>NC_090744.1:58363344-58373344 GCF_036898095.1 Palaemon carinicauda | reverse complement strand
AGCCAAAAGAATGAACATTTAAGGTAAGGGAATGAACCTTTAAAACAAAGAAGCGAACCTGTAATACAAAGGAACGAACCTTAAAGACAAGGGAACGAAACTTTAAGACAAGGAAACGCACCTTTATGACAAGGAAACGAACCTCCAAGTCAAAGGAACGAGTCTCCAAAACAACAAAACAAACCTCTAAGACAATAGAATGAGCCTTTCGAAAAGGGGATCTACCTTTAGGACAGTGATTAACAATGGAGTAGCTCAAAAGGAGAGTCATAAGATACGGAGAATGGATGTCGAATCAAGTGTGTGACAAGTACCTTTCAGTCACAAGGAATCTACATATACTACAAAATTATGTAAGTCAGCAGCTATAGTAACTATCAATAAAAAAAAAAAAAGGCAAAATACCCGGGAAGCTGATGTTTTTGAATAATAGACCATTATATATAATTAAGTGATGTCGAAGGAAATTTAAAAATTTGATGAAATATAGGGCATCAACTTGGTAGTATTTGATGTTGATAGAATACCAAATAGGTGTAATTCCTTTTACTATTTGGATATACTGGAAGAGTGATAATAAATAAATTTGAAAAAACTGAAAAAGGTTTAAGTAATTAAGATTTAAAAGAAATATTCTGCCTTCGATGGCATTACATGGTGGAATATCGTGGAGATTGAAATTGAAAGGATGAGAATAATCTCTTCCATAATTTGCTAGATTCGGTGAATGGAATTTCAATAAAAATTTTCGCACAAGGTCAAACGGAGACCAAGCACAATTAAATACAACGGTCACTTAATACAATGGACAAGTAATATTTCTTTTAAAATTCAGAACTTAGAGACAGAGAAACATAAAGTTACACAATGCAGGTATGAAAAGTCTCTTATTATTATTATTATTATTATTATTATTAATATTATTATTATTATTATTATTACTAGCCAAGCTACCACCCTAGTTGGAAAATCAAGATGCTATAAGCCCAAGGGCTCCAATGGGGAAAAATAGACCAGAGGGGGAAGGAAATAAGGAAATAAATAAATGATGAGAACAAATTAACAATAAATCATTCTGAAAACATTGACAACGTCAAAATAGATATGGCATATATAAACTATTAACAACGTCAAAAACAGAAATGTCATATATAAACTATAAACAAACTCATGTCAGCCTGGTCAACATAAAAACCTTTGCTCCAACTTTGAACTTTTGAAGTTCTATTGATTCAACTACCTGATTAGGAAGATCATTCCAGGTCTTGGTAACAGCTGGAATAAAACTTCTAGAATACTTTGTAGTATTAAGCTTCATGATGGAGAGGGCCTGGCTATTAGAATTTAACTGCCTGCCTAGTATTATGAACAGGATGGAATTGTCCAGGAAGATCTGAATGTAATGGAAGGTCAGAGTTATGAAAATTCTTATGCAACATGCCTAATGAACTAATTGAACGACCGTGTCGAAGATTAATATTTAGATCAGGAATAAGAAATTTAATAGACCGTATGTTTCTGTCCAACAAATTAAGATGAGAATCAGCAGCTGAAGATCAGACAGGAGAAAAATACTCAAAACAAAGTTGAATGGAAGAATTAAAACACTTCTTCAAAATATATTGATCATAGAAAATCTTAAAAGACTTGCTCAATAAGCCAGCTTTTGTGCAACTGAAGAAGACACAGAACTAATGTGTTTCTCAAAAGTAGATTTGATGTCGAGAATCACACCTAAAATTTTAATATAGTCATACAAATTTAAAGAAACATTATCAATACTGAGATCCAGATGTTGAGGAGCCACTTTCCTTGACATACTTACAATCATACTTTGAATTCTGCTACGGTTCAACTTCATCCCCCATAATTTGCACCATGCACTAATTTTAGCAAAATCTTTATTAAGGGGTTCACCAACGCCATATCTACATTCAGGGGTTGGAATTGATGCAAAGAGAATAGCATCATCTGCATATGCAACAATCTTGTTTTGTAGGCCAAACCACATGTCATGTGTATATAGTATGAAAAGTTATAGGCCAAGAACACTAGCCTGTGGAACACCGGATATCACATTCCTATACTCACTAAGGTGCCTATCAACAGCAGCTCTTTGAGATCTATTACTTAAAAAATCAATAATAATGCTAAGAAACGACCCACCCACTCCCAACTGTTTGAGTTTGAAAACAATTGCCTCATGAATAACACGGTCAAAGACTGCAATAAAATCAAGGCCAATCACTCGAACTTCCTGACCACAATCAAGAGATTTCTGAAGAGTATTGGAGATTGCAAGAAGGGCATCATATGCTCCAAGGCCTAAACGAAAACCAAATTGAAAACTAGGGAATAGATGATCACCTTCAGCAAACCTATTAAGCCGTTTTACCAGAAGACCTTAAAAAACTTTAGACGATATGGGAGTTATGGAAATTGGGCGGTAATTAGTAGGACTTGAGCTACCACAAACACATTTACATAGAAAAGTAACATTACCAATTCTCCAACAAGTGCTAAAAGCTCCTCTTCTTGTTAACTTCCACAAAATAACAGATATCTTTGGAGCTAAGAAATCTGCTGCCTTTATAAAAAGAAAAACAAAGGAAAAATACCATTTGGCTCTACACCTCCATAAGCATAATTAGTTTAGCCTCAGGAAAACAGGAATGAGGAAGTTCAAGTTTTTCATTACTTTGTTTACTGCCAAAAACATCAGCCAAAAGGGTTGCCTCTTCCTTGGGACAGTAAGTGACTGAGTTATCTGGTTTAAGTAAAGGAGGAACTGTTTCATCAGCACCAAAGATTGCATATTTAAGGGTCGATCACCATTTATGTTCTTGAGTTGTACCAGAAAGGGTTTCTTATATGGTTAAATTGTATTCCTTTGCTGTAGAGGTCTAAACTCTCTGAGCAAAAGCTTTAAGTTGAGTATAGCTATCCCAGGTCAAATCTGATCTGTTACCATTCCAAAGATGATAGGCGTCCTGCCTCTCCAAATAAGCACATCTACAATCATCAGTGAACCTCGGTTTGTCCTTCATTTGGTACCTTAGCACCCGAGAAGGGATACGCCTATCAATTATGTTGAATAGATTCATATTTAAAGGGACAACAGGATCTACACTATTATATTATTGTGACCAATTCAAGCAAAAAAGATCGTGCAAAATCCCATTCCAATCTGCTTACGATTTCATATAACTTTTACAAGAGTATGATACATCAGGACAGGCTGCTCAATCTTCACTGCTAATGAAATCAAGGCATGATCAGATGGCCCGTCTGGAGAACGAACCTTACTAGTTATAACTCCAGGGGAGTCAGTGTATACGAGGTCCAAGCAATCACCAGGCCTGTGAGTAGCTTCATTTATGATTTGCTCACAGCCTGATTCAGAGGCAAAGTCTAAAGCTCTTAAGCCATGGTAATTGGTAGGAGAGATAGAACTTAACCACTCCCTATGGTGAGCATTAAAATCACCGAAAAAGACAATAGAAGCCTTTCTATCATCTTCTTGTATCTTAGCCATAATACTAAGAAAACAATGGAATATAGAATCATCCATGTCTGGATTCTGCTAGATCGAAACAGAAATAAAAGTTGTTATGCCTGCCACAAACTTTTATTACCTGAATCTCATGACATCCACATTGATAGTAGGACTTATGAGAAGCAGGGTACTCAGGCCTAATATACACCGCCATTCCCCTGGCCTTAGTGATGGCATCATGTTTCAACATTATTGGCTTCTTAAAACCAGTTATAAGGAACTCAGATGAATGCCTCATAATAAAAAACAAAGTTTCTGAGCACTAAAACATATCATACTGTCTAGACGCAACTGTAAGGTCTTGGATATTTGCATGAAGACCACGAATATTGTAATACAGTAGAGGACATTGACAAAATCTCGAACGTACTGGTCGCGGCTTTCACTCAGTCTCCAGACAGCATAAGAATTAATAGAAATAAAAAGGGACATTATACTTAAAAACTAGATTAACAAGAATTATAACAAAAACAATATGTACAGAATTATAAAAGAAAGTGATTAATGAAACCCATAGACTATAGTAAGAAGTCGGAAAAACTGGTCAACATGGAGGAGCCGATATACCATGCAAGGCTGAATACCCTCCAGGATAGCTAATTCAACTGAAAGGAGGACAGTAATGATGATTTTGAGAAGAAAATTAATTAAAAAAGGAAAAGACTACCTCTTGATAAATCACCAGGCATCCATGGCCCTTCTATTAAGCCTGCCCAACACCATTTAAAAAAAAAAAAAAAAAAAAAAAAAACGAGGAAGAAAAAAAAATAATTAGATAGAAAATTGTGCCAGAGTTTACCCTCAACCAAGAGAAATCTAACCCAAGATAGTGGAAGACCATGGTACAGAGGCTATGGCACTACCCAAGACTAGAGAACAATGGTTTAATTATGGAGTGTCCTTCTCTTAGAAGATCTGCTTATCATAGCTAAAGAGTCTCTTCTACCCTTACCAAGAGGAATGTACAGTGAACAATTGCAGTACATTGATTAACCACTTGGGTGAAGAAGTGTTTAGTATCTCATGGTTGTCAGGAGCATGAGGAAAGACGGGAATATGTAAAAAAATAAGCCAGACTATTCTGTGTATGTAGGCAAAGAAAAATAAGCCCTAACCAGAGAGAGGTATCCAATGCATTGCTATCTGGCCAGTCAAAGGATCCAATAACTCTCTAGTGGTAGTATCTCAACGGGCGGCTTGTGCCCTGGCCAACCTACTACCTACTACCTAGGTAAGAATATAAGGAAACATTAAGAAAACACTGAAAAAAAAAGAGCTGTTCATATCGAATAGAAACCAAGAAAGGCAATTAGTATAACCGAACTTTTTCAGGAATAAGTAACTAATGAGAGAAATACCTTAATACCAGGAACAGGTTACACCAGTCTCTTTTCATTTACAAACAAGAGTCAATAAAGTTAACTGTTTAGAGAAAAGATTCTATTGACAGCTCATTATAAAGAGAAGATAGAGTGAAATAAAAAGATACCAAAACAGGTGCTCCCCTTTGAAAAATTGAACCTTCCAGTTAGTTGACCTACGTTGTATGGTTTCGGCGGCGAACCAGAGGAGAAAACTACCGGGAACCACTTAAAAAATGAATATTGCTACAGGTGGTCTTGAAATTGTTTGAAAGTCATTCCTTGATGAATACTCTAATGTATCTTAGGTGTTTCATTATAGTAAGATATCCTTTGCTTGCTGGTTTCTATTGACCTTAAAAATACATTTTTTGTCTTTTTCTATGTCCTTTCTGCATAGAATGGAGGGAGAGCCATCTTTATTTTATGCGGGTTTCATCTACTTAATCGTTATGTAATCCGATTATCTGTTAGTGATGTATTGTTTACAATCTGTTCTCACACTCCCATCGATTCAAGTTTCAAGGACTGAACTTTTATTCAGAAGTTGTAAACTTTATAAGATGTATTTTTTGAGTCAGTTTGATAAAATCTCGTATTTTTTCATGGAAAATAGGGTTCTTGACAATGTTTATTTTTACTCGATTTACAGAATGTGTCTCGCACTCTTTTATTTATTCTATAGAAGACTCCAGTCCTTACCAGGCAGTGGCAGCTCTCATCCGGCAAGCTCAGTACTTGCTCCTCTCACCAGACACTGCCAGCTTTTACCAGGCCTTGCTAGCTCTTGCTAGACCCAGCTAGGCCCTGTTACCCTTTGCCAGGCCTTATGACCTCTTACCAGGCCTTGCCTAGCTTTTACCATACTCAGCCTAGCTCTTACCAGGCTCAGCCTAGCTCTTACCAGGCTCTGCCTAGCTCTTACCAGGCTCTGCCTAGATCTTATCAGGTTCTGATCTGGCTTTCCTAAGCTCTGTCAAGCTCTTACCAGACTTTCCCTAGCTCTTACCAGGCTCTGCGTAGCTCTTACCAGGCTTTGCCTAGCTCCTGCCAAGTTCTTACCAGGCTCTGCCAGGCTCTAAACAGGCTCTGTCTAGCTCTGAACAGGCTCTCTCAGCTCTTACAAGAGACTACCAGTTCTTACTAGGGGACTATCGGTTTAGTACATTTGTTTTCTTCTTTTTATGTTCCTATAAGGATGTGATGTTTCTTTACCCTCCTAAAGCTATATCCTTCTTATATTTGACATGTATGACCTCTATGGTAACTAAAGATATTGCAGTGTTAGCCTCTGGTCTTTCACTCCTTCTTCCGAAGCAGTATATGAGTAAACTAGTTTTCATGGAAAGTTCTATGAGGTAATAATCCTCCTTGTACGCTAGCAAAGGCCATTGGAAGGAAAAGTAAGCCTGTATAACAATCAATCCCTACCGCAACAGTTCTTGAATATTGACAAATTAGTTCAATATACACCTATATATAACACCTATTAAAATGCTGATAATTTATTAAAAAGGTGTTGTACAAGATGAAAGTCGGTAGTTATCAGACGCTAATTCTATACGATCGAAGAAACATGTGATGGCAAGAATTTCTGGCTTGAATATAGTTTTGATCGGTTGCTGTTCCTCAGGCAATTACTAATAATGTAGTGCACAATACACAAACTTGTATTATCGCATGCTAGTTGCTTGAAATAAAATTGAACATTTATTCTCTTATGAATTGTAAATAACATTAACAATATCTTTGAAAAATAAAATTTCATAAGATGTGTACGGACAGTTTTAGCATTTCGAAAGAAATCTTAATTCACTTGAGCTCACTCTGTCCTTAACATAAATCAGATAAAAACCTTAGTAATTGTGATGTTCTTAACTGCATTTTTAAGAGACCTCCAACTTCCTTGTTCTGGTTTTGTGAAGTGGCAGCTGCTTTGCTGAAGTATTCATTTATGTTGATTAAAGAGTTATTGGGAGCGTAGAAAAAAAAATCAATTAAATTTTCCCCCAAACCGGAGAGAAGTTTCAAATGTTATGGAATATTTCCTTTAAACTATATTTTAATTGATAGCTTTCGTGAACAAGTGACTTCTCATAATATAAATGTTTATTCAAAATGTTAGCACTATAAGAAAAACATTATTATTATTATTATCATTATTATTATTATTATTATTATTATTACATGCTAAGCTGCAACCCTAGTTGGAAAAGCAGGATGCTGAAAGCCCAGGGGTCCCAACAGGGAAAATAGCCCAGTGAGTAAAGGAAACAAGGAAAAATTGAATATTTCAAGAACAGTAACATCATCAAAATAAATATATCCTATATAAACTATAAAAACTTTAACAAAACAAGAGAAAGATATAGCAGATAGAATAGTGTGGCCGAGTGTACCCTCAAGCAAGAGAACTCTAACGAAAGACAGTGGAAGACCATGGTACAGAGGCTGTGGCATTATCCAAGACTAAAGAACAATGGTTTGATTTTGGAGTGTCCTTCTCCTAGAAGAGCTGATTACCATAGCTAAAGAGTCTCTTCTACCCTTACCAAGAGGAAAATAGCCACTGAACAATTAGAGTACAGTAGTTAACCACTTGGGTGAAGTAGGATTGTTAGATAATCAGTGTTGACAGGTGTATGAGGACCGAGTAAAATCTATAAATAATAGGCCAGATTATTCTGTGTATGTGTACGCAAAGTGAAAGTGAACCGTAACCAGAGAGAAGGATCCAATGTAGTACTCTCTGGCCAGTCAAAGGACCCCATAACTCTCTTGATATTGAGCCAGGGGCTGGTTATGAGTGTGGCATATTCGAATGTAGCTGCGTTAAAGTAAAAGTAGAGTTTTTCATGTCACATAGGTGTTTAAAAATTACTTTAGTGCAATTTTATTTGACGTTTTCTGGATAAAAGGCTACTGTGGATTCATGTACTGTATAAACCCTACAGTGGACTTCTGTGCTGTATGAATCCTACGGTGAAAGGCAAAACTACGCAAAATCTACAGGGGCAAGCATAATTGTGTAATGTCTGCAGTAGACTTCAGTACTTTATAAAATTTACAGTAAAATATATTACTGTATGAAGTCATCAAAGGAATTGCTGAAATGTATGAAGTCTAGAGTAGACTGGAGTATGCCTACTGTTTAAAATCTACAGTAAACTGCAGTACTGTATCAAGTTTACATTTGATTGCAGCACTAAAAAAAAAAAAAAAAAAAAAAAAAACATGAGTAGATCTATTACCGCGGTATGAGGTCAAAAGTGAACTACAGTGGTGATGAAACCTACAGAATCTCAGGGTTCGTGGGAAATGTGTAAAATGTAGATAAAGTTAAAGGCCTTATGGATATATATGTTCATAGAGTATATAGTTAAATTTTCAGTTATGAGAGTATCTAAGAGAATAAATCACAATACAGATTCACACTGTATAAACTTGCCTCTTTCTTTATCTTGTGCAGTAGATCATTGTTGTGGTATTTATCTATCGATCTTGACCTTCACCATTTACATGAAGGTATGGTTTCAATTCGTATTTGTTTTTCATTCGTAATGAATAGGTTTGATACACCTGTAAAGTCGTTTTGATACACTTCAATATTTTTTTTTTTAATTACTAAAAATCGATTTTTATTTTTATTTTAACTGTACTAATATTATTTTTTTTTTTTAACTTTGGCATTACGTGCGTCACATTTACTCGTTCTTAATATAAAACTAGTGCATACAAATATTTATACTTACCCCTTTCTTAGCTCTATAAAGTTGCTTCTGATACTATAATTAACTTGTTATTTAAGGAACTTTCCTAACTGTTAAATTTAACAATTATAAAATTGAGAGATTAGATTATCAAACTTCTTGATATCTTCACTACTGTTCAAACAATTTTTCATGAATGCATAGCACGATTCGGTAAATGCATATATGATCAAAGGTATTAATAAATAATGGAGAGGATTCTACACGGACTATTGGACAAAGACATGACACCCTAAAGCGAAGGGTTTTAGACAATCCTTGGACAAGGTAAAGTTGAATGTCGCTCTATAGGGGAAAGGAGGAAGCGAACACATAAATAGACAAGACTCGCTTAACGACTCTTAAGCATAGAATACAAAATTTGCCCTGAATTAAGAATACAAATTTGAACAATGACGCCAGGAAAAAAAAATATTTTCATAACATATGATTATATGTATATATATATATATATATATATATATATATATATATATATATATATATATATATATATATATATATATATTTAACAAAAGGTCTTATGTTGGGTACTATAAAAATTCTTCTTACATGAGCGGTCTGAAACCAAAATGAAAACTATTTGAAAATGTGGTGTTTTTTATATTGATATTCCTTGCATGTATCGACTTGATTCATGGATATATTACAACTATTTCAAATTGTATCAAAACGGCCGTAATGAGTTTGAGGTGATATCATATCTAAAAGGAAAAGGTTTTACAACTGCTGATAAAAAAAAAAAAAAAAAAAAAACATACTTCCAATACTATAAAACTACAAATCAATTTCACAAAGGAATTCCACTATCCCTCAAAATAGTGTACAAAGCTATTGGGAAAAATAATTTCGACACTCATGTAGTGTTTTATATTTAGACCCACACAGTAATGTTACACCAGTATTTTCATAATGATATTGACGTGAATTTCTCTCTGTGTTATAAGAAAAACAGGATTTCTTTTTTCAGATACCCTTCAGTCACCTAAATGCGACTAGCGGTTACAAATGAACGTGTTCTTCGATTAACCTAAGGTATAAAAATCTGTACATGCAATATAAACATTTTGCAGGAGAAAAATGGCACCACTTCAATATTTCAAATTTTACCTTTTGTAAGATTTTGGGTAAGAATATAAGAAGTACTTTACCTGACTCATGAATTAGCAAAATCCACGAAGGAGTCAGCACAGAATTCATATCTGAATAAAGCGAAGGTGTCATCAACGTATATGACATAAAACAAGGGATGGTATCTCAAAGGGCACTGAATAACTCCTATGCATTTAAGGAAGCCATAATATTTCAGGACT
>NC_090744.1:58350844-58355844 GCF_036898095.1 Palaemon carinicauda | reverse complement strand
TTATTCTGTGTGTGGCATGAAAACATTTCTTGGAAGATCCAATTTAAAACCCATTCAAATGAGAACTTAGCACGTAACGTTACGGTTACCCAATTTAACTTTACCAATTTGAGGAATATCCATATGAAGAAACCACTTCCAACGTCGGTTACAGGCGCTGTAATCCTAAGCCAATGGTCACTAGAGTTCTTAGTTTGACAGCTGTTAGTTTGCTGCATGCTGCTTGGTATTAGAACTTAGGCATAACAAGGAGGGGTTTAGCTATTTCATAGAAGTTATTTCAGGTAGGAGTTCTTTCAGGTAAAGGCTGGGAGATGTCAAATAGAAGTTATTTCAGGTAGGAGTTCTTTCAGGTAAAGGCTGGGATATGTCAAATAGAAGTTATTTCAGGTAGGAGTTCTTTCAGGTAAAGGTTGGGAGATGTCAAATAGAAGTTATTTCAGGTAGGAGTTCTTTCAGGTAAAGGCTGGGATATGTCAAATAGAAGTTATTTCAGGTAGGAGTTCTTTCAGGTAAAGGCTGGGAGATGTCAAATAGAAGTTATTTCAGGTAAAGGCTGGGATATGTCAAATAGAAGTTATTTCAGGTAGGAGTTCTTTCAAGTAAAGGCTGGGATATGTCAAATAGAAGTTATTTCAGGTAAGGGCTGGGATATGTCAAATAGAAGATCTTTCAGGTAGGAGGCTGGGCCACGAGACATTGATACATTTAGGGACAGTCTCTAGGCTTAGAGGATTTAGGCAGTCGCAACATAGGTACTGTTGGTGGTCTTCATTGAGTAGTGCAGGTTCTCGGCCACTCATCGGTTAGGTCAGCTACGATTCAACTAGGGAATTTTGTTAGCTCATAGGGAGTGCCGGAACGGGGCCTAGGAAAATGGAGACCCTAAAGGTTGCGCAATTGAGAGAGGAGTTGGAAGTTAGAGGCCTCCCAAGAGGAGGGAACAAGTCTGAATTGTGTCAGCGTCTAGGTGAAGCCCTAGAGAAGGATGGCGTAGAGGTACAGGAGTTTTTGCGGGGACTTGTGGTTAGGCAGGAGAGTGGGGTTAATCAGGGCCATAAGGTAGGTGAGTGCACTGAAGAGCCCAGGGAAGAGGAAGGACATTTAAATTTGGGGGATAGCGCATCAGTCATTGGTATGCAATCTGTTGCTTCCGGGAGATCTCAGCGGTCGCGCGCGAGTTCTACTGGGAGCAGACATGTAGTATTAGCTGCTTCTAGAGCCAGGTCGGCAGCACAATTACGGGCGATGAAGGAGATAGACGCCATAGAGCGAGAGGAAGCAGCGCTAAAGGCTAGGAGGGAGAGGGTCGGTTTAGAGGCAGAGTTAGTTGGAGTGGAGGCAGAGGAGAAGGCCCTAAGAGAATTCAGAGTAAAGGAAAAGGAAATAACTCACCTCCCTAGGGTAAGAGAACACACAAGCCCTGATGTAAGCGGGAGTGAGAGACCCATGCATTTGAATACGGAAGCGCCCGAGATTGGGTTAAGTGGATGCCGTTGCTCGGGCGAGAATGACCAAAGGGACTTGAGCAATAGGGAAGTCATGCAGGCGCTAATCTCTTGCAACCTTAAAAGCTTGATGACCAAGCAGGATATAGCTAAGTTTGATGGGGATCGTACAAAGTATTTTAAGTTAATTCGCTCATTTGATGAAGTCTTTAGTAGCCAGTTGACGAATGATAAGGAAAGGCTGAGGTATCTGGATTTATACACGACAGGCATGCCAAACGATATTGTGGCATCTTGCATCCACTTAGAAGCTTCAGAGGGCTATAAGCAGGCAAGGAAGTTGCTGGAGGAGCGATATGGAAACCTAGAACAGATAGCCACCGCGTTTGTGGAAAAGATAATTAAATGGAAAGATATAAGGGAAAACAACGCGGAAGAGTATGACGAGTACTCGGTGGCACTCAAAACTTGCAGGAATGCAATTTCGTGCGTCCCTTATGGCATTGCCGAATTACAAAATCCAAAAACAATGAGGTTGATCATTAGCAAGTTCTCCTTAGGGGTGCAGACTCGATGGTGGAGAGTTGCTGATAAGATTAATGAGAAAAAAAGAGGACTGTGTCGTTTGATGATTTGGTGAGTTTCATTGAAGGAGAGGCTAGGGTCTTGAACCTATTTCAGAGGGGCAGAAGGGAAGACACCCCTCGGGTAGGAGAAGGAAAAGCACCAATCAAGGCTGAGTGTTCAACTAAGGCTAGGAAAGTTTCATGTAACAGAACTGCCCCGCTTTCATGTTGGTACTGTACAGGACCCCATATAGTGGATGAATGCCACCAAATATCTCAAATGAGACATGAGGAAAAACTGGGAGCCATAAGGGAGTTGGGGCTCTGTTTTGGCTGTCTGAGAAGTAGTCATAGGTCTCAGTATTGCAGAAACAGGAAAAGTTGTGACATATGCAATGGGAATCACCCAACGCTGTTGCATCGACACCAGGAAGTAGAAGTGGTCTAAGGAGCAGAAGTGGTCCAAGAAGTAGAAGTGATAGGATCTGAGCACTCAAATAGAGCCTTAGTGGCTCAGGAGGAAGGAACACATGACAAAATTGCTATGTTCAGGGCGGTTAGAGGAGGTAGCATTGGTACAGGGATGTCAGTTGTGCCGATAAGGATTAGGTCAAGGGAAGGAAGGGAGGTTTTCACGAAGGCTTTCTTGGACAATGGGAGTTCCACATGCTTTGTCTCGGAAGCTTTAATGCAGACCCTAGGCAGCACTGAGAGGCAGGACGTTAAGGTGAATGTTGAAATCATCAACGGAGTAGGGGAAGTTGCATGCAGTCTAGTCTCGGGATTGAGTGCCCCTCGCATACCAATTGATGAGTGCGACGTGGTCAGGTCCGGAGATCTGGAACGATGGCCACACTTGCGAGAGATTTACATCCCAGAGGTAGAAGCTGAGGTAGGTTTATTAATTGGGAACAATGTGCCTCACCTACTTGAGCCAGGGGGAAGTTATTAATTCAACACGCCTCCATGAACCCCATGCCATACGAACATTATTGGGCTGGGTGGTATGTGGAGCAAAGGACAAAAGGAGACAAGAGCATGTCAATAAGATCCAAGTGACAAGCAAGCGCCTCGAGTTAGACCGCATGCTGGTGGAGAGTTACAATCGCGAGTATGACGATGTTGCTTCTAACAGAAGGGAAATGTCTGCAGAGGACAGGAAATGGCTAGAGATAATAGAGAAAGGGGTTAGAAAGAAAGGAAGAACTTACGAGGTACCATTGCCTCTGCGTGGCAATCATGGGCCATTGCCAGAAACAAGGGACATCGCATTGTGCCGTATGCACAGCCTTCGTAAGAAGCTAGTGAAGGATGGTAACTACGCTAAGCAGTATAGTGCCTTCATGAGAGAGATGCAAAAGAAAGGCTATGATGAGCGAGTGACTGCAGCCAGCCCGGGAAATGTGTGGTACATTCCTCATTTTGGTGTGCAACATCCAGACAAGCCAGACAAGGTCCGTGTTGTATTTGACTGTGCAAGCAAGGTGGAGGGTATATCCTTAAATGACCTACTCTTGCAGGGACCTGATATGATGAACTCTCTGTTGGGTGTGTTGGTAAAGTTTAGGGGAGGTCTATTTGCCTATACAGGAGATATAAATACTATGTTCTATCAGGTACGGGTACCAGAGCATCAGCGGGATTACCTTAGGTTCTTTTGGTGGGAAAATGGTCTTGACGAGAAACCCAAAGAGTGGAGAATGGCAGTCCACCTGTTTGGGGCCTGCTCTTCTCCGAGCATTGCAAACTTCGTGCTGAAACAGACGGCAAGCGACTTTGGGAATGAATTTTCAGAGGAAGCACGGTTCACAGTTGCCAACAATTTTTATGTAGATGACTGCTTGAGAGCCGAGGATCGCAAAGATGCACTGTTAGTCAATTTGTTGGAGGTTAAAGAGCTCTGCAAGAAAGGGGGATTTACATTGACAAAGTTCAGCAGCCCTTGTGTGGAGGTTATGTCATCGATCCCGAGGGAGTGGTACAGTAGGAGCACCTCAGAGCTTATAGAGGGATCAGAGTCACATAAGACAAAGGCTTTGGGAGTGCAGTGGGACTTGGCCACTTATGAATTGGGTGTCCGCGCAGAGCTATTATCAGTCCCAAGGACTAAGCGGGACCTGTTGTCAGCCATAGCCTCGATTTACGATCCACTCGGAATATTGGCGCCAGTTTTAATCGAGGGTAGGGTCATCATGCAGGACCTCTGCCGATTAAAGATAGCCTGGGACATGGAGTTGGACCCTGACACTACGGACCGTATCAAGGCGTGGGCAAAGAGGCTGAGCCAGACCAGCGGGACCAGTGTGCCCAGAAGCCTGAAGGTTATTCCATGGGAATCAGCCACCCTATTACAGTTGCATTTGTTCTCAGATGCAAGCGTCATGGCTTTGGGAGTAGTGGCATACTTGCGGGTCTCGGATCCGTGGGGAAACGTATCTTGCAGATTCATCATGGGAAAGGCAAGGGTAGCACCATTGAAGCATGTTTCGGTGCCCCGCCTAGAACTTAGTGCAGCGGTGCTGGCCGTAAGACTAGGAAACACTATTCTGACCATGATAGATTTCAGAGTAGATGGGGTCTATTATTGGACCGACTCAACGACCGTCTTGCGCTATATTAGGAACGATCAGGCCAGATACCAGACATTTTTGGCAAACCGTGTCTCTATGATAAGGGAGGGCAGTGATCAGAAAGATTGGAGGTACGTTAACTCTGGGGAGAACCCAGCAGACGATGCAACACGTTCCAAGCAGTCTGAAAGGTGGAAAAAAGGTCCGGAGTTTCTGTTGTAGGAGGAGTGTTTCTGGCCAACTAAGCCAGCTCAAATGTCAGATGGTGTGGAGGGATTGGAGGTTAAGCATGAGATACGACCAACAGGAACTAGAGGCTACCAAATAATTAGTTTCAGGATTGGGATGGACATAAGGCAAACAGGTATGTATAAAATCATCCACCACTATTCTAGTTGGATCAAGCTCCTTAGAGC
>NC_090744.1:58333344-58343344 GCF_036898095.1 Palaemon carinicauda | reverse complement strand
TATATATATATATATATATATATATATATATATATATTTACATATATATATATAACGTATTTTGAGCGAAGCAAAAAATCTATATTTGGGTGAGGTAGCCATGTCGTCCTGATGGAAGTTCTTAAAGGGTAGGTTCCTAGGGTATATTTGACTACAGTGATATTCCCAGAGAATTTTACCTTAGGGTATCCAGAATTCTAACTCTTGGAGCTAATATCCCTAATTAAATCTAACATGGGTATCGCATAATATCAGAGGACGTATTCTTGACACGTCACATAGCTATCTTCACCCCGAACAGGATTAACGCTTCGAGGGGTTACAGTGACAAGAATCTGAAACGGGAATGAAAAGAGAGCCATTCCCAAGGAATCTCTCCTATTTTAGTTTAGCTTTTCGATCTCGTGAGATTAAAGCTCTGTTGATGGACCTTGATGCTTATGGAGGTGTAGACCCAAATGGTATTTTTTCTTTGTTTTTTATAAAGACAGCAGATTTCTTAGCTCCAAAGTTATCTGTTATTTTGCGCAAGTTAGCAAGAAGAGGAGCTTTTAGCACTAGTTGGAGAATTGGTAATGTTACTCCTCTATGTAAATGTGTTTGTGGTAGCTCAAGTCCCACTGATTACCGCCCAATTTCCATAACTCCCATATTATCTAAAGTTTTTGAACGTCTTCTGGCAAAACGTCTTAATAGGTTTGCTGAAGGTAATCATCTACTCCCTAGTTTGCAATTTGGTTTTCGTAAAGGCCTTGGAGCATGTGATGCCCTTCTTACAATCTCCAATGCTGTACAGAAATCCCTTGATTGTGGTCGGGAAGTTCGTATGATTGGCCTTGATTTTAGTGCTGCCTTTGACCATGTTAATCATGAGGCCCTTGTTTTCAAACTGAAACAGTTGGGAGTGGGTGTGTTGTTTCTTAGCATTATTATTGATTTTTTAAGTAATAGATCTCAAAGAGTTGTTGTTGATGGGCACCATAGTGATTATAGGAATGTGATATCCGGTGTTCCACAGGGTAGTGTTCTTCTCCCATTACTTTTCATACTATATACACATGACATGTGGTTTGGCCTAGAAAACAAGCTTGTTGCATATGCAGATGATGCTACTCTCTTTGCATCAATTCCATCCCCTGAATGTAGATCTAGGGCTGGTGAATCCCTTAATAGAGATTTAGCTAGAATTAGTGCATGGTGCAAATTATGGGGTATGAAGTTGAATCCTAACAAAACTCAAAGTATGATTGTAAGTAGGTCAAGGACGGTGGCTCCTCAACATCCGGATCTCAGTATTGATAATGTTTCTTTAAATATGTATGACTCTTTCAAAATTTTAGGTGTGATTCTCGACATTAATTTACTTTTGAGAAACATATAAGGTCTCTGTCTTCTTCAATTGCACAAAAAATAGGCTTATTGAGAAAGTCTTTCAAGATTTTCGGTGATCAATCTATTCTGAAGAAGTGTTTTAATTCTTTCATTCTACCTTGTTTTGAGTATTGTTCTCCTGTTTGGTCTTCAGCTGCTGATTCTCATCTTAATTTGTTGGACAGAAACTTACGGTCTATTAAATTTCTTATTCCTGATCTAGATATTAATCTCTGGCACCGTCGTTCAATTAGTTCATTATGCATGTTGCATAAGATTTTTCATAACTCTGACCATCCTTTACATTCAAATCTCCCTGGACAATTCTATCCTGTTCGTAATACTAGGCAGGCAGTTAATTCTAATAGCCAGGCCTTCTCCATCACGAGACTCAATACTACGCAGTACTCTAGAAGTTTTATTCCAGCTGTTACCAAGTTGTGGAATGATCTTCCTAATCGGGTGGTTGAATCAGTAGAACTTCAAAAGTTCAAAGTTGGAGCAAATGCTTTTTTGTTGACCAGGCGGACATGAGTCTTTTTATAGTTTATTTATGACATATTTGTTTTTGATGCTGTTAATAGTTTATATATGACATATTTGTTTTTGATGCTGTTAATAGTTTATATATGACATGTCTGTTTTGACGTTGTTACTGTTTTTAGAATGATTTATTGTTAATTTGTTCTCTTCATTTATTTATTTCCTTATTTCCTTTCCTCACTGGGCTATTTTTCCCTGTTGGAGCCCCTGGGCTTATAGCATCTTGCTTTTCTAACTAGGGTTGTAGCTTGGATAGTAATAATAATAATAATAATAATAATTCCGTTTCCAGTGTGTACCTCACCAAGGTGGCAGCGCCATCTCCATTCCTTGTTGTGATATACGAGGTGCTACGGATACTGTATTATAGGGAGGGGTCAACAAGCCATTTTACAATAAAAGGAAGGGCGAGTCAATCAGGACGACATGGCTACCTCACCCAAAAATTGATTTTTTGCTTCGCTCAAAATCCGTTTTTTGGGCTCAGGCCATGTCGTCCTGATGGAAGTTTACCAGAGAATTACTGTATCTGTGGATTCCCAATCAGTACCGTACTCTCAAGAAAGTATTTCCTGGAACGTCTAGACCTAGAGAACTATGATGTTACGGTCATACATCATTTCATCTAAGCATGAACTATGTTAGTGCTTCCTGCCCCCTACAGGGAAGAGTCGTACTAGACTCTGGAAAAAGTCTCAAGGAGTACATAATAGCTATGGATGACCAAATGACAAGCTTGTATAGTGGTCTCGCCCTATACATCATAAAGCAAAGTTTGTATAAGAGTGACCAATGTCAGTATGAATTCCTGACATATCCCCAGGGTATCTACTCTTATTAAACTATTGGATAGCATTTTTATCCGTATAGGAATAAATTTGGCATCTCTACCACCAACCCTAAGGAAGGGTTACAGCGAGTGGATTTTTGCTTGAAGAAAGGAACAATCTTAAAAGACGTTCCATGTTAAAATTATCCATATTTTAATTATAATGCTCAGTACATTTCTAATAAAATGAGTGTGGGCGAATAAGACGCGCAGGGTTCACCATGAACCAGTTTATTAAAAATTTAATAAACATACATATCAGGTCAACATTTATAAGATTTATAAAATGTGGACAATATTCGTTAAAGCATAGAGAAAACAGTCAACTGAAAATATTGTTTCGTTTAACAGGAAACAGGTTTGCCACTTCAATCGAATCATTAATAATAATATAGTCTGTATTACTGTTTATTTACACTAGCGTAAGAAACGCTTGGCACAAGTGTCAGTATTATGCTACAGTTCAGCAAAGTCCATGGAACAGTTCGTAAGGACACGTTAGTGGCCTATCCCTCAGTGTGTAGTAACTGACTACAAACTCACCCTCTTAATTAATCGTCCCAAATTAATTACATTGTTCCTCCCAGATTTAAACAGAAGGTTTAAGAATTCTACCTGCTGTTACCACAGACCTCTTGAGTTGCTCCACTTGCTTCGCATAGTGCATAAAGAACATCTTGAAAGACTACCAGCCGGTGTACGAACGAAGATGTTCAAAGTCCATATAACTAGAGAAATTTTATGGAAGAGGCAACTTTGCTCATATCATGACTTGCGGGTGTACTGTCTGGGTCCGCTTTGCAAATAACATAGGTAAGTTTCGCCCTTAGTTGTTTCAGAGATAAAATTTGAACCCGAGGTTTCTCCTTTGAACAGCTGTCCTCCCTTAAAGTCTGAAGTTCTATGAAGATAGACCTTTAGGCACTCCACTGGACATAGAGATGTATCTTCCTTCAGAGGGCAGATTCTCTAGGGACCCCACCTGTTGGTGGGTAGCTTGTTCCTGGCAAGAAACGTTGAGTCTGGAAACAGATTCAGTTCTCCTTTCAAGAACTGGACGTGGCCTTCCCATCTCAAGAGAGCCACTATTACATTAACTCTAGCCCCCGAGTGCAAACAAAAACATAACTTTTTGAGTTAAATCCTTCAAAGCGCACTCCTCATTATTCAAAATTAATGCAAATGAGGAACCTTATCTAGTGCCCATGAAATGGGTCTTAGCAGCGCTGAAGGTCTAACCTTAGCACCGACCTTCGGAATTTTAATCAAAATTGTCCTTAGAAAGGTCGATCTGAAAGGTATATAGTATCAGTCTTGTCAAGGCAGACTTGCACGTTGATAATGTGTTGGCTGCTAAACCTTACTCATGAAGGTGAATAAAGAAAATACACAGAAGTCAATCAAGAATTCTTTCTGGTTTCTTCGCCTTGACAAACGACACCTACTCGCTGGGTCAGGATTGGATCCGGTAGCGGTACAAACTTCAGACGTACCTCCAGTACCAGAGGGAACTAAATGCTGATTGGCCACTTGTGGGCCACTATTGCCGCCTTCCTTTTAAAGGATCTCATATTGAGGATCTTCAAAGGAGGTTGTGCAGAGGGAACTGGTAAATCCTGGACCATCTGTTGCAGTCTAGGGACATAGTGTCCAGTGCTTCCGCTAGCGTATCCTCGTACGAAGACACATTCTACTTGTTGTCTTTCGTCGCAAAGAGGTCTATCTGCAGTTCCAGGACTTGCCTCAAGCTGAGGGAGAACGATCCTGCGTCTAGGGACCATTCTTACTCTGTCGGTGTGAACCTGGTTAGAGCGTCCGCTGTCATGTTGCGGACCGATTGAATTTGAACTGCTGACAGGTGCCATTTCTTTATTTACGCCAGAGTATGGCCAGCATCACTTGGTTGATCCGAGGTGATCCCGACCCTTGTCGATTCAAGCATCTCACTCTCACTTCGCTGTCTAGAACCAATATTACATGGTTCGAGTGATGAGGAGAACTTTCATTAGTGTCAGAAGTACTGCCATGGCTTCGGGAATGTTAATGTGGAATGTCTTGAAAGATTGGACCAAGCTCCCTGGACTCTCCTCTGGTGAGAATGGCCTCCCCAGTCTTCCTTTGAAGCGTCTGTATGGATATTAACTGACGGGGAAGGAGGTTGAAGAGGTATTGATATCTTCAACTGCTTGGCTTTGGACCACGGCTTGAGAAGCGTTCGCAGTCGAGTCGGTAGTGGTCTCATTAGATCTCTTCGTGCGTTTGATGCGTATCATTTCCAGACTCCTGTTGCATCCTTTAGCTGTGCTCTTAGCACTGAATCTGTTATGGAAGCAAACTGTAAAGAGCCCAGCACTCTCTCATGTTAGCGTCTTGATATCCGATTGTATATCAATAATCTCTTGACAGATCCTGCTATTTCTTTCCTCTTCTTACTAGGAATGGAAAGTTGACGTGACTCCAAATTCCAATGGATTCCCAACCATTGAAATTTTTTGTGCTGGGGATAATCGAGACTTTTTTATGTTGATCTTGAATCCCAGATGTTCCAGGAACTGGATCACTATCTTAGAGGCTTGCATGCATTCTGTCCTGGATGCTGCCCACACCAGCCAGTCGTCCAAGTAGGCCACTACTTTGACTCTCTTTAGGCGTAACTGATGGACGGCTGCGTTCGCAAACTCCATGAGAATAATTGGGGCTATGTTTAGCCCGAATGGTACGGTTCTGAAGGCATAAAGTCTTCTTTGTAACTCGAACCCTAGGTAGGAGGAGATGCGACGATTAATTGGAACGTGCCAATAAGCGTCTGACAAGTCTATGGAGACTGTATAAGCCCTTTTTTGGGCAGTAAGGTCCTTTTGTGTTGAAGTGTGAGCATCCTGAACTTGTAGTTCACTATAAACTTGTTGAGTGGTGACAAGTACGGAATGACTCTGAGTTTCTTAGTCCTTCTTTGGAACACAAAACAGCCTGCCTTGGAAATTGATGGACTTTACTTTTCGAATTACTCTTTTCACTAAGAGTTTTCGGACATATTCTTCCAAAAAGGGGGTAGATTGTTGGAAAAACTGAGGAAATGGAGGTGGAGGACTGTTCCAGCACCAACCTAGTCCATTCTTTATTGGGGTCTGGGCCCAGGGATCGAAGGTCCAACGATCCCTAAATAGATGTAGTATCCCTCCTACTGGAAGCATCTCGCTTCTGCTGATGTGGACCTGAGGCCTTGCCTCCTTAACCACGTCCTCCCCTGAATCCCCTTCCCCTTGAAGGGCGTCTAGAAGAACCTCTGGCTTTTCTCTAGCTTTTGATGGAAAGGAAGAAGTCTGCCTATCAAAGGCTGGGTTAAAAACTGGCGACTGTGTGGCCACATGTTGAGGTGCCAACTGGTACGTGGTTGGAAGTTATGCCACTATCTGAGGCACCGCGGTCACAGGAAGTTGATGTTGTTGCCGTCGGTACGGCTTAGCCGGCCGAGAGGATAGCCTAGGCCTTTTTGTCTTTCTTTCGTCTCTTGCCCTCCGCGCAAGAGAAACTCCGACAGCTTTGGAAGTCCCTCACCAAACTGACGTTCGGCAATATCAGCTTCCAAATTCCCGACTGAGAAGGTAAGGTAAACATCTTTCCAGTCCTTTTGGTCCAATGGCAAGGTCAGGGATAACAGCTTGCATTCCTCCATGGAGGGGAACGGTTTCCTTGCCTTCGCCACCTTCAAGGCTGCCCTATATCCCTTTTCTATGAGGGGAAAGGCTCTGGCTGGAGAGGCCACAAAGGAGGGAAGCTTCTTACTCAAAGCTGGCACCTTTGAGTTTGTGAAGCCCCTCTCTTTCATCGAGCTCGCTAGTAATGCCTGTGCATTACTATGGTCAAGGAATATGACCTCCTTCGGCTCCGTTTCCTTCTTTGAGGCTGGCTCCTTCCTAAGACGGACATAGCAGTCAGGGTAAGAGTCTTTGTTGGGTCAAAATTCCATATCTTCCAGGGGAATTGAGCCCAACTTCTTCGATATAACAATTTTCCCAGTTGTCATTGACATGTGTTTGGTATACCTCTAAGGGTTGGTATCCGAGCACAAAGGAAGATCCTTCACGTTGAGTCGCTTCTGGGGCCCACATGATGCTGCGAGTCTGCGTATTTCCAGTTTCATCAGAGCTTTTTTTTCACCATTCTTCTTTTGTATTTGTTGAATCATTTTAATAATAGAAGAAAGAGTCCTTCCCAGATCATCTGGGATAGCAGAAGATGTAGAGGGAACAGGTTCTGGGGACGGAACTGATGTAACCGACACCTCGTCGATTTCTTCCTCTTCTATTTCTGGAACCTGGGTCAGCTCCTCCTCCTGACCTTCTCCCAGAAGGTCCTTCTCTGTATAATCCGACACCTCTGACATCCTATCGTCCAATTGGATGTCTTGAAGGGCAGCTGAGATTTCAGAATCTACCGGATTCATGACGGTTGGTATCTCCTCATGAGGCTGAGAGATGACTGCACCAGTCGATGCCTTAGGGAAAAGGTAGGCCCTCATCTTCTCGTTTGGAAGGTAGGGGCCTCTGAAAACTCCTCACCCAGGTTTACAACTTTTCTCTAACAGGATCCCTTGACTCCGCTTAGGGGTGTCAACGCCTCGGTAATCAGGTTAGAATATATGATACATACCTGATGGATCTAATACCGGAGATCACCTTTGGAGGCTGTGCATGCTGTGTGCCTCCTGCATAACTCATGTCCACAGAAGTTCTTACTACGGACATTGCAGAACATACTCCCGCACTTCGGATGGTCCTCCTGTAAAGAGAAGAAAATCCATGAGTATCAAGTGAAGGCTTTTCACTCATTGTTAATACATGTAGCTTATATAGTAAAGCTAAGAAAGAAAGAAAAAAAGACACATACTTGTATTTCCTGTCCAGCCAATTGCTATAACCTCCCAAGATATTAAAACTAGGGTTAATTCTTATTGTAGAATACCTTATATATTTTCCTAAGCGGAAAGTTAAGGTGTGGCTCACACCTTGAAATGAAGTTTTAATATACTGGATAGAATGAATACAGAAAGAACTCACTTTCTATATATTGTACGGTCTCAATAAAAAGGTGTACAAGATAACAAACATTTAGTATGTTTGAAGAACTTTAGTGTTACAACAAACTCTGTGCTGTAGCTTTATTAATCCAGTGTGTACTACACCACAAATATAGTAACTACCATACATCGCATGCTGTCGGGCCGGCCAGCACGCGCCAGCACGTACCGGCATGTCCCGGCACGCGCCGGCCGGCATTTACCCCTGTATAGTTCAAAGGTATGCTACCTTTAACTAATAGGCAGCAGTTCACTGGTTCGCAAATGTGTGCCGGCCGGCATTCACTGCCGGTCGGCAACTGAAAAACACTAGCACCCGACTGCCGGCCGCTAAACGTAGTGACCAGCAGATCTCGGGATGTGCTTTTACTGCCGGCAGGCAAAGGAAGTGATACCCATGACGGCCGGCAGTGACTACGAACCAGAGTACCTCCACCTACCCGGCTGCCAGCCGTTTAAGCCGGCAGCCAGGCTAGGAGTACAAAACACTAGCAAGAGAAACAGTATGGATGTAAGGTTATAAGGCGGCATTGCTATACAACTTTCATCCAGAACGAGTGAACAAATGGAAGGAGAAAATGTAGCATTCAGGCTTCCTATATATCCATAGCCTGCCGGGCTCTACCAGCAGACATGGATGGAAGACCAAGGGAGGTCTGGGGTTAACTCCGCAGAAGGAAAAGGGGTCTCTGACGGCCTGCATGTTATTGCCGGCCAGCAGAGAGCTGAGCCGGTCCCCCATCCTAACCTATTCTAGGTACAGAAGTAGGACTGGCTAAGAGATGTGATGGCTAGGCCATCACTAAGAAAGAGAGGGGGGGGGGGAAACGGGATAAGGGTCCTGTAAACTTTGTTCTAGTATGAGACACACTCAGCAGTTAGGGAAGCTCATCCTAACTTAGAGTTTGTCTATAGGGAGAAAGGATGGCAATACTTGCTATCCTCCTCCATACCAGAACCAAGTTAGGTGTAGTTATTTCGCCAGGCAACAGAGAAAACTCATTCTCCGGCCCGAGAATAACCACACAGGACAGTCTGCTAGACCACTAGAAGAAGGAATCATCTCGTGCAGAATCCTTCAGATGTGGGCTAGGGAAGCAAAGCCTCCTGTGTCTGCACCTAACCTAGCAAAGGAAATTCATTCTTTATGCTAGGAAGACGCAGACCACAGACTAAAACTCTGATGTTCTGTCTCAACCTCAAAAACCAGATACTCGGGTTAGCAGGTCAGGACAGACCTATCCTAGTATAGTTATACCTGAATATTATTCAGATAGAACTACTAGGACTAAGCCTAAGGCTTACTCGGAGGGAGAAAGGGATTGAACTTATTCTCCGGAGGAGAAAAGAACAACCGGGGATGTGTGCGAGAGTATACTAAAGCCCCATAGGCTATCAGCCTGGTGCGGTGAGAATCGATTACCTAAATCACCGAAACTCTCTCGTATACAATCTTGGAGAGGAAAATTCAACAATATCTTACATGTATAAAATATTTGCCTATAGCTTCAATAACATAACACCCGGAAAAGTTATATTATGCATGAAAGTACTAGGGCAAGACGTCCAGGCTACTAAGCCTCGCGAAGGGCAAGATCCGTTACCTAAAACACCGAACTGAATACTAACGGCATTATATAAGAATTCCTAGAGGAGCTAAATAGCTAGATTTATAAAAGCGTAAAAACCGGGAACGTCGCTCTGGCTAACTAAATGACCCAAATATAGCGAGCGACATCATCCAGGATGCCTCCGGTACACAACAGCTCTTGTTCACGTAAAAATCACTTTTGATTTAATTCAAAACGACAAGAGCTTACATTTATACAAAGTAAAGATAATACTCAACTTTCCAGAGGCAGAAGGGGCCGGAGAAAGCATCATAACTTTAAATAAAATCCAAAAATACGAGAGAACACAAGGGAAAACACCGAGCAGTAGAGCTACACGAAAAGGAATAGAGATGGAGCTGCTACCTTCGTCAGATACACACTGGAAACAGAATAGGAGAGATTCCTTGGGAACAGCTCTCTTTTCATTCCCGTTTCAGATTCTTGTCACTGTAACCCCTCGAAGCGTTAAAACTGTTCGGTGTGAAGATAGCTATGTGATGTATCAATAATACGTTGTGGAGGATTTATTTTTGGTTTGTTTTTATTTTTGTTTTTTGCCAAATC
>NC_090744.1:58315844-58323344 GCF_036898095.1 Palaemon carinicauda | reverse complement strand
TCTGGATTCTCTTAACGACCTCGGGATCAAAGCCCCAGGCGAAATCACACAAACACAAGAGCTTGGCTCCGGCCGGGAATCGAACCCTGGTCGGCAAGCTTATATAGACAGTGACTAACCCATTCGGCCACGAAGAAAGATAAAAGTCAATGACAATTCTACTGTACTTATACCTGTCGAATTCAGGTATTTTGTACTTAGAATTGAAATCAACCCATCTTCACCATCGTAGCTAATTGGTAGTTTGTTACTTGGCATTCAATTAATGATAAATTTGGCACATTTTTACGTGTTTTTCATATTCAAATAAGCCATATATATTTTTGATATATTAATGTCTGGATTATCTTAACGACCTCGGGATCAAAGCCCCATGCGAAATCACGCAAAGACAAGAGCTTGGCTCCGGCCGGGAATCGAACCCTGGTCGGCAAGCTTATATAGACAGTGACTAACCCATTCGGCCGCGAAGAAAGATAAAAGTCAATGACAATTCTACTGTACTTATACCTGTCGAATTCAGGTATTTTGTACATAGAATTGAAATCAACCCATCTTCACCATCGTAGCTAATTGGTAGTTTGTTACTTGGCATTCAATTAATGATAAATTTTGCACATTTTTACGTGTTTTTCATATTCAAATAAGCCATATATATTTTTGATATATTAATGTCTGGATTCTCTTAACGACCTCAGGATCAAAGCCCCAGGCGAAATCACACAAAGACAAGAGCTTGGCTCCGGCCGGGAATCGAACCCTGGTCGGCAAGCTTATATAGACAGTGACTAACCCATTCGGCCACAAAGAAAGATAAAAGTCAATGATAATTCTACTGTACTTATACCTGTCGAATTCAGGTATTTTGTACTTAGAATTGAAATCAACCCATCTTCACCATCGTAGCTAATTGGTAGTTTGTTACTTGGCATTTAATTAATGATAAATTTTGCACATTTTTACGTGTTTTTCATATTCAAATAAGCCATATATATTTTTGATATATTAATGTCTGGATTCTCTTAACGACCTCGGGATCAAAGCCCCAGGCGAAATCACACAAAGACAAGAGCTTGGCTCCGGCCGGGAATCGAACCCTGGTCGGCAAGCTCCTATAGACAGTGACTAACCATTCGGCCACGAAGAAAGATAAAAGTCAATGACAATTCTACTGTACTTATACCTGTCGAATTCAGGTATTTTGTACTTAGAATTGAAATCAACCCATCTTCACCATCGTAGCTAATTGGTAGTTTGTTACTTGGCATTCAATTAATGATAAATTTTGCACATTTTTACGTGTTTTTCATATTCAAATAAGCCATATATATTTTTGATATATTAATGTCTGGATTCTCTTAAACGACCTCGGGATCAAAGCCCCAGGCGAAATCACACAAAGACAAGAGCTTGGCTCCGGCCGGGAATCGAACGCTGGTCGGCAAGCTTATATAGACAGTGACTAACCCATTCGGCCACGAAGAAAGATAAAAGTCAATGACAATTCTACTGTACTTATACCTGTCGAATTCAGGTATTTTGTACTTAGAATTGAAGTCAACCCATCTTCACCATCGTAGCTAATTGGTAGTTTGTTACTTGGCATTCAATTAATGATAAATTTTGCACATTTTTACGTGTTTTTCATATTCAAATAAGCCATATATATTTTTGATATATTAATGTCTGGATTCTCTTAACGACCTCGGGATCAAAGCCCCAGGCGAAATCACACAAAGACAAGAGCTTGGCTCCGGCCAGGAATCGAACCCTGGTCGGCAAGCTTATATAGACAGTGACTAACCCATTCGGCCACGAAGAAAGATAAAAGTCAATGACAATTCTACTGTACTTATACCTGTCGAATTCAGGTATTTTGTACTTAGAATTGAAATCAACCCATCTTCACCATCGTAGCTAATTGGTAGTTTGTTACTTGGCATTCAATTAATGATAAATTTTGCACATTTTTACGTGTTTTTCATATTCAAATAAGCCATATATATTTTTGATATATTAATGTCTGGATTCTCTTAACGACCTCGGGTTCAAAGCCCCAGGCGAAATCACACAAAGACAAGAGCTTGGCTCCAGCCGGGAATCAAACCCTGGTCGGCAAGCTTATATAGACAGTGACTAACCCATTCGGCCACGAAGAAAGATAAAAGTCAATGACAATTCTACTGTACTTATACCTGTCGAATTCAGGTATTTTGTACATAGAATTGAAATCAACCCATCTTCACCATCGTAGCTAATTGGTAGTTTGTTACTTGGCATTCAATTAATGATAAATTTTGCACATTTTTACGTGTTTTTCATATTCAAATAAGCCATATATATTTTTGATATATTAATGTCTGGATTCTCTTAACGACCTCAGGATCAAAGCCCCAGGCGAAATCACACAAAGACAAGAGCTTGGCTCCGGCCGGGAATCGAACCCTGGTCGGCAAGCTTATATAGACAGTGACTAACCCATTCGGCCACGAAGAAAGATAAAAGTCAATGATAATTCTACTGTACTTATACCTGTCGAATTCAGGTATTTTGTACTTAGAATTGAAATCAACCCATCTTCACCATCGTAGCTAATTGGTAGTTTGTTACTTGGCATTCAATTAATGATAAATTTTGCACATTTTTTACGTGTTTTTCATATTCAAATAAGCTTGCCGACCAGGGTTCGATTCCCGGCCGGAGCCAAGCTCTTTTCTTTGTGTGATTTCGCCTGGGGCTTTAATCCCGAGGTCGTTAAGAGAATCCAGACATTAATATATCAAAAATATATATGGCTTATTTGAATATGAAAAACACGTAAAAATGTGCAAAATTTATCATTAATTGAATGCCAAGTAACAAACTACCAATTAGCTACGATGGTGAAGATGGGTTGATTTCAATTCTAAGTACAAAATACCTAAATTCGACAGGTATAAGTACAGTAGAATTGTCATTGACTTTTATCTTTCTTCGTGGCCGAATGGGTTAGTCACTGTCTATATAAGCTTGCCGACCAGGGTTCGATTCCCGGCCGGAGCCAAGCTCTTGTCTTTGTGTGATTTCGCCTGGGGCTTTGATCCCGAGGTCGTTAAAAGAATCCAGACATTAATATATCAAAAATATATATGGCTTATTTGAATATGAAAAACACGTAAAAATGTGCAAAATTTATCATTAATTGAATGCCAAGTAACAAACTACCAATTAGCTACGATGGTGAAGATGGGTTTGATTTCAATTCTAAGTACAAAATACCTGAATTCGACAGGTATAAGTACAGTAGAATTGTCATTGACTTTTATCTTTCTTCGTGGCCGAATGGGTTAGTCACTGTCCTATTTAAGCTTGCCGACCAGGGTTCGATTCCCGGCCGGAGCCAAGCTCTTGTCTTTGTGTGATTTCACCTGGGGCTTTGATCCCGAGGTCGTTAAGAGAATCCAGACATTAATATATCAAAAATATATATGGCTTATTTGAATATGAAAAACACGTAAAAATGTGCAAAATTTATCATTAATTGAATGCCAAGTAACAAACTACCAATTAGCTACGATGGTGAAGATGGGTTGATTTCAATTCTAAGTACAAAATACCTGAATTCGACAGGTATAAGTACAGTAGAATTGTCATTGACTTTTATCTTTCTTCGTGGCCGAATGGGTTAGTCACTGTCTATTTAAGCTTGCCGACCAGGGTTCGATTCCGGCCGGAGCCAAGCTCTTGTCTTTGTGTGATTTCGCCTGGGGCTTTGATCCCGAGGTCGTTAAGAGAATCCAGACATTAATATATCAAAAATATATATGGCTTATTTGAATATGAAAAACACGTAAAAATGTGCAAAATTTATCATTAATTGAATGCCAAGTAACAAACTACCAATTAGCTACGATGGTGAAGATGGGTTGATTTCAATTCTAAGTACAAAATACCTGAATTCGACAGGTATAAGTACAGTAGAATTGTCATTGACTTTTATCTTTCTTCGTGGCCGAATGGGTTAGTCACTGTCTATATAAGCTTGCCGACCAGGGTTCGATTCCCGGCCGGAGCCAAGCTCTTGTCTTTGTGTGATTTCGCCTGGGGGCTTTGATCCCGAGGTCGTTAAGAGAATCCAGACATTAATATATCAAAAATATATATGGCTTATTTGAATATGAAAAACACGTAAAAATGTGCAAAAATTTATCATTAATTGAATGCCAAGTAACAAACTACCAATTAGCTACGATGGTGAAGATGGGTTGATTTCAATTCTAAGTACAAAATACCTGAATTCGACAGGTATAAGTACAGTAGAATTGTCATTGACTTTTATCTTTCTTCGTGGCCGAATGGGTTAGTCACTGTCTATATGAGCTTGCCGACCAGGGTTCGATTCCCGGCCGGAGCCAAGCTCTTGTCTTTGTGTGATTTCGCCTGGGGCTTTGATCCCGAGGTCGTTAAGAGAATCCAGACATTAATATATCAAAAATATATATGGCTTATTTGAATATGAAAAACACGTAAAAATGTGCAAAATTTATCATTAATTGAATGCCAAGTAACAAACTACCAATTAGCTACGATGGTGAAGATGGGTTGATTTCAATTCTAAGTACAAAATACCTGAATTCGACAGGTATAAGTACAGTAGAATTGTCATTGACTTTTATCTTTCTTCGTGGCCGAATGGGTTAGTCACTGTCTATATAAGCTTGCCGACCAGGGTTCGATTCCCGGCCGGAGCCAAGCTCTTGTCTTTGTGTGATTTCGCCTGGGGCTTTGATCCCGAGGTCGTTAAGAGAATCCAGACATTAATATATCAAAAATATATATGGCTTATTTGAATATGAAAAACACGTAAAAATGTGCAAAATTTATCATTAATTGAATGCCAAGTAACAAACTACCAATTAGCTACGATGGTGAAGATGGGTTGATTTCAATTCTAAGTACAAAATACCTGAATTCGACAGGTATAAGTACAGAGTAGAATTGTCATTGACTTTTATCTTTCTTCGTGGCCGAATGGGTTAGTCACTGTCTATATAAGCTTGCCGACCAGGGTTCGATTCCCGGCCGGAGCCAAGCTCTTGTCTTTGTGTGATTTCGCCTGGGGCTTTGATCCCGAGGTCGTTAAGAGAATCCAGACATTAATATATCAAAAATATATATGGCTTATTTGAATATGAAAAACACGTAAAAATGTGCAAAATTTATCATTAATTGAATGCTAAGTAACAAACTACCAATTAGCTACGATGGTGAAGATGGGTTGATTTCAATTCTAAGTACAAAATACCTGAATTCGACAGGTATAAGTACAGTAGAATTGTCATTGACTTTTATCTTTCTTCGTGGCCGAATGGGTTAGTCACTGTCTGTATAAGCTTGCCGACCAGGGTTCGATTCTCGGCCGGAGCCAAGCTCTTGTCTTTGTGTGATTTCGCCTGGGGCTTTGATCCCGAGGTCGTTAAGAGAATCCAGACATTAATATATCAAAAATATATATGGCTTATTTGAATATGAAAAACACGTAAAAATGTGCAAAATTTATCATTAATTGAATGCCAAGTAACAAACTACCAATGAGCTACGATGGTGAAGATGGGTTGATTTCAATTCTAAGTACAAAATACCTTAATTCGACAGGTATAAGTACAGTAGAATTGTCATTGACTTTTATCTTTCTTCGTGGCCGAATGGGTTAGTCACTGTCTATATAAGCTTGCCGACCAGGGTTCGATTCCCGGCCGGAGCCAAGCTCTTGTCTTTGTGTGATTTCGCCTGGGGCTTTGATCCCGAGGTCGTTAAGAGAATCCAGACATTAATATATCAAAAATATATATGGCTAATTTGAATATGAAAAACACGTAAAAATGTGCAAAATTTATCATTAATTGAATGCCAAGTAACAAACTACCAATTAGCTACGATGGTGAAGATGGGTTGATTTCAATTCTAAGTACAAAATACCTGAATTCGACAGGTATAAGTACAGTAGAATTGTCATTGACTTTTATCTTTCTTCGTGGCCGAATGGGTTAGTCACTGTGTATATAAGCTTGCCGACCAGGGTTCGATTCCCGGCCGGAGCCAAGCTCTTGTCTTTATGTGATTTCGCCTGGGGCTTTGATCCCGAGGTCGTTAAGAGAATCCAGACATTAATATATCAAAAATATATATGGCTTATTTGAATATGAAAAACACGTAAAAATGTGCAAAATTTATCATTAATTGAATGCCAAGTAACAAACTACCAATTAGCTACGATGGTGAAGATGGGTTGATTTCAATTCTAAGTACAAAATACCTGAATTCGACAGGTATAAGTACAGTAGAATTGTCATTGACTTTTATCTTTCTTCGTGGCCGAATGGGTTAGTCACTGTCTATATAAGCTTGCCGACCAGGGTTCGATTCCCGGCCGGAGCCAAGCTCTTGTCTTTGTGTGATTTCGCCTGGGGCTTTGATCCCGAGGTCGTTTAGAGAATCCAGACATTAATATATCAAAAATATATATGGCTTATTTGAATATGAAAAACACGTAAAAATGTGCAAAATTTATCATTAATTGAATGCCAAGTAACAAACTACCAATTAGCTACGATGGTGAAGATGGGTTGATTTCAATTCTAAGTACAAAATACCTTAATTCGACAGGTATAAGTACAGTAGAATTGTCATTGACTTTTATCTTTCTTCGTGGCCGAATGGGTTAGTCACTGTCTATATAAGCTTGCCGACCAGGGTTCGATTCCCGGCCGGAGCCAAGCTCTTGTCTTTGTGTGATTTCGCCTGGGGCTTTGATCCCGAGGTCGTTAAGAGAATCCAGACATTAATATATCAAAAATATATATGGCTTATTTGAATATGAAAAACACGTAAAAATGTGCCAAATTTATCATTAATTGAATGCCAAGTAACAAACTACCAATTAGCTACGATGGTGAAGATGGGTTGATTTCAATTCTAAGTACAAAATACCTGAATTCGACAGGTATAAGTACAGTAGAATTGTCATTGACTTTTATCTTTCTTCGTGGCCGAATGGGTTAGTCACTGTCTATATAAGCTTGCCGACCAGGGTTCGATTCCCGGCCGGAGCCAAGCTCTTGTCTTTGTGTGATTTCGCCTGGGGCTTTGATCCCGAGGTCGTTAAGAGAATCCAGACATTAATATATCAAAAATATATATGGCTTATTTGAATATGAAAAACACGTAAAAATGTGCAAAATTTATCATTAATTGAATGCCAAGTAACAAACTACCAATTAGCTACGATGGTGAAGATGGGTTGATTTCAATTCTAAGTACAAAATACCTGAATTCGACAGGTATAAGTACAGTAGAATTGTCATTGACTTTTATCTTTCTTCGTGGCCGAATGGGTTAGTCACTGTCTATATAAGCTTGCCGACCAGGGTTCGATTCCCGGCCGGAGCCAAGCTCTTGTCTTTGTGTGATTTCGCCTGGGGCTTTGATCCCGAGGTCGTTAAGAGAATCCAGACATTAATA
>NC_090744.1:58290844-58308344 GCF_036898095.1 Palaemon carinicauda | reverse complement strand
TAGAAAAAAAAGACCTGACATAAAAATTCATAAAAAAAAAGTTTATACATATATACACAAATCCTTTTAGGAATTGATTCTTGAAAGTTTAGGACACATCTTGATGTATTTTGGATGAAGTCAGACCCATGGAGGTGAAGATCTGAAATGAGAAAAAAAGGGTAACTTTTTTTGGCCAAAAAAATTTGTCCAAATTTCATGAATTTTTTTGGGTACCCAAATGAAATAGGAAGTGGCTAATTTTTTTAGGGAATAAACATATGTTATCCTAAAATAGAAATATGTAAAAAAATCTTTATTATTTTGTAAATTACATTTATATCAGGGGCCATATCTAAAGGTAATTTTTTGAGTACTTAGAAATTTCGTAAAAAAATACATATATTTAATATATAATATGATATTTATGCAGGTAAAAATATACCAAAATATCACAAATTCTATAGGGAACAAGAATATATATAGATAGGGCAACTTACGCTTCGGATATGTCCACAAAATGGCCGCCAACCACACTGACTCAGACTCCCTAATCTGCCACTTGAAATGTAGGAAGGGTATGTCAATTTCAAGGTGTTATTTATTAATCTAATTATTATTGGATATGCATAAAAATTGTATGGTGGGTTGCTGGATAATTGTCGATTATTTTACGACTATAAAATTAAAATTCTGACCCAAAAAAATTTTTTTGAAGGGGAATAAAATCGAAAAAAAAATGTAAAATATAATATTTTAGCTAAATAATTTGATGATATTCAATCAAAAAAGAAGTAAACAAAATTTTCCGACAAATAAACATCTAGATGAATCATTACTCTGTGATAGTTCCTTAGTACGTAGTAATTTTGAAAGAATTGGGAAAAAACGAAAAAATGGCAATCACCGGAAAATCGAACACATACCTATATATACGCCATATCTGGCTAAAAAAAAGATAGGCATGGGTAGCCAGATCATCTAGAAACACTTTCCAACACTATAAAAATATAAGTTTTGCGACACTACTTTCCAATTCCTTACGGTAACATGACTAAGCAAAAAAATGCAAAACAAATAAAAAGGGGCACTCGCGGAAAAATGCCCAACATTCTAATATACGGCATCTCAGATAAAAAAAAAGACATGCACGTGTTAGCCCAACCATCACGACACACTTTCTAACACATAAACATGAAAAAAAAAATCAATAATATACGGCAATTCCTTACTACGTTGTAAATTTTTACAAATATTGAAAAAAAACAGAAATTGGCAACCGCAGTTAAATACCCAATATACCAATAACTACGTCGTATCTGACAAAAACAAAATCACGCATGGGTAGCCAGATCATCTAGACACACTTTCCAACACTAAAAAAGCAAAAGTTTTGCGACACTATTTGGCAATATCTTACGGAAATATGACTTGGCAAAAAAATGAAAAAAAATGAAAAAGGGGCACTCGCGGTAAAATGCCCGACATTCTAATATACGGCATCTCAGATAAAAAAAAAGACATGCACGTGTTAGCCCAACCATCAAGGCACTCTTTCTAACACATAAACATGAAAAAAAAAAAATGAATAATATACGGCAATTCCTTACTACGTAGTAATTTTTACAAATATTGAAAAAAAACAGAAATTGGTAACCACAGTTAAATACCCAATATACCAATAATTACGTCGTATCTGACAAAAACAAAGTCACGCATGGGTAGCCAGATCATCTAGACACACTTTCCAACACTAAACAAGCAAAAGTTTTACGACAATATTTGGCAATATCTTACGGAAAAATGACTTGGCAAAAAAATTTTAAAAAATGAAAAAGGGGCACTCGCGGTAAAATGGTCCTCGTGGTGATGAACGACATTTTAACTAAAAAAAAAATCATGCACATGGTAGCCAAACAATCCACCAAGACTTTCCACAACTGATAACCTATACAAGTTGAACCATTCTACGACAATTTCATAATACGTAATAACTTTGATAATTATGCAAATTACCTTAAAAGGGTAAACTCGGTCGCGCTCGACCCCGATGCGTCTCAGAAATCGGGGAAGGAGTACAGCTACAGCAATGCACATCTGGACACTACTAGAGCGTGTAGGGGAGACACCTCCTGCAGGTCGATCACCCACAAATTCAGTCACGGGGGTGAGTCACGTGAGAAAAACCTGTTTTTTTTTGACGCTCGGGGTCGCGAACGACCCATCGTACCTATCCAGGGTTAAGTCAAGATACACTTTATGTTCGAGAACATGTGGCATACGTGTTCGAATTTATGTCGTTTCACCTTGGTAAAGGACAGTCCATTAGTGACACTAAGTGTCCCTTGAAATCACTATGTATCGCACTAGGGTTAACACAGTCAACCGTTTGAGTTAAAGTCCCGAAAAAACTCACTGTACTACACAGCACTAAACAGCAGGTTTCATCACGCTACCTGCTGCCACCACGAATCGCTTAACTTCTTGCACCTGCTTCGAATAGTGTTTGAAAAACACTCTAGGGGACTTCCAGCCTGTGAAGGATTGGAGGCTTTCGAAGTCCATTCCTTGGAAGAAATTTAGGGAAGAGGCGACTTTCCTGGGATCGTGACCTGCGGGTGTACTGTCAGGATCCGCTCTGTGAATGGAGTAGGTGATTTTTTCTCTAAGTTCTTTTAGTAACAGGTCGCTGCCCGACGTTTCTCCTTTGAAAAGCTCTCCTCCACCAATGTCAGAAGTTCTTCGAAGATACACCTTAAGACTCTCCACTAGGCATAGAGAGACATCTTCCTTCAGGGGGCAGATTCTCCAGGGGCCCCATCTTTTGGTGGGAAGTTCATTTTTAGCGAGAAACGTGGGGTCAGGGAAGAGGGTAAGTTCCCCCGTATCGGCGAACTCTATCTGGCCTTCTTCTCTTGATAATGCCACTATTTCACTGACTCTGGCTCTCGAGGCGAGAGCAAAAAGGAAGATTACTTTCTGAGTCAAGTCCTTCAGAGGACAGGAATCATTGTCCAGGCTAGAGGCAAAATGAAGCACCTTATCCAGGGACCAGGTGATGGGTTTCGGTGGAGGTGCTGGACGGAGTCTAGCGTACGCCTTTGGTAGTTTATTAAAGATCTCGTTTGATAAATCTATTTGGAAGGCGTATAGAAGTGGTCTGGTCAAGGCCGATTTGCAAGTGGAAATAGTGTTGGCTGCCAAGCCTTTTCCATGAAGGTGAATAAAGAAGGACATACAAAAATCTATGGAGATTCCCGTAGGATTTTTTGCCTTGACGAAGGATACCAACTTCTTCGAGGATGATTCATATTGTGTTCTGGTAGACTTTGTTTTATATTCCTCTAGGAAGTAACCTTTTCTTCGAGATCCCAAACATTTTCCTCACGGCTAGGGAGAGAAAATCCAGGACTAGGGGGAGCCAATTGCTCCGGGGCAACTTGGGAGTCACTAGGGCTGCTGTCCCTTTGAAGGTTCTCAATTTGGAAAGGACTTTCAGCAGAAGGTTGGGTGTGGGGAACAGGTAAATCTTGGACCATCTGTTCCAGTCCAGGTACATGGCGTCCACTGCTTCCGCTTTGGGGTCCTCGTAAGGGGCCACATATCGAGGAAGTTGCTTTTTGTCGCTCGTCATAAAGAGGTCGATCTGTAGTTCCGGGACTTGACTAGAGATGAAGGAGAATGATCTTGCGTCTAGGGACCATTCCAACTCTATAGGGTTTGTCCTCGATAGAGCGTCCACCGTCACGTTGCGGAATCCTTGTAGGTGAACTGCAGACAGGTGCCACTTCTTCCTGTCCGCTAGGCGGAAGATGGGTAATAACACCTGATTTAGGTGGGGCGATCTCAAGCCCTGACGGTTGAGACATCTGACTACCACCGAGCTGTCCAGAGTTAGACGGATGTGTATCGAAGGATGCGGGGATAATTTCTTCAGGGTGAGAAGAACCGCCATGGCCTCCAAGATGTTGATGTGAAACGTCTTAAATAGGGGAGACCATGTTCCTTGAACTTGTCGTTGGTGGGAGTGGCCCCCCCAACTCTCCAGAGAAGCATCCGTGTGGATGTTGAGCGATGGAGGTGGAGGTTGGAGAGGGATGGATCTTTTCAAGGTCCTTGCTTCTGACCACGGGCTGAGCAGGGAGCGAAGCCTGTTTGGTAGGGGTCTCTTGAGGTCTCTTCGAGCGACGGATGCGTTTCGTCTCCAGACTCCTGATGCATCCTTTAGCTGTACTCGTAGCACTGGGTTTGTCACTGAGGCGAACTGCAGTGAGCCGAGAACTTGCTCTTGCTGTCGTCTTGAGATCCGTTTGGATTTGAGAAATCTTCTGACAGACCCTGCTATTTCTTTCCTTTTCTTTAATGGAATGGAAAAGCGGTGTGACTGAAGATCCCAATGGATTCCTAACCATTGGAACTTCTAAGCTGGAGCGAGGCGAGACTTCTTGGTGTTTATCTTGAAACCCAGATGCTCCAGGAATTGGGTTACTTTGCTGCAAGCTGTCAAACACCTTTCTGGCAAAGTTGACCAGACTAGCCAGTCGTCGAGGTAGGCCATCACTTGGAGTCTCAGCCTGAGCCTCTACCTCTTGGACGATAGGTAGTTGACTGACGCTTGTAGGTAGGGGTAAAGGCCTGTGATTGTGACACCACCGGTTGGGGGACCAACTGAAAGGTCTATTGCGGTTGAGTGACCACTTGGGGAGTAGCGGGAGCCGGAAACTGGCGTTTTTGTTGACGCTGCTGGGGTCTTGGTTTGGAGGATTTGGAGGATTTCCTCTTAGGCTGATGGCCTTCGTCCTGGGAGGATTTCCTCTTTCGCGACATGCCCCATTTGTTGAGAAGGTTCCAATTCTCAGAGGCGGCCTTTTCGACGATCTCTTTCATCAAGTCAGAGGGAAAGAGATGTTTACCCCAGATGTTGGAGGAGATGAGTTTCCGGGGTTCGTGTTTCACTGCCGCGTTGGCAAACACGAACTCTCTGTAGGTTATTCTGAACCTGATGAAATTGTACAGGTCCTTCATCACAGTCACTAGGTGGGTTTTTGCAAGAACCATATACAGGTCTGGGACTCTAACGTCCCCAGCCATGACCTCGAGCTGAGTCTGATGAGACAGGGAGGCAGCCAGTCTCTCCTTGGTCTCTTGCTCCCGACAAAGAAGGTGGTCATTCAATTTCGGGAGGTCCTCGTTAAACTGACGTCCAGCTACGTCAGGGTCCAGCATCCTAACCGTGAAGGTGTACTGGATATCTTTCCAGAACTTGTCGTTGGGGGGAAGGGCGAGGGAGAGGGGCCTACACTCCTCCAGGGTAGGACAGGGTTTTCCTTCTTCCACCGCCTTCATGACCGCACGAAAGGCTTTTTCCCCAAAGGGGAAGGATGCGGAAGGGGGAGCAAGAAAGGACGGGTGCTTCTTGCTTAGAGTTGGCATTTTTGAATTAGTAAAGCCATGGCTCTTCGGGCAATCTGCCAGTAAAGCTTGGGCCATTGAGTGATCGAACACGATCACCTCTTTGGGCTCAGTCTCCTCCTTGGAGGCCGGTTCGGTCTTAAGTCAGACGTAACAGTCCGGGTAAGCCTCGAAATTAGGGAAGAATTCCACTTCTTCCAGGAGGATAGACCCTAGCTTGTCATATATGAATATCTTGCCAGTTGTGATCGGCATATGCTCGGCGTACATCCAGGGGTTGGACTCCGAGCAGGAAGGAAGATCCTTAACCGAGATCTTCTTCGGTTGCCTCAATTCCAAGAAACGGCTTGTAATCTGGGCGGAATGCTTACTAAGCTTCTCGTCCATTAAGGCCACCAATACCCGGATGGCATCTTCGGTGGCAGGCAGCAGGGGCTGCGGTGCGGCGGAGGTAGAGGGGACTGGCTTCTTGACCACTACGGGAGCTGCCGGAGGTGGAGGGGCGACCTCTCCGTCGGAATCAGGGTATTCCACCTGATCCTCTTCTTCCTCCGGATCCTTGCCCATGAGGGTCCTCTCAGTGTCATCGGACACGTCCGACACCTTCTCCACCTCGTCTAGACTACACTTGCTAAGCGTAGTCTCGATGTCCGGTTCTACGGTCACTTGAACCAAGGGGATCTGATTCTGTGGGATCACAGAATCTGCCAACGCTTTCGGAAAAAGGATGGCCCTCATCTTCTCGTTGGGGAGATACGGCCCGGCAGCGTTTTTCTGGAAACTGCACACCCACCTGCGCAGTTTCTCTCGAGCATTGTCCCTGGCTTCTAAGGACGGGGGGTTGTCAAACCCCTCGTCAAGGAGGCCTTTGCAGACTGGGCAGGAGACTGGATCCCAGTACTTGAGGTTGCCCTTTTTTGCCGTCCGACACGCACGGTGCCCGTAAAAGTCCAGGCGGCGGACCGAGCAGAAGGGGCTTTCACATTTCACGTACTCCTCCTGTAAAAGAAAGAGAACATGAGCACATGGAAATAGAGTCATGACTTACATTACACTTAAATTAAGATTCCTTAATCTAATTCTTAAACTTAGAATTGTGTTATGTGAGCTCTAGATAGGTGAGCTAGAAAAGAAGTAGGAAGACACATACTTGTGAATCCCGTCCAGCCAGGTACAGCGACCTTTTCTGCTGGCAATTCCTTAGAGCCTGAGGTTATAGGAGAGGGAATGGTATGCCTATGGGGAAGCCAGACTAGGCTTCCTTATAAAGGAATTGTCTGCAGGGTAGAGAAGGTCTGAGATCATTCAGAACTTAGATAAAGGAGGGGAAATAGGATAAACCCCTCAATATTTTGGAAGGTCCCGGTAAGAGACTGCACTGAGAAGCACAGAGTATGCTGTAAACATTGTATGGTACACTCATACAGCTCAGACACTGTCATCAGGGTATGAAACAGCAAAGAAGATCAGTCTGGCTATATGAATGTATAGGTTGACTGCCAGCACGGGGCCGCCAGCCGGGGGGAAGGGATGCTTGTCCCTGGAAGCCGCGAAGCGTTGCCGGCAAGCCGGAGGTCTGGTCCAGCAGGGTGAATCCATCAAGGGTATGCACTGAGTAGCAGAGAGGTAGGAAACAATTATAGGGGCGACCGCCGTCACAGCGGCAGGTCGCCGGCGATGGTGAACCTAGCTGGGCACATAAGATGGAAGGTGTCTGAGAAGCCGGCGGCAGCGGCGGCCCCCGGCAGCGGCGGCCCCCGGCAGCGGCGGCCCCCGGCAGCGGCGGCCCCCGGCAGCGGCGGCCCCCGGCAGTGGCGGCCCCCGGCAGCGGCGGCCCCCGTCAGCGGCTCTCGGCAGCCGGCAGGCTGGCGCCATAGTTGGTCATCAGACAAGAAGTCCTATGAAGTAGGAAGGTCACCGGGTGTGCTGGCAACTAGCGGCGGCAAGGGGCGTCGGCCCCCGGCAGCCGGCAGGGTGTTGCCTCAGGTAATCCTGAGATAGGAAGATCCTATGTGGTAGGGAGTCACCTGGCGTGTCGGCGGCAGTCGCCGGCAGGCAGCGGCGGCAGTGGACCAGCACCATGATAGGAGAGAGAAAGATAAGGAGGGAAGGAGGAAGGGTAATGTCTGATACCCAACCGGCTTTCCTCCGTAAGGAGTGTACTCATGATAGGGGGGGGGAACCCTATCATCCGACGGTAGGGAGCCGGCAGACGGCTGGGTACCTAAGGTAATCCAAGGGAGGATCAGAGAACACTCTAGACAGGAGGGGGGTGATCTCCTGCCAGTAGGGTGGCCGCTACCACAACCCCATAGTTCGACTAGGAGGGGGAAGTGTAGCAGAGCGGCCACCCAGGCAGGAGAGCGCAGCTTAACCTACAATTCTCCCAGAGGGGAAATTGTAGGACAGCGGACAGGGGTGTGAAGGCAAGCTGACACGAAGAATAGAGTGGGGTAGGAGGGGAGGGGTGAGGGGGCAGAAGGGATCGCGACCCTAAAGCTCCCAGAGGGTGGGGGAATCTGTTTTCTATACTACCCAGGTAGGAGAGAAGTGCTCTCCAGCCCTAGGGTAGGTTAGCTCAGAGTAGGAACCAAACTGGTGTACTGTCCTAAACTATAATAAAACAGAGACCCCCCAAGGCCTAACCTAAACCAGGAGATCTCCTCCTAGATTAGGTAAGGCTGGGGATGCCTATCGCTAGGCTACAGGAGGAAGGGACGAGTCCCAACCAAGAGCAGTCTAGGGGGCATGGTTAGCCCCCCCGCCTTCAGTGTCAGTCGATACCCCAAGGGAAAGACGTTCCTTAGGGGTGGACTGGGATGAACGATAAGTACTCTAGGGTTCTGACCGAAATCCCCCCATACACAATGGAAGGGAGGAGGGAAGAACTATCTAGCCTAACCTACCCGAAATGTTTCGGGTAAGGGGCTAGGAAAAGCAAGGCTACCCAGAGGGAGATACATTAGGGTGAGGGAGATAGGGAAGCATACAAGGGCCCCAGCGTTGCGTTAGTGGTGGCCTGGCTGGGCCAGGCACCGTTCCTTGTATGGTTCCTCGAAGGCGAATATATGTGCAACATGGAATCTTGTATATGTTTAAAAATGAATAAATCTTCATTAAAATAACACTAGAAACACTCATATGCAGAAGTAAATATGAATACCAGGCTGCAGCCTATGCTAGGCTGAAAGGCTAGTATGGGGTCGACTGGCTAAGAGCGCTGAAGACCACAACGGTATAAAATAACTATTCCTAAAAATGAAGATTAAATAACCCAAGATAAATTTAGTTATAAGGTCGGGTAAGGCTATGCTGGCTAACTAAGCCTATATCTTCATTAGCGTAAGCACTAGGAACACCTATTATATTGTCACGACACTGGCAATTAATTTAAACATCAATATTCAAGAGGTGGGGTACACAAAGTTGAATATGTATTGAGCAATATATTTTCAAAATAAATCATACACAGGTCTGAGCACTTTTAATAAAGTCTAAGAAAATCAATCTTGCAATGTTTCTTTAAATAAAATATGTGCTCTTCATTTCATGGTATTATGGTACAATTACTCTTAACTTGAGGAACAACGGTCAGGGGACGAAGACTTAACATTTACGTTAATTCAGTTTCGACTGGAGAATTTCTAAGTCCAAAAAGTTCAGAAAATGTTTTTAAGTCAAAAAATTAGGGTTTTGGTATAACAAGCAAAGGGACAAATATTATTGCAATTCTCCTACTGCTAGTATAGGCCAGACTGATGCATGTCCGGCGGTTATCGTAAGGCGTCACCGACATGTAGGGTGTGACCTCATGACGTCAGAGAGAAAAAACCAATCATTGTCATCTTCGTCACAGTAATCCAGATATAACCGGTAGGCCTACGCCCTCCTGGCCGTTGTCCCCTCAAGCTCCGCCTCAAGACCCCCCCAACAAAGTCTGCAAGATTAGGTGGGAGGCAGAAAACCATTCGTTGGCAATTTGGCATGGAGACAACCTCTTCTCCAGTGGATGCTGATAAATCACACTCCCCCCAAGCAAGCTGGTGACCAGGGGTCATTCACGTGACCACAAACAGGGTGTACGTGACAAATCCCCCCCCCCTACCAAGTTACAGTTACTCCCGGAACTGTCAGAAATTCCAACAAACCAAGGAAAATCTTGTCACGCCACCATTTACCTTAAATTCAGACCCCAAATACTACTACTTGGTCGCAACTCGCTCTGGGTGTGCAAAATCTCAACTTCCAAAAAAATACTCAAACAGCATCATTTTACAAAATCTTAATAAGCTAAACCAACATAACTCATTACTGAAACTGTGCCTTTGGCGCAAGCAAAATACGGGTTACTACTAAAGACATGCATAATGTGACCAAACGGAACCAAAATTAAGCAAACAAGATTACATCATTCAAAAAGGATTACATCTTCCAAAAAAAAACAAAAAAAAAAACAAAGGATTATATGGGCAAAGAGATTATATATGCAAACAGATTATACAGTAAAAATGATCAAAATGGTTATATAAGTAAAATGGTTATACAGTCATATTGATTATATACGTAACCCAAATTATATTAATAAACCAAAGGGAAAATACCCAAAAAAATAACAGCAATTAAATCTGAAAACCAATATATTTGGGTAAATGTGAGCAAATATGAGCAACCAAACTACTGAAAAAGGTTATACAGATATACATCATATATATATATATATATATATATATATATATATATATATATATATATATATATATATATATATATATATATATATATATATATAAAACTCATGGCAAACAATTCTAAAACAAGGCATATTTTGACAGCTTTAGGCAAGCAAAAACTAAGAACAAAATATCCAAGTTTACAAGACAGCAACTGAAATCCGAGGATTCCCTTGAGCAAAAACAATTCATATAAAGAAAAATACTCAACTTAGGATTTTAATCCTCAGGCTAGCCTAAGCAATCAATTTACTACTTCAAATCACAGGGGAGGCGTTACATGGTTCACTCTCACTCTCCGCCCTGGATTTTGTAAGTAGAGACATGGTATAATAACAGTTGACTAAAGATCATATTACATACAAGAAAAACAATCCATTCCCTATGGAAAAGAAATACATATTAAGACCCCAGAGACGTCATAATCACAAAAGAGATACATATAATTATCAGAAAAACCAAAATCGAACGTACAGGTTGGCCCACACACACACACACACACACACACACACACACACACATATATATATATATATATATATATATATATATATATATATATATATATATATATATATATATATATATATATATATATATATATATATATATATATAGAAATCACTCAATAAGATTACCGAGTATAACCATAGTACTTGGTTCGATCAATCTAGCAAAGCGCTTACAAACTCAAAAAAAAAAAAAAAGGTACTAGTACAAACGCAGAACACACAGTAAAGGCCGATTCATACGACCCGTTTTCTTTCCGACAGGCTGGCCGTCGGTTAACCGGCGTCTAGCTTTCTTGCGTGTATTCAAATGCAACTGTTCACATGACCCATGAAGCTGACGGCGGCCCTCGGACGTCAGCCGTCCGAATCGGCCCGGCTTTCTTTCCAAGAAACCTCGTCCGGTTTGATGGACGTTAGCCACCCGTCCCTTCCAACGGGTGGATGATGTTTTGTGTGAACGAGGACCTGTATCGTACCCGTTCGTTTCGTGGCATACAACCCCGACTTTTCCTCATAGTATAAAGTCATAGAAATTAGTTAGTTTGTTGTTCACACCATGTATTAGACTCTTAGAGTTTAATTGAAGTTTTTCAAGGGTATTAGATGTTTGACATGGCAAACAAGATGTATAGAAATAATTTACATAAATAAAAGATATGGAAAATGACTGGAGATGCATTAGATAAAACAGGTGAGTTTATCGCAATTTTAATATTCTTGGCATGGTGCATAAAGCATTATGATGTTGCATAATCTATTTTATCAAAACAGTTATCAACCAACATCTTACAGTGTCAAAATTATCGTTATTTACTCGGTCCTAACGTGACAAGAGTCTAAGTAAACAATGAAAACCACGCGCTGGTAAACGGATACGGAACGCCTCGTGTGAATGTACAATATTTTGACGGCGGTTAACCACCACCCAGCCTGTCGGAAAGAAAACGGGTCGTGTGAATCGGCCTTAATGCGTGCAAACGCAGAACACACAGTAAAGGCCGATTCACACGACCCGTTTTCTTTCCGACAGGCTGGGTGGTGGCTAACCTCCGTCGAAATGTTTTACATTCACACGAGGCGTTCCGTATCCGTTTACCAGCGCGCGGTTTTCATTGTATACAGTGAACCCTCGCTACTTCGCGGTTCGACCATCGCGGATTCACCACTTCGCGGATTTTTTCCATAACCCATATATATACAGTAATATATATATATATATATATATATATATATATATATATATATATATATGTATGCATGTATTTATGTATATATGTAGGTATGTATATGTGTATACATATATATATATATATATATATATATATATATATATATATATATATATATATATATATATATATATATATATATATATATATATATATATATATATATATATATATATATATATATATATATATATATATATATATATATATATATATATATATATCTAAAGTAGGAAGATGTGATGTAGTTCTAAGGGAAAAGTATGGGAAATATGTCTGGGTAATAAGCAAAGCTCTACCTCCAGTTTGTTTCTACATTATGATCAGAGATAAATGTAAACAAAACATTGGTTGCCATTTTTTATCGTGCTTTTTAGCATGTTTAGGAAATGCATGATATAAAATCCCCTTTAATATTTGTGCCTGTTTTAGTTTAGGGTACTGTAGTACATGCATTAAGTGTTCTGTACATTAAAGGGTAGTTTGTTAACAGTACTACGTACAAGGGAAGGTTTTAAAAGTCTGAATATACATGTTGAATAAATAGGTAAATATGGTGTCACTACTTCGCGGATTTTCACCTATCGCGGCCGCGACTGGAACCTATCTACCGCGATAAACGAGGGTTCACTGTACTTAGAATCTGTCACGTGAACACCGAGTAAATCACGATAATTTTGACGCTATAAGATGTTGGTTGATAACTATGTTGATAAAATAAGTTATGCAATTTCATTATACTTTATGCACACGCCAAGAATATTAAAATTATGATGAATTCACCTGTTTTATTTAATGCATCTCCAGTCATTTTCCATATCTTTTATTTATGTAGATTATTTCTATACATCTTGCTTGCCATGTCAAACATCGCCTCATACCCTTGAAAAGGTTCAATTAACCTCTCACACAAGGTGTAAACAACAAAATAACTAATTTCTATGACTCTATACTATGAGGAAAAGTCGGGGTTGTAGGCCACAAAACGAGCGGGTACGATACAGGTCCTCATTCACACTAAACATCATCCACCCGTTGGTTGCGACGGATGGCTAACGGCCGTCAAACCGGACGAGGTTTCTTGGAAAGAAAGCCGAGCCGACTCGGAAGGCTGACGTCCGAGGGCCGCCGTCTGCCTAACGGGTCGTGTGAACAGTTGCATTTGAATACACGTAAAAAAGCTAGACACCGTTTAACCGACGGCCAGCCTGTCGGAAAGAAAACGGGTCGTGTGAATCGGCCTTAATGCGTACAGACACAGAACAGATCTGTGTGAGCACTCAACTTACAGGTGATACCAGCTGAGTTGGTGCGTCTTCAACCCGTGCTCGTGACAGTACGTCCACCCGGACAGCAAGAAACACGCACATACTAAGCAAAAACCTACACTCAAAGTCTTGTGGGTTAAGGGGCGGTCGCCTCTCTCTTCTGCTGTCGTCATCAGAGCTATGAACTCTACATGCCCAATCATTCAAATTCCAATCTGGGCAAACTGCTGACACCTTGCTCGCATCAATACAGAACACAAGCTCTAGAGCAGAAACTTTCACAACAGAGACACAACCTACACAAATCGCTTACACAACAGCGACATTCTCATCTCGCGTTGTCTCTTCTCTTTTGCTCGAACTCAAACTAATCCGAACAAACAGCAATCATTCTAGGACGCTTATTCATCCAAGCTATTCCACATCACACAAACAAAGACTCTTGTGTTACCAAAACATTAACATTATCTACATCGCACTTCACAACCCCCAGCCACGTAGGCCTGGGTCTTCCAATTCTCTTAGTGCCTTGGAGAGCCCAATCAACCGTTCGGCGAATCAATCATTCTAGGGGAGTGTATCCGCTCACCACAGAGAACTAATCTGAAACCAAAATTTCCTAACGCAACTACGAATAGGGAAAAACATTCCAATCAGATCTACGTTAACTCCCTACCACAACAAAAACAAAAGGCGAAAAACGTAAATTTTACGTTAAAACTAAACGCCACAAAATTTCTCCAAAGCCCAAACAGTTCTCAATGTTACGTTAAACCTTACTCAGAACAAATACTCTAAATAACCTATCACTGAGGCCAATAAAAGCAAACAATCTCTTCAAACAATTTTCAAAGAAAAAAAAAACTCAAAGAAAAACATTTCTTACTTCCCTGCCTCAAAGGGATAACCATTAGCCAAAAGGAAAACAATTCTCTCTCATCTGGTCTCACACAGCTATTTCCACTCATCTTTTTCTCTTCATTCTGCGAACATTCTTACGCCGCTCCTGCGCGTGCGCTATCTCTCTCTCTCTCTCTCTCTCTCTCTCTCTCTCTCTCTCTCTCTCTCTCTCTCTCTCTCTCAACAGAAAACGGGCATAGGCGATGCTCTGCCGCTCACCGGCTGCTCATCACCTCTCTCTCTCTCTCTCTCTCTCTCTCTCTCTCTCTCTCTCTCTCTCTCTCTCTCTCTCTCTCTCTCAAGGAGTGCGCTAAAAATCAGCTGATCCATGATTGGCATCTAGCACAGGGTACATTGCTGACACATTCCGATCATCTGAACTCGTCAACTCATTTTGGCAGCATAAACCTCGTCTACATTACCTCTTGCTATACTCTTTACAGTTATTTTATCATGGTTATTATGAATTGCCCTGAACGGACAAATAAATGCTGATTCGAACTTATGCTCTCTACCCTGAAGCCGTTTTATATACACACGATCCCCTATCCGAATTTCGTGTGACTTTGTCTTAAATGTCCTGTGGTAACTACGAATATTTCTCGCTTCGGCTATCTTTAAAAACTTATTTGTAACTTCAAAAGCCCTCTTATTTACGTTGGCAACATAGGTACGAAAATCTACATTTTACACAGGCAGTTTCTCTTTCTTCGTGAAAACGTTATATGACAAATTTGGATCTTGACCTAAAACTGAGTAATACGGTGTGTCTCCAACACTCTCATTATACCCTGTGTTTAAAGCAAATTGAGCCCAAAACCTTAAAATTGCATCCTTATCCTGTGCACAAAACAGGCATTATGGCATAAAAAAAAAAAAACAATCTCTTTTGCCTTTGAGACAAGTCACCGGAACTTACATAACTCTGAAGGCAATTGGCTAGCCTCTTATTAGGTCTCTAAACAAAGCCATCAAAATACTAGGCTTTACCTCGTGGATTCACCAAATAACTTAATTAACATCAAACCCACGTTCTACGTCATACCTTGACTTAAAGAATAAGTAATCAACTTAAGAATTCATTACATGAATCAGAGTGCATTGCTTGAGTAAGTTATTCTTCAAACCACAGGTTAGCCTATCAAGTCTTGCAACTCTAGACCTACTGTTATAACTATCGTGTCTCCAATATCTGATGTTACAGTCGTTCCGCTCATTTACATTACTCTTTGCCACGAACAAATGAAAATTTACGGCATCTTGTTCGCCATTTCTCAAATTTTTCACACTACTTATTTTGTTCTCGTGAGTTAACTAAAACTGACACACACACAAAAATAACCTCAAATTTTCATCTTTATATCATGTTGTCGAACATTACTCAAAAACAATCAATTTGTGTCTACTTGTCACGATTTTTCCAAAACACATAACCCTCTATAGAGTTAGATTTGTAAACAAAGAATTAATTCTGACCTTTAAGCAAAAGAAATTACGTCACTTGTCAAAATCTTAGGTTTCCTCTCAACACACACACAGCAAAAAATAATTCAAGGTGTGCTCTATAATCAGTGGCGGTGACATCATAATGCTTACTCAGGGAATCCACACAACATCGCATTCATTTCACTCATCTTCATTCGTGTCAGCTGACTTTAAACGGGTACCCTTTAAACAAAAATGCATTCACACTCCCTGTTAAACAATTTGACATTACTTGTCCAAAACAATTTGCTAACAATGCTCGGTGTCATCAATCAGACTGAACACTTGACAAACAAATCACTTATGACCCACTGTAACTAAAAGAAACCATAGGCAAAATGTTTAAATCTCCTACGTGACATTACTAATTACTTAACAACTGTTAACAACTGAACTCGCTTCGGTGATTACGTTAACGACTCATCTTCATCAATCAAGATAATCTCAGGCGAAAACTGGCAAACAATAACTTACTCTTTCTTTCAAAACATTTCACAATGAACTAAGTACGCTATTAACCGACAACATGGAACACGACGTAAGAGCAAATATTGTGACACCAATTTTCCAAATACCAATGTACCTAATTTACATCTTTTTTTCTCCATAATTTTATCAAGTACACACTCAAAAGAGGTATTACAAAAAACTTCATAACTTACGTCTTACCTCTGAACTTACAAACGTTCTACATTTCCTCTCTGGAATCAAACAACTTGTTATTGTTAACACAAAGTTATACCAACATGTGACTTGCCTTCTTTTTCAAAAATCCAAAAATCACATTTAACATCTTTGACCCCAAAGGTCACAAAAAACAAACTCAAAATACTATAAGTCGAAGAAACTAAGCAACGAAAACTTATAGTTCATGCAGCACAAAATACAATTTATCTTTTGACCACACAGCAACAAATCAACTTAATTTTCTTCTTTTACAAACAGAGATTCTAATCTTTACTCGAAGCTTTAACAATGCAAACATTTTACTCGACTAGTTACTTTCTTCAATTAAACTAGTGTCTTTCATCCAAACTCAACATTACGCAAAGAAAACGGGATGATAGCTTCGTGACTCTACAAAATCTCAAAATACATTAGTTAACCACAAAACTACAGATTTTGTAACATGTTATTTAACTTTTGTGGGGGGTTGATTGCTGTGGGTCGCCTTGGGTTCCTCGTCCTACCGTTCGTGTCCTTCTTGCCAATACATCCGCTGCTTCTTGGGCGACGAGTTCCTCTATGGCATATAATAACACCGATCTCATTAAGCCTTGAAATAGCCTTTATATATATATATATATATATATATATATATATATATATATATATATATATATATATATATATATATATATATATATATATATATAAGGCTATTCGATTTCCAAATTTTATATAACCTACACATTTTATGATTCACTTATTTCTTATTTTTTTATAATATTAATATTCTATATAATTAAATAATTTTACCTCATTGATCCTTACTCCTTCCAATATATTATAATTTTCATTGCATATTCCTTTGTCATCATGTCCATATAATAACACCGATCTCACTAAACCCTTAAATAGCCTTTTCTTAATGTGTAATATCAGGGCATTCGATTTCTAAATTCTTATATAACCTACACATTTTCTGATTATTTTTTTTTTATTATAATCAACTATTAAATAATTGAATGATTCTACCTCATTAATCCTTACTTCTTCCAATATATTGTAATTTTTATTGCATATTCCTTTGTCATCATCTTTGTCTTTCTTTCATTTATCTTGGGTCAAACCTCATATGACATTGTACATATTTTATTAACCAGTTAATGTAAATCCTTTATTATTCTTATAATAAGGGCAGTGTCATTATTATTACCTCGTGCAGATAATTTCCTATTACTAATGAAGACCAACCTGTACTGAACGCGTTTCATACACGCTAGTGCACTAATGGTTTTTCTTTTTTATCTTATCACCCGCTT
>NC_090744.1:58275844-58285844 GCF_036898095.1 Palaemon carinicauda | reverse complement strand
GGCTAATGATGGTACTATACCACTGATTTCAGGTACTCTGGTCTTAGTTGGTAACTATCCTCTCTTAGCAATCCAGTTATATGATGTTCAGATCGTCTCATGAAGCCAGAAGGAGATGTTGTCCCTTGACACCTCTTTCTTGGTTCTGCCAGTGATAGAAAAAAAAACTCATCAGTAATACTTGAATTAGAGTGTCCTATTAATTTCAAGTATTATGTAATGAGAAATTTAATCAGATATTGCATTTTAATTTTAACCTAATTATAATATCTTCTTAATCTAAAAAAGGTTATTTACCATCAGCCCATAACAATAAGCAATAATAATAACTTTTTAAGATATAACATTGTTAAAATTTTCAATTGAATTAAAATATTAATGAGTACTGGGATGTATGGTATTTGAGCATATTAAAAACACGCAGACACATATATGCACACACGCACTTTCACAAAAACAAACACACAAACATTGCATGTATATATATATATATATATATATATATATATATATATATATATATATATATATATATAAACATACATATATATATATATATATATATATATATATATATATATATATATATATATATATATATATATATATATATATACAGTATATAGATAGATATAAATATATATGTATATATATATATATATATATATATATATATATATATATATATATATATATATATACGTATAATATATATATATATATATATATATATATATATATATATATATATATATTTATATATATATATATATATATATATGTATGTATGTATATATATATATATATATATATATATATATATATATATATATATATATATATTGAGTTTCTGCGAAAGAAGTACGAGCAAACTGGAACGCAACTGCACAAAAAAAATGCAATAAACGGAATGGAACAGCTTCAATGCTTAGTTTTAAACTTGGAATGGAATGATATTGAAAGGAAATGTGTATCCATGAAACCCAATAGGAAGCAGAAAACGTAAATAGTTTGGGAGAAGAGGTTATTTGGAACCTGCACGAGCCCCATAATGACCTCTCCTCTCGTTATTAACTCAAGAATCATTTCATACATTATACAGATTTTTTTCAAGCTAAGGTTTATCTATTTTTTTTACACCATTCTCAAGATTAATTTCTGTTTTCCACGTGTCTTTGTTTCTATTCTGTCTTGGGTTTTGTAACCAAGATTCAGATCATTGATGGTGTATAAATGTATTGCAGTGGCTGGACAAAATCATCCTTTTAACTGTATACGTTGAGAAAAGAGATGTATGAATGGTGAACGATATGCTTTAAAAAGAGATTTTTTAAGAAAAGTTCTTCTTCTTCTTCTTCTTCTTCTTCTTCTTCTTCTTCTTCTTCTTCTTCTTCTTCTTCGAGAGAGAGAGAGAGAGAGAGAGAGAGAGAGAGAGAGAGAGAGAGAGAGAGAGAGACAGAGTTATATTCAGTCAGTACATATGTAAGTAATTGGTTGTAAGGAATAATTTAATGGGTCAAATGAAGCCGTTAGAAAGGAGGAAGAGCATTACTACCACAATAAACATGTATTTACGGATGAATTTACAGAAAATAACCCCATTAAAAGCTATGAGTCATTGGGACTATATTAAAGAGAACAGATTTAAGTTTCTATTTTAAAATTCTATTGTTTCATTTCCTCAAGCGATCCTCAGTGAAGAACTTTTGCTTTTGTATTTTGATTTTGGCGTGAAGTGTATATGCCGTCGATCTTGGATAACGTGTAAGAAGATCTTAATGCATAGCAAAATCTTAGAGAAGGAGCTCCACAGTAATGCTATTTCAAAGGAAATCTATAAAAGTAACAGCAATATGTAAGCCGGGCCCCACCCCTCTCTCTCTCTCTCTCTCTCTCTCTCTCTCTCTCTCTCTCTCTCTCTCTCTCTCTCTCTCTCTCTCTTTAACTGATCAAGTGGAAAGATTTCCAATCAAATAAGAATGGAAAAAAAAAATATTTTAATGGAAAATATTTGTGTAATATTATCACCTAACATTCTCTCTTCTACTTTTTCATTAGACTAAGACGCCAGAGAAACTTCTCCTCAAGTCACTCTGAGATTCCCAAAATTGCCAATTAACCACGTCCTGTTTCGCAAGAAAGCATCGCTGTTTCTCCAACGAAGGGACAGGTTTTTTTTTCTTTAACAGTGCAGATATTGCTATCGAGTAAAGATGGTTTGCCTGACAAAATATTGTTGTCGTATTAGTCCATTTTGCCATTGTTCTTTAACTTTTTATTATTATTATTATTATTATTATTATTATTATTATTATTATTATTAGTGTATATATATATACAGATATATATATATATATATATATATATATATATATATACATATATATATATATATATATATATATATATATATATATATATACATATAAAAATGTATATATATATATATATATATATATATATATATATATATATATATATATATACATATATATATGTATATATATATGTATATATATATATATATATATATATATATATATATATATATATATATATATATATATATATATATATATATATATATATATATATATATACACACACACACACATATATATATATATATATATATATATATATATATATATATATATATATATATATATATATATATATATATATATATATAATGTATATATATATATATATATATATATATATATATATACATTAATGATTTTATTTATATCGTATTTGGGCATTGAAGAGAGATTACCGAGCTCTTAAGGTGAGTTCTCCTCGTGTAGATTCAAGTAAATTATTTAAATTTCGTAAAACCTTTGTCGTTAATTTCATTACATTTTTTATTCACATTAGTACATGCAAAGTTATGTTACTTTAAACAACTAACTTTTTATTGCACGTATGTTTTTTAAGAAGTTTTACGTAATATATTTGAGAGTGTTGCAGGACTCGTGCGAGATATGAAAAAGGGCTTAGGTAATGTTTTTTTATATTCCATAAGGTATTTTGTCTGGTTTGGGAGAGAATGCTTAGTATCATGTGCTTTGGAAAATTAGGTATATGTGCTTTAGTAATTTCCCTAAAAGCCTGGTAATAGGATGCTACCTTTTTTTTTTTATTTCAGGCAAAGGCTCATGCGATTTCCAAATCATCTGGCAATGTCTGCCAGCAGTTAGGTTTCACATAAAGGGTGCTCATCAGTATTACAGATATAGATAAAGATTATCAGCCTTAAGATTGTCATCTCCTCACCTCTCTCACTCTCGCACGCAACCCAGTGCATTTCTTTTGAAAGTGTTCAGTAATATAGTGAGTCCTCTTCTAAGTGACTCTGTGCCCCAAAGCAAATTGTATGTCAAAGATATATGTAAGACAAAACGGTGATATTGATTTTATTGTATTAGGGTGAGTGTAGGTATTGCGTAAAACTTTATAAACGGCACTGTAGAAAGGTTATATTTTGTATCGTGATCAGGTAATGTATTTTCTTTGAGTAATAAAGTTAAATACTATAATATTCATATATGATTTCCAGTTTTTGTATATTTAAATTGCATTATTTCTTTCATCCTAGTCAATAGTTTATTCAGATTTAACATTTAAAGTGAGGTCATATAATTTTCACATCATAACATTTTGTCCAAATGTAAATTTTTTTCAAACTTAACTTTTTCGAATGACTTATTTTGTCATTAGGTAAATTCTTTTAAATGTTGTACTTTACATAGAATATATTAATTTTTGTATGGGGTGTATTATTGCAATCACAATTTTTGGGAATCAGATTTTGTTTGTATCCTGGTAAGAACCAAGAACTTAAGAGTAATTACCTAGTTCTGTTATGAGTGTACTTAAGAGACCTTTGGATATTCAGTGCTTTATATATTGCTGTCTGGAAGTTATTCAACTGTGTCAGAATTCATGTATTAAAATTTTGAAGCGTAACAGTCTTGATGTGAAGGCGAAGAGTGAGTTTTGATTTAGAAAAGTTCATTAACTTGTCAGTCGTAGTATAGCCTATACAATATTATATGTTTGGTTTCCTGTCACGAGCCATAGTATGATATATTTATGGTGCCCAGACCAGGAAACATATATATAACGGATTTTGAGCGAAGCGAAAAATCTATTTTTGGGTGAGATGGCCATGTCGTCCTGATGGAAGTTCCTATAGGGTAGCTTCCTAGGGTATATTACAACTACGGCGATATTCCCAGAGAATTTACCTTAAGGTACCAGAATTCTAACTCCTGGAGCGAGTATCCCTCGTGAAAGGGATATCGCGACATATCAGAGGACGTATTCTAGACACGTCACATGGCAATCTACATCCTGGACAGAGATTTCGTCTCGTAGGAGGTGATTGACGAGATACGAATTCGTGAAAGAAAAAGGGGGAGCCGCTCCCAAGGCTTCCCTATCCCCCGTTTCGTATGCGTGCCTGGCGCCAATCCTGGCGCCATCTGTATTCCTTGTAGCGTACACGAGGTGCTACAGATACTGTATGTAGGGAGGGGTCGTACAGCCCTTTCTTAGAAAGGCAAGGGCGGGTCCATCAGGACGACATGGCCATCTCACCCAAAAATAGATTTTTCGCTTCGCTCAAAATCCGTTTCGGGCTCAAGCCATGTCGTCCTGATGGAAGTGTACCAGAGCATTACTGTATCTGTGGATTCTCAGAACGTGCCGTACTCCCCGGAGGTAATTTTTTCCCGGTCGACTAGACCTAGAGACCTAAGATGTTACCGTTATACACCTTTTCAACTAACTATAAACTATGTTAGAGCTTCCTGCCCCCTACAGGGAAGAGTCCTACTAGACTCTGGAAAAGTCTCGAAGAGTACATACATCTATGTATGAATACCAGGCAAGCTAATATAGTGGTCTCGCCCTATATTAAGTAAAGCATAGTTTGTAAAGGACCACTGCGTCAATATGAAATATCGACCAGTTTTCCGCACAATACTTGTATTGGACAAAGGTTTTATATCCGCATAGGAGGAAAACCAATGCAACATAGCTTGCATAAAGGAACAATTTTATTAGAATTATCCCAGATAAGGTACATAGAATGAATGCTCAATTATACCATTAAATTGACACAGGTGAAGGAGACGCAAGGTTCTCAAGAACCAGATTATTGACAGGCAATAAATAGACAGGTTAACCACAATTATATATATATATATATATATATATATATATATATATATATAAGAAGAGGATAACCCAAAACTTTAAGCATAAGTATGATAGTAAACAGAGCTTGTTTGTCTGAAAGAAAAAACATTAGATGCCACTTTTAAGATACCGAGGTATCAAAGTCATAAAAGCCTGTATTACAAATCAATGACATTAGCGTTAGAAACGCTCGGCACACATGTCTGCACTTATGCTAGGTTCACCTTCGGAAATGGAACAGTCTGGATGGGCAACACAGTGCCCTCATTTAGTTTGTAGTACAGTATGTAACTACACACTCACCCTGGAATTAATCGTCCCAATTAAGACCACTGTTCCTCGCAGAGTTAAACAGTAGGGTTAACACCGCGACCCACTGCTACCACAGATCTCTTTTAGTTCCTCTACTTGCTTCGCATAGTGGCGAAAGAACACTCTGGAAGACTTCCAGCCAGTGTATGAACGGAGATGTTCAAAATCCATACAATTAAAGAAATTTAAGAATGAGGCAACTTTCCTCGGATCGTGACCTGCGGGTGTATTGTCAGGATCCGCTCTGCGAATAAAATATGTGATTTTCGCTCTGAGTTGATTCAGAGATAAATTTGAGCCTGATGTTTCTCCCCTGAATAGTTGACCACCCTTGAAGTCTGAAGTTCTATGAAGATAGACCTTTAGGCATTCTACTGGACATAGAGATGCATCTTCTTTCAGAGGGCAGATTCTCCAGGGACCCCACCTGTTGGTGGGTAACTCATTCTTGGCGAGAAACGTAGGATCCGGAAACAAGTTCAGTTCTTCCCCATCCAGGAACTGAACACGACCTGCCTCTCTCGAGAGGCTACAATCTCACTAACCCTGGCCCCGGACGCGAGTGCAAAATAGGAAAATAACTTTTTGTGTCAAATCCTTTAACGCACACTCTTCATTGCTCAACAGAGAAGCGAAATGAAGAACTTGTCTAAAGACCATGAAATGGGCTTTGGAGGTGCTGAAGGTCTGAGCCTAGCACAGGCTTTCGGGACTTTATTAAAGATCTCGTTACCTAGGTCGACCTGGAAGGCATATAGAATGGGTCTTGTCAAAGCAGACTTACACGCTGAAATCGTGTTCGCTGCCAACCCTTGACCATGGAGGTGGGGAAAAAAGATAAGCAGAAGTCTGTCAAGATCTCCTGCGGAATCTTCGCCTTGACAAAAGGCCACCCATTTTCTCCAAGATGACTCATATTGCCTTCTAGTAGATTTGCACTTATATTCCTCAAGGAAGTCTATACTGGCTTTCGAAATCCCGAAACGCTTTCTCACCGCTAGGGAGAGAAAATCATGAACTGCAGGGTCCGGGTTTTCTGTAATGAAGCGCAGACAGTTGACTTCTGGACTCGCTGGGTCAGAACTGGATCTGGTAGTGGTACAAACTTCAGCTACAGTTCCAATGCCAGGAGGAACCACACGCTGTTCGGCCACTTGTGGGCCACTATTGCCGCTACCCTTTGAAGGATCTCAGTTTGTTGAGGACCCTCAACAGAAGGTTGTGAGGAGGGAACAGATAAATCTTGGACCATCTGTTCCAGTCGAGGGACATCGCGTCCACTGCTTCCGCTAAGGGGTCCTCGTACGGGGCACGTATAGGGGCAACTTCTTGTTGTCTTTCGTCGCAAAGAGGTCTATCTGCAGTTCTGGGACTGATTCAGAATGAAGGAGAATGATCCTGCGTCTAAGGACCATTCCGACTCTATCGGTGTGAACCTGGCTAGAGCGTCCGCTGTCACATTGCGGACTCCTTGAAGGTGAACTGCCGACAGGTACCACTTCTTCTTTTCCGCCAATCGGAAGACGGCCAACATCACCTGGTTGAGAGGTGGTGACCTCGATCCTTGTCGATTCAAGTATCTCACAACTACCTCGCTGTCTATCACCACTTTATGTGGAACGAATGACGCGGGGAGACTTTCTTTAAGGTAAGGAGCACTGCCCTAGCTTCTAGAAAGTTTTATGAGAAAGGTCTTGAATAGCCTGGACCAAGTCCCCTGGACTTTTTTCCGATGAGTGACCTCCCCATCCCTCCTTCGAGGCGTCTGAGTGAATCGTCACCGACGGGGGAGGTGGCTGAAGAAGAACCTGACTTCTTTAGATGTCTGGCTTGGGACCAAGGCCTGAGAAGAGTACTTAGCCGAAGCGGCTGGTCTTCTCAGATCTCTTCACGCGTTTGATGCATAACTTCTCCAAACTCCGATTGCATCCTATAGCTGTGCTCTTAGCACTGGGTCTGTCACCGAAGCAAACTGGAGAGAGCGCAGTACTCTCTCCTGCTCGTGTCTTGATATCCTTTCGGAATCTTGAAGTCTCTTGACAGAACCCGCTATCTCCTTCCTTTTCTTCGCCGGGGTGAAGAAACGGTGTGACAAAAGGTCCCAGTGGATCTTAGCCACTGGAACTTTTGAGATGGAGAAAGTCGAGACTTTTTCTGTTGATCTTGAAGCCTAGGTACTCTAGGAACTGGATCACTTGACTGGAAGCTTGCAAGCATTCTGTCTCGGATGCTGCCCACACCAACCAGTCGTCCAGGTAGGCTACTACCTGAATTCCCTTTTAGGCGAAATTGTTTGAGAGCTACGCTCGCAAGCTTCGTAAAAAATCCTTGGGGCTATGTTTAGCCCGAATGGCATGGCTCCGAAGGCGTATTGTCTTCGTTGTAGCCTGAACCCTAGGTAGGGGGAGAGTCGATGGCTAATTGGAATGTGCCAGTAGGCGTCTGACAAGTCTATAGAGACGGAATATGCCCTCTTGGGCAGTAAGGTCCTTATGTGTTGCAGTGTTAGCATTTTGAATTTGCAATTCACTATGAACTTGTTAAGTGGTGACAAGTCCAGAATGACTCTGAGCTTTTCCGAGTCTTTCTTGGGAACACAAAACAGCCTCCCTTAGAAATTGATGGGCTTCACCCTTTTTCTCCAACAGTTCTTGAACGTACTCCTCCATAACGGGGGTGGAGTGTTGGAAAAACCGAAGGTACGGGGGTGGAGTGCTGTACCAGCTCCCGCCCAGTCCATTCTTGAGTAGGCTGTGGGCCCAGGGATCGAAGGTCCACCGATCCCGAAATTTCAGAAGTCTCCCTCCTACCGGTATCACCTCACTTGGACTGCCGTCCTGAGGTCTTGCCTTCCTGACCACGACCACCCCTGAATCCCCTTCCCCTTGAGGGGCGTGTAGACGAGCCTCTGGCTGCTCCTCTAGGCTTTGCTCGAAAGGAAGTAGACTGCCCTTCGAACGCTGGGGTGAATGCCGTGGACTGTGTCGACACGGCCTGGGGTACCCACTGAAAGGTGGTCGGGGTTTGTGCCACGATCTGGGGCACTGGGGGCAATGGCAATTGCAGTTGCTGTTGCTGTTTAAGAGGCTTGGCTGGCCGAGACGGTAGCCTAGTCCTCATAGTCTTCCTCTTTGGTTGAGGACCCTCATCCGGGGAAGACTTTCTTTTGATAGCCAGGCCCCACTTCTGGAGAAGGTTTCTATTCTCCAAGGCGGCTTTATCAACAACTTCTTTGACCAAGTCGGTAGGGAAAAAGGTCTTTTCCCCAAATGTTGGAGGAGATTAGTTTCTTTAGCTCGTGCCTCACCGTAGCCGAGGTAAACACGAACTCCCTACAAGCTCTCCTTGCCTTGACGAAGCCATAAAGGTCCTTCGTCACTGTGGCCAGATGAGGCTTGGCCACTACCATGAACATTTCATGGACCTTGGGGTCACTTGCCATCGTCTCGAGAGTAGTCTGAAGAGACATTGAGGCAGTCAGTCTTTCTTTTGTATCGAACTCACTTCGCAAAAGAAAGTCAGACAGCTTAGGGAGGTCCTTGCCGAACCGACGTCCGGCAATATCAGCCTCCAACTTTCCCACTGAGAACGTAAGATGGACGTCCTTCCAGTCTTTGTGGTCCATAGGCAGGGCCAGCGACAAGGGTTTACACTCCTCTAGGGAGGGGCAAGACTTGCCGGCCTCGATTGCTTTTAGTACAGCCAGAAACCCTTTCTGTAAAAGGGGGAAGGCTCTAGTAGGCGAGGACACAAAGGAAGGGAGCTTCCTATTCAATGCAGCTACCTTTGAGTTAGAGAAGCCCCTCTCTTTCATCGAGGATGAAAGTAGAGCTTGAGCCTTAGCATGGTCCATCATTATGACCTCCTTCGGCTCTGTCTCCTCCTTTGAAGCTGGTTCCTTCCTCAGCCGGACATAACAGTCCGGATATGATGCCTTGCTGGGCCAGAATTCCACCCTCCAGGGGAACTGAGCCCAGCTTATCCGAGATGACGATCTTTCCAGTCGTCATCGGCATGTGCTCAGCATACCTCCATGGGTTAGCATCTGAGCACAAGGGAAGGTCTTTAACATTGAGCTTTTTCTGGGGCCCATGTGATTCTGCAAGGTACTGCATTCGCAGTTCCATTGCAGCCGCCTTCTCCTGATTCTCCTTCTGCATTTGTTGGATCATTCCAACAATAGAAGAAAGGGCCTGTCCCAGCTCTACTGGGAGACCGGCAGATGTAGAGGGGCTTGAACTTCATCCTGGGCTTCTGCCAGGAGGTCTTCCTCCTGACACCCGTCCACATCAGACATCCTGTCATTTAGCTGGATGTCTTGCATCGCGACCGCGACTTCAGCATCCACCTGGATCTGAACTTAGGGGATCTCCTCTTGAGGCTGGGAATCACTGCATCAGCTGATGCCTTAGGGAAAGGATACGCCCTCATCTTCTCACTTGGAATATAAGAGCCAGAAGTGTTCTTTTGGAAGCCCCTT
>NC_090744.1:58263344-58268344 GCF_036898095.1 Palaemon carinicauda | reverse complement strand
TCGTGGCCAAGTGGTTTAGTCACTGCCTATACAAGCTTGCCGACCAGGGTTCGATTCCCGGCCGGTCACAAGCTCTTGTCTTTGTGTGATTTCACCTGGGGCTCTGATCCCGAGGTCGTTAAGAGAATCCAGACATTAATGTATCAAAAATATATATGGCTTATTTGAATATGAAAAACACGTCTAAATGTGCAAAATTTATCATATATATATATATATATATATATATATATATGTACACTCATATACCAAGGCACTTCCCCTATTTTGGAGGTTAGCCGACATCAAATAAATGAAACAAAAAAAGGACCTCTCCTCTCTACGTTCCTCCTAGCCTGACAGGGGAGTAAACCGAGTTCGGCTGGTACTGCTAGGCGGTCACAGCCCACCCTCCCCTGTTATCCACCCCATATGAAGCTTCATAACGCTTAAACCCCTACTGTTGCTACCTCCGTAGTAATCCTAAGGCACCAAAGGAAGCAGCAGGGCCTACCGGAACTGCGTCACAATCGCTCACCATTCATTCCTTTTTCCAGCACGCTCTCTTGCCACTCTCACTTCTATCCTCCTATCACCCAGAGCTTCCTTTACTCCATCCATCCACCCAAACCTTGGCCTTCTTCTTGTACTTCTCGCATCAACTCTTGCATTAATCACCTTCTTTAGCTGACAGCCTTTTTCCATTCTCTCAACATGGCCAAACCACCTCAACACATTTATATCCACTCCAGATGCTAACTCATTTCTTACACCCGTTTTCACCCTCACTACCTCGTTCCCAACCCTATCTACTCGAGATACACCAGCCATACTCCTTAGACTCTTCATCTCAAACACATTTAATTTCTGTCTCTTCGTCACTTTCATTCCCCACAACTCCGAATCATACATCATATTTGGTACAATCACTTTTTCATACAGAACTCTCTCTACATTCATGCCCAACCCTCTATTTTTTACTTCTCCCTAAACTGCCCCCAAACAATTTGCATCATTCATTCACTCTCTGACATACATCTGCTTCCACTCCACCTTTTGCTGCAACAACTCACCCCAAGAACTTAAATTGATCCACCTCCTCAAGTAACTTTCCATTCAACATGACATTCAATCTCACACCACCTTCCCTTCTTGTACGTCATAACCTTACTCTTACCCACATTAACTGTGAACTTCCTTCTCTCAAACACCCTTCCAAATTCTGTCACTAATCGGCCAAGCTTCTCTTCCGAGTCTGCAACCAGTATAGTATCATATGCAAACAACAACTGATTTACCTCCCATTCATGGTTATTTTCGTCTACCGGTTCCAATCCTCGTCCAAGCACTCAAGCATTCACCTCTCTCACCACTCCATCAACATACAAGTTAAACAGCCACGGTGACATCACACATATCTGTCTCAGCCCTACTCTCACCGGAAACCAATCGCTCACATCATTTCCTATCAAAACAAATTCTTACTACCTTTTTAGAAACTTCTCACTGCTTGCAACAACCTTCCACCAACTCCATACAACCTCATACCATTCCACATTGCTTCCCTATCAACTTTATCATATGCTTTCTCCAGATCCATAAACGCAACATACACCTCCTTACCGTTTGCTAAATATTTCTCGCATATATGCCTAACTGTAAGAATCTGATTCATACAACCACTACCTTTTCTAAAACCACACTGTACTTCTAAGATTGCATTTTCTGTTTTATCCTTAATCCTATCAATCAGTACTCTACCATTCACTTTTCTAGCTACACTCGACAAACTAATACCCCTTGAATTACAACACTCATGCACATCTCTCTTACCATTATATAGTGGTACAATACATGCTCAAACCCAATCTACTGGTACCATTGACAACACAAAACACATATTAAACAATCTCACCAACCATTGAAGTACAGTCACATGCCCTTCCTTCAATATCTCAGCTCTCACATCATCCATAACAGATGTTTTTCCTACTCTCGTTTCATCTAGTGCTCTCCTCCCTTCCTCTCTTGTAATCTCTCTCTCATTTTCATCTCCCATCACCGGCACTTCAACACCTGCAACAGCAATTATATCTGCCTCCCTATTATCCTCAACTTTCAGTAAACTTTCAAAATACTCCGCCCACCTTTTCCTGGCTTCCTCTCCTTTTAACAACTTTCCATTTCCATCTTTCACTGTCTCTTTAATACTTGAACCAGCGTTCCTTACTCTCTTCACTTCTTTCCCAAACTTCTTATTCTCTTCATATGAATGACCCAATCCCTGACCCCACCTCAGGTCAGCTGCCCTCTATGCCTCACTTACCTTGCTCTTTATTTCCACATTTTCTCTCTATATCTTTCATACTTCTCTACACTATTACTCAGCGGCCATTTTTTAAAAGCCTCTTTTTCTCTTCCACTTTTACCTTCACTCCTGTATTCCACCATTCACTGCCCTTCCTCATGCTGCTTCCAACAAACTTTTTGCCACACAAATCACTTGCAATCCCAATAAAATTTTATTTTACTTACTTCCACTCTTCCTCTAAATTACCAGTTAATCTTACTTTCACTTCGTCATATGCCATGTTCAACCTTTCTTGATATTTAGTTTTTACCCCCGGTTTTATAAGCTTTTCAGCCCTCACTAGCTCCCTTTCACATCCACCTACTCTATTCCCGCACTCATTTGCTAAAACTAATTTTCCTTTTATGAAAAAATGATTAGACATACCGCTAGCAGTACTCCTAAACACAAGCACATCTTTCAATCTTCCAAACATTCTTTTAGTTATCAACACATAATCCATTAACGCCCTTTCTACCACTCTTCCTTTTGCCACTCTTACCCATGTATACTTGTTTTTATCTTTCTTTTTGAAAACGCTAGAACTTATCACCATCTCTTGCTCAACACACATATCTACCAGTCTCTCAGCACTCTCATTTTCACCTGGTATGCCATACTTCCCAATGACACCTTCTACCTTTCCAGCGCCCACTCTAGCTTTTAAGTCGCCCGTGACAACTACATAATTCCTACTACCAAGTCCTTCTACACACCTAGTTAATTCTTTCCAGAACCCATTCCACTCTTCTTCACTTTTCTCACAACCTTACCCATATGCTCTGACAAAAGCCCAACATTCCCTAACCAACCTAACCCTTACCCACATTAACCTAGGTGATGTCTCTTTCCATTCCAATACTTTACATGTCATCCATTCACTCAGCAATAAAGCCACACCTTCTCTTGCTCTTGCCCTCTCAATCCCAGACACTCTACAAGGCATTTCACCAAAAATCACTTCACCTTTCCTTTTCATCTTTTTCTCACACAAAGCCAACATATCCATCCTTCTATTCCTAAACATACTTCCAATCTCACATCTTTTACTCTCTATCATACAACTACATTGCGGGGAGCAGTCACTTTCTCCCCAGCTCCACCTCTTTGATGTCACACAGGATTATAGTAAAGGAGAGGGGGTTCCCAGCCTCTTAGTCCCGTCCCTTTTAGTCGCCTCTTACGACATGCAGTGATACCTTGGTGCTATTCTGAACGTTTTTATTCCCCGCGCGTGTTTCACACACACATACATCGAACATTATTTTCTTTTCAAATCTTATCTCACTCAACAACTCTCTGTTAACAGAAAAGTGGCCGATAAAACCTGTCATTGGCATGCCATGCGTCTTACGGCTGGGCTAGCTTTGTACATCGCATGTAATGCATTGCTGAAGGACGCATCTTTCTTTTTTGTGTATGGACAGGATCCTGTGTTACCCTATATTGTCAACTGAGCAATACCGAGTCCTATTACTACATCTCTATAGGAGACATATTTAAAAACATTGAAAGTTTTTGAGAAGAACTAATGAAAAACACAGCTCACATTTTGATGGATAGTTCAAAACTGCATTAGTGAAGGTATTTGTTGGCAACATTTTATATTTGAAAAAATTACAAACTAGAGCAAGCATATTTGAGTCTGAATCCAGTAAAGTTGGTTCAATCTAACACATTAATGATACAAAACATTATCAGCAGAGCATTGCCTGAACATCATCAGACGCACATGCAAGGGATTCCAGAGGAGGTCTTGCTATAACAGCAGCAAAGTAGCTTGTCTATGAATAATATATATATATATAATAAAGAAATGCTCTTAGTCTTGACAGGAAAAACCTGGATGGCTGAATTTGTGAGGCCTCATTCCAAGATTTCTCATTGCTCACCTATAGCAATCAGCAGGACAAAAGCTCAAAGTCTTGCCAAATACATCTGTGGTTGACGTCCTTGGCCTATGGACCAAGATTCAGGCTCAGAGAAAGATTGGGCCAGAGACTATCAATCTAAATGATTACTACTGTGTAAAATGTCCATAGAATCCTTGTTACCTGTGGACACAAGCCATTTGGACAAATCAAAACAGCTGAGAGGGGCACACTCGTCACTCTATGTTGCTTTGTGAATGCAGAGGGGAGAATTTTAGGACTTATCATGATATTATAATAATGCACTTCAAGGAATGTATGACTGAAGGAGCTCTATCAGGAACTTTGGCTGTTTAGATAGGAAGTATGAATCAAGCTGTGTTTCCTCCTTCTATTTCTTTTTTCATACATTTCATTGAGCATATTGTTTGTTCAAAGGATAACCATCCCAGTCCTTTCATGGAAGTTACTGATGCACCAAGTATGCATAGGTTATCCATCGTTATAACCTTCCCTCATACTCTGTAAAAGTTATAACCACTGGATGTATAGCCCTCTTAAAACTCATGATGAAAAGGCTGTTAACAAATAGAACCTAGTTAACAGCCGTCTTGAACTTACCAAAGCGTTTTACTAAAACATATTACCAGGCTCTTTTATAAGAAAACTTTTCAGCTGGATTTAGGAAAACTCATCCATGGTCTATTTGACAATGAAATAGTCGGTATTTTTTTTTCAGCCTTGGTATTTGAAAAGGGTGCTAGTATGCCTAGTGAGAGTAGTTATGCAAATATTGGTGA
>NC_090744.1:58243532-58248532 GCF_036898095.1 Palaemon carinicauda | reverse complement strand
AAAAATGATAAACGACGAATCAGAGAGAGTTTCGGGCAACTTTCAAACACACCTCAACGTACCTGCCAGGTGACTTGCCTATTAGCTCGTCCTACCTATTGTCCCCTAAATAATAAATAATAACATCCTCTCCCGGCAGTTCACGAATATTTGAAAAAAAAACATAAAGAATATGCCAAAGCACTTGTCACTGAACCTTCTCTCGCTAACATGACGCAATACATCATAAAATATAAAAGGACATCACCTAATCCTCGTTCCTATCTCGCATGAATCCTACAAAACTTTCGATTATACTATGTCAAAGTCCATAGCAAACATATATGAATTAAAAGTAATTTTTTTTAACCAAAAATACGTAAATTATATATTTTGATTTGAATAAAGAATATATTGAAATTCGCGACGAGAGTCTTACGTAACTTTATATAAAATACTTATATCTACATGAGAGGGACCCATTTTACAGGCTGGGTATCATCTGTTCAATGCATTAATGAAAACAATAAATGAAACATAAATAATATCATCCATAAACTAAGATATTTACTCTACACTAGACCAGCTTCGTTAGATATCTCCCCCGAAAAAAAAAATCCCATTTGAATCTGACTATCCAGCCAGAGATAGACAATCTGCAACCACCTATCTGTAAATGTTCGTTATCTTTACCTGAGCTTTTCTATACAATAATACAATACTGCTGCAAATATAATGACCACTTAGTTAACCTTTGGTTATTACTTTTCATCTTATTCAGAAAAGTTAAAGGATAATTATCTGAATACAATATAATTTTTTCCTTTTGCGGTTGACCTACGTAAATTAAAAACCTGTTCATTGCTGCGATCAGCGCCAGCAGTTCCGTTTCAACTTTCGAGTCGACTCATTACTTCTTCTTCATTTTCGATGACATAAGACACACACGATGTAGAATTCCTACCTTATCTTCTTGCTATAAGACAGCTCTAATCCCATTATCCAGCGCATCCGTTTCGATAAGGAATTTCTTGGTGAAATCTAGTGCATGAAGTATCAGTTTCAGAGTTGACATGGCCTTCTTCAGATTTTCCTTTTACTCAACGGAGGTCCTGTCATTGCCTCCCTCCACAATCCGAAATGGTTCTGGGAACTCGTTGGCGATAGGGAATCTTCTTTCCGATACGTAAACCAACACCTGATGTCCTACTGCAATCTGTCTGCTTATACTCTTCAAACCAAACTTTTTCTTTGCTTTTCCTTGACTCGTCGTCTTCATGCCTTCTGTATAGATACCTAATGTTATGCTGCATATTATTTAAATTATGTACAGTTTATGAACATTGATGTACAATAGCTTTATTATCATTTTGTTGAAGGAGGATATTCGTTTCCATTTATCTTCTCCCTTTACACGTACAGTAAGACCACTTTTTTATCATGCATCGTGGCAACAATGTAATTATATGTGTCAACACTGTTTTTCTTTCCCCCATGTGCATATAGTAGTTAGTTGTTGTACAGTGGTTACTGTAGTGACAATCATGAACCTGCTTCCCGCTGCTGTCACTTTTATGTCCGTATATTTTCATTATACAAGATTCTAAAGAACCTACTAGTTCAATTTGTCACCCCCTACCTTCCATTTATCGCATGGATGTATGTGGTAGTATCAAACACACCTTCTAGGAAAATTTTGTTAACCTGCCAATTCCTTTCCTCAAATCCTTGACATTTCCTTCGTCCATTTCCTCTCAATCCTTCCTTTTTCCTGCCAGTATTATCTCTGGTCGTTTGCTGAAGGGTCCTGTCCTGCAACATGTCTGTTAGTATTCTTCCTACCAAATCTTTCCTTTGTCCGTCCTTGACTCGTCTTCTTCCTGCCTTCTAAAGAAGATTTCCTTATCTCGCCGATCCTTTTCCCCAAATTCTTGAAATTTTTTACTGTTGTTTCTTGATCCTTCCATTTTTCTTCTATTATTTTCCTCGGTCCTTTCCTGAAGGGTTCTCCTCCTACTTCCTTCAGGCATAAGGGAGCTTCCTTGATGCACTCTCTGGGATGTTCAGCCTTTTGACATATGTGACATGCACGACAAAACTGGCTCACGTCCTCATGCATGTCAGGCCCGAAAAAAGTGTTTCATTTTCTTCTCCGTCGTCTTCCTTATCCCTATATGTCCTGTCTCATGCGCTATCATGATCACCTGTCTTCTCAACGGTGCGGGAATTAATAACTGGCGATACATCCTACATTCGGCATTCCTATGGATATCGGCGGGTCTATGCTCACTCATAAGCAACCCATCCTTAATGTGAAAACAGGTCAGAGACTGCTGTGCCTTCGTCTCGCCCACCACAGGGTATAATAACTCTGTTACCATTGCAACCTTCCGTTGTAATCCTATCACCCTTTTGCTAATCACTTGTCCTACTTCTAACTTTGAATTTTCTGTTTCTTCAAAGTCCATTTGTCTGCTCGTCTGTTGTTCTTTTCGCTCGGGCTTAATCTTGATTTCTCTTCTTGCTTACCATCTAGGGAATCCTTTTCTTTGGTAAACAAATCATGCAAGTTCATTGCTCCTTTGATTTCCTCTGCTTTTTCGTCCACTTATCCTTCACATATCGTTCCTCTTCACTTGGGCTTACTCTTTAGTTCTCTTTTTGCGTATCATGAATGGAATCCTTTTCTTCGAAAAACAAATACTTTAATATCATTTATTCCAGATCCGTTTTTCTTTATCCTCTTGTCCACTCATTTGTCGTTCCTCTTCGCTCGGGTTTACTCTTGAGTTCTCTTCTTGCGTATCATCAAGGGAATCCCCTTCTTCGAAAAACAAATCCTTCAAATTCATTTCTTCCGGGTACCTTTTTTCTTTATCCTCTTGTCCACTAGTCTGTTGCTCCTCTTCACTTGGGTTTACTCTGAACTTCTTCTCTTACATACTATCAAGGGAATCCTCTTCTTTGGAATAAAAACTTCTAAGTTTATCGCTCCTTCGATTTCTTCTTCTTTGGCAACCACTTTCTTCTTCATACTCCTAGTCATCACACAACTAGTGACAGAGATGGATAGTCCTTCTCGAGTCCAGTAGTAGGACTATACTTCAAATATTTCTCTGTTAAAATGGGACAAAGCAAGAACGGCACTCCACTAACCTCATTACCCAGCACGAATTCTACTCCTTCGACAGCCATTAAATCCTTAACCGCAAAATGAAAATTACCTGTCACCAACTCACATGACAGTTTTAAACAGCAAATAGGGGTGACCTCTTCACCTCCTATTCCATTCAAAATAATTGAGTCCCCTGTTAGAGACTGTTCCACCATAGGATGTACTCCCTGTACAACCACACTATGGTTACAACATGTATCACGCAATATCTTGACAGGGGCTTGATGACTCCCGTCTATTCCTGCTAACATACCTTCATATAATATATGGTTTTAAGATATCAATGGATTTTTGGTTCGTCCTGTTCGTCATGTAAACGGTTGCTGGCTCATTTTCCTCTCCGTCCTTTCCCAATTGCTTCTTAGTCTATGCATTCTGTGAAGTCGAATTGTTTTTAATCAATTGTTGACTGCTTTTGGTTGGTTTGACCAACATTCATTAATGACATGGCCTCCCTTGCCATACTTAAAACGGACAATATCATCCTTCTGCACGTCTTTCACAATATTTGAAGGAGGATGATTCGACATTTGTTGTTGTGGTACTATTGCATTCTGTTTAGGGACAGTACCAGTGTTCTTCCGTTGTAATTGTTCCCGTAGTTATTTCCGAGTAGGTTTTCATTATTTGGCAAATACTTGACACTTGGTCAGAATAACGGTTGAAGCTTTGTATCCTAGGAGGGTCTACAACTGATAATATTGTAATATTCACTCAGCAAAGCGGCTTTAGCGAGTTTCTTCATTTATCTCTCTCTTTCAAGTACGTTAAAATGTGTTCAGGAATTTTTCATGGATACTGCTCTATTATAATCAATTCTTCCAAATTCGCCTTCTCCTTTACTTTAGCAGCCTCTGTCCATCTCTTAAAACATAATCAGGAAAGTAATTTTTTCGTCTTTTTTTCAAAGTTTGGAACCTATCATTATAATATTCAGGGGTCATCTGATGTACTTGCAGCATGTTCTTCTTCACTTCTTGGTACTCCATCCTCTGGTCCTGAGATTAGGATGAGTAAGCATTGCGCCCTCTCCCAAAGAGCACACTCTGCAATAACAGAGAATCTTTTGTCCATTTCACTGCGACCATTTCAAAATGATCAAAGAAATCATCTGTGGATTCTTCTGTGAACCTTAGAATTATCCTTTGGGCTTTCGTCACAGTAAACACGGGTTCGTGCTTAGCAGGGACTTTCTCGGTTTCTGTGGTCAACTGGGCACGGGCGTGCATTGATTTCTAACTCCCATGCATACCTCGCTTCTTCCAGCTTATTTTCTTCTCGCCTTCTTGTCAGTATATTATTTTGGAATGGCATTAATTAGTGTTAAATCACAAGATGACACAGTTCAATAGCCAAGAGTTTTGAAGTACCCCAAGTGTTCAGGAATTGTCAGAAGCTAATGTAAATAAAGCTCAGTGGCTCTTGATCTTAATGGCATTTGGTGGCCATGGTAGGAGTGGGATGAATAAGGCTTAAATCAAGTGTCTAGCCTTAGAAGTTTTGATAAACTTGGGAAAGTTGTCGGAAGAACATATTTTGACAGCTTGTGAACTGTGGGAGAAAGCTGAGGAAAAAATTTTAGCAAAGCGAGGACCGGTATTAAAGCAGATAAGGATGTAAAAGTTGAGATTTGACGTATTGCAACTGAAGACAATTTGATTAGGTTGAAGATGGTAGCAGAACGAGAAGAAAGAGAATCAAGACTAAAAGAAAGAGAAGGAAAGGGAAACAGAGCGAGAAGAGGAAGCCAGGGAGATTGCTCGATTCCAATTGCTTGGGCACCAAAATACATTATAATGTCTGGATCCTTGATCTAAGCACTCAAAAATATCATAGGATTATGACT
>NC_090744.1:58233532-58238532 GCF_036898095.1 Palaemon carinicauda | reverse complement strand
GCGACATCTCAGCCTAAACGCGAAGAGAAAGACGAACAGAAGTCGATGTAACATCACGGACGTATCAAAGGATTACAGGTGAAGATCATATATATGGTGTGCAGCAGGGTCCAAAACACATCAGTTAAAAGGCCATAATTTATTTAGGAAACGTTTCGAACATTGCAATGTTCATTATCAATCTGTAAAAGATATAAATATAGAATTCTTAAAATTTATACAATAATTTAAAACAAAATAGTAAAAGAATATTAAAACATTATTGATTTTAAAACAGAAAATCGTGAAAAACTAAAACATTGAAACATAAGAGAACCAGTGCTCACCAAGCCATCCATAGGAAAAGGCGAAGAACGAATGAGTAAGAATTGTTACCCATCTATGACTTCAGTTATGCTAAGAAAAGAGGAGAAGCGGAGGCGTTAGAGTTTAAAGAAGGAACGAGGCGTTTAATGTATAACGATTCAAGGGTAGTTAAAAATTCGCTATGTTTTGTCCCACCAATAATTGAAAAATGTTTTTTGTTTACTTGGGTTTTGCAAATAGCGGCATGATTCCTAATATTAGAAAATTCTGGGTTACCAAGTCTCTGACCAGTTCTGAAGCTGTATCCCATATGGCTACAGTATCTCACCTACAACAACCTTCGGCAAGATCCAACATAGATACCGGGACATCCCGGGCACTTGAATTTATAAATGATGTTGGACCTCATGAAGGTCTGCAGTTTGTCTTTGTAGCCAAAAAATACATTAATTTTGAGTGGATTGATTGGGATTAGTTGGATGTTAAGGCAGCCGAACTCTTTTTCTATTATTTGTTTAAGTTTGATGGAAAACTTGTTGTCAGATTGGTAAGGAATTGTAGCGAAAATATTTTTCTTTTGTACATTATACGATGGTACTAGAGTGGAGAAATGTCGTGAGAGGAGCTTGTTAATAACCTTGTAAAGCATATTTTCAGGGTAAGAGTTTTGCTTGAAAAAATTAACCAAAAATAAAATCTCCTTATGAAAGAGTGACCAACTCGAGGAATAACGTAGAGCCCTATAAACAAGTGTGTATATAGCATTCAGTTTAAAATTTAAAAAACAAGAACTATAAAAATTGTTGGCAAGTCCAGTGTATGTCTTTTTCCGATACACAGATGTTATAAATTCACCATTGTCTCTGCTTACGTTAATGTCTAAAAAAGGTAGCGAGTTGTTGTTTTCTTTTTCCATAGTGAACTTCATATTTTGGTGTTGAGTATTTATATGGCTTAAAAACATTTCACTATGCCATGGTTGTTTAAATAACACAAAAGTGTCATCAACATATCTTCTATAATATACTGGCTTACAAGAGTCTGGACAACTATTTAAAAAATTCTCTTCAAAAGATGACATAAAAATATTTGCAAACAAAGGCCCTAAAGGGGAACCCATGGCAACTCCATCGACCTGCGAATAGAGTTGGCCATTAAAAACAAACATGGAGTCTTGCACAGCAAGCTCAAGAAAAGTCTTAAAATAATGTCTGTTAAAACCATGAAAAATGGTTTTAACAGACATTATTTTAAGACTTTTCTTGAGCTTGCTGTGCAAGACTCCATGTTTGTTTTTAATGGCCAACTCTATTCGCAGGTCGATGGAGTTGCCATGGGTTCCCCTTTAGGGCCTTTGTTTGCAAATATTTTTATGTCATCTTTTGAAGAGAATTTTTTAAATAGTTGTCCAGACTCTTGTAAGCCAGTATATTATAGAAGATATGTTGATGACACTTTTGTGTTATTTAAACAACCATGGCATAGTGAAATGTTTTTAAGCCATATAAATACTCAACACCAAAATATGAAGTTCACTATGGAAAAAGAAAACAACAACTCGCTACCTTTTTTAGACATTAACGTAAGCAGAGACAATGGTGAATTTATAACATCTGTGTATCGGAAAAAGACATACACTGGACTTGCCAACAATTTTTATAGTTCTTGTTTTTTAAATTTTAAACTGAATGCTATATACACACTTGTTTATAGGGCTCTACGTTATTCCTCGAGTTGGTCACTCTTTCATAAGGAGATTTTATTTTTGGTTAATTTTTTCAAGCGAAACTCTTACCCTGAAAATATGGTTTACAAGGTTATTAACAAGCTCCTCTCACGACATTTCTCCACTCTAGTACCATCGTATAATGTACAAAAGAAAAATATTTTCGCTACAATTCCTTACCAATCTGACAACAAGTTTTCCATCAAACTTAAACAAATAATAGAAAAAGAGTTCGGCTGCCTTAACATCCAACTAATCCCAATCAATCCACTCAAAATTAATGTATTTTTTGGCTACAAAGACAAACTGCAGACCTTCATGAGGTCCAACATCATTTATAAATTCAAGTGCCCGGGATGTCCCGGTATCTATGTTGGATCTTGCCGAAGGTTGTTGTAGGTGAGATACTGTAGCCATATGGGATACAGCTTCAGAACTGGTCAGAGACTTGGTAACCCAGAATTTTCTAATATTAGGAATCATGCCGCTATTTGCAAAACCCAAGTAAACAAAAAACATTTTTCAATTATTGGTGGGACAAAACATAGCGAATTTTTAACTACCCTTGAATCGTTATACATTAAACGCCTCGTTCCTTCTTTAAACTCTAACGCCTCCGCTTCTCCTCTTTTCTTAGCATAACTGAAGTCATAGATGGGTAACAATTCTTACTCATTCGTTCTTCGCCTTTTCCTATGGATGGCTTGGTGAGCACTGGTTCTCTTATGTTTCAATGTTTTAGTTTTTCACGATTTTCTGTTTTAAAATCAATAATGTTTTAATATTCTTTTACTATTTTGTTTTAAATTATTGTATAAATTTTAAGAATTTTATATTTATATCTTTTACAGATTGATAATGAACATTGCAATGTTCGAAACGTTTCCTAAATAAATTATGGCCTTTTAACTGATGTGTTTTGGACCCTGCTGCACACCATATATATGATCTTCACCTGTAATCCTTTGATACGTCCGTGATGTTACATCGACTTCTGTTCGTCTTTCTCTTCGCGTTTAGGCTGAGATGTCGCTGTTTTCAGCACTTTTCGCAACTCCTTCAACATCGCTATCCACCAGTGACCCTGGCCACCTCGAGAAGGTTGGAGAAATCGACTTTGAGAGAGGAAAAAGCCAAGTGTGATTTGGATTTCTTGCAGTACTGTCTTTTAAATGGAGTACACCCTAAGTTTGTTAGGTTCAGGCTCTACAAGACCTCGCTATATCACACCGAATTTTACAAGAATGCCCTGGACGAACTACTTAAGAAGGAGATTGAAACGAAACAGAAACTTATTGAAAATGCAAGTGCTAATGTTTGTCGCCTACGAGAACAACTTTTTCAGGATTTATCTATTATTGACCGTTTTATTTATCAGAAACTTTTTAATGATTTTGTAAATAATTATGTCTCGTCTGTACAACTACGTCATCAAAAAAAACTTAAAGCACTAGGTGTTGTTACTCCTAATTTTAATAAGAGAAACTATTGTATTTTTAATCTGTCTAACTATGTTCTCTCCAAAAGAGAGGAATTTTTGTTATCATTTGGCTTGGATTTCAATTTGCCCTCCTACAGACCTAAGTATGCAGACTTCTACTTTCCTTTCGAAATGCTTTTTCAACGACTCAAGGGCTTAAATCTGATCAATGACCTAAGTGGTTTGCAACATAAGTTGTCTTTTCTTTTGCATAAAACTTACACTAAGTTAAGAGTGTCTTGGACACCGTTTTTCAGGAAGGAGGATTTAAGTATCTTACAAAAATTGGGCAAACGAGACAGTTTGGTTATTTGTAAACCAGATAAGGGTAAAGGTGTTGTACTGCTCAATAAAACAGACTATATTGATAAGGTTGATAATATTCTTGCTGACCAAACTAAATTTAAGTTACATGGTGAACCAAATTTTTTAGACATTTACAAAAGAGAAGACAAAATTAACAGATTTTTGAGGAAACTAAAAAATGAAGGTATCTTAAATGAAACAACGTATCAACAACTGTTTGTGACTGGTTCCTCTTTTAGCATTCTATATGGACTACCAAAGATTCATAAGGAAGGAGTTCCTATCAGACCTATTATGGCAGCCTATAACAACCCGGCTTATAAAATATCAAAACACCTTGTCTCTTTACTTGGTAATTTCTCAAGCAACCAGTTCTCACTAAAAAATGGCTATGAGTTTCAGCAACAAATAATTTTACAAGATGGTGATCTACATATGACAAGTTTCGATGTAGAATCTCTTTTTACAAATGTTCCACTCAATGAAACCATTAATATTATTTTAGATAAGATTTTTTATGACGATCAAATTATTTTTCATGGTTTTAACAGACATTATTTTAAGACTTTTCTTGAGCTTGCTGTGCAAGACTCCATGTTTGTTTTTAATGGCCAACTCTATTCGCAGGTCGATGGAGTTGCCATGGGTTCCCCTTTAGGGCCTTTGTTTGCAAATATTTTTATGTCATCTTTTGAAGAGAATTTTTTAAATAGTTGTCCAGACTCTTGTAAGCCAGTATATTATAGAAGATATGTTGATGACACTTTTGTGTTATTTAAACAACCATGGCATAGTGAAATGTTTTTAAGCCATATAAATACTCAACACCAAAATATGAAGTTCACTATGGAAAAAGAAAACAACAACTCGCTACCTTTTTTAGACATTAACGTAAGCAGAGACAATGGTGAATTTATAACATCTGTGTATCGGAAAAAGACATACACTGGACTTGCCAACAATTTTTATAGTTCTTGTTTTTTAAATTTTAAACTGAATGCTATATACACACTTGTTTATAGGGCTCTACGTTATTCCTCGAGTTGGTCACTCTTTCATAAGGAGATTTTATTTTTGGTTAATTTTTTCAAGCAAAACTCTTACCCTGAAAATATGGTTTACAAGGTTATTAACAAGCTCCTCTCACGACATTTCTCCACTCTAGTACCATCGTATAATGTA
>NC_090744.1:58226032-58231032 GCF_036898095.1 Palaemon carinicauda | reverse complement strand
TAATGTTTCTCAGTTGCTTTCATCTCGCTTTTGAGTCACAACCTACTCTTGGTGGTCACATTGGTGAGGTCACTCAGGGGTCACCAATGTGATAGGCCAAGAGTAGGTTGTGACTCAAAAGTGAGATGAAAGCAACTGAGTAACTTTACTATGACACATCAAGTATATATATACACAAGGTCCGGGTAAGAAGTCACAAAAAACAGACATGCTATTTCTTGTCAACTGGCAACTGGTTCTGTTAATAGTTAACAATTAAGGGGGCCGTCCACCATGGGGTTTTGACATAACAACTTTCAGAAATCAAAAATCGTTTTATTGCTTCTATGTATGCATAAAAATATCGTACATGCTCCCCAGAAGTTTCAGCCAATTATTTTCACAAATAACGAAGATATAGCGGTCTTTAAATGATGACGTCATCCTTACTGTGTCGTCTGCATGTGTACAAAATATTAGTTATATTTTCTTTTTTCTAACTTTTAAATTTGTAATTGTTCTACAAAAATAATATAAGCAATCTAAGTTTTCATATTTTTTCTAGATATTTGTTTTAGTTAACTCCATTAAAGGCCATTATTACCTTACAGTAGCTGTAATGCCTTTTAGCTCCCCGAACCAGCTAATTTAACTAGTTACTACCGAAGAATTGCCCTTTTACAGGATAGTGTCGAGATCTTCGGTAGAGGTGAAAGTTTTCTTTTTCTTGAGAGCTACAGGCAGTGGCAGACCAGACTAGGTCGAAAAATGAAGTGCTCACTCTAAGAAAATTTGAAGATATAAGCCCTTTCGAGCAGGACAGATTTCGCCGCCGTTGGGTTTATTTTGTTTTATTTGGCAACACCTTTAACCCTGGATAGGTACGATGGGTCGTTCGCGACCCCGAGCGTAAAAAAAAAACAGGTTTTTCTCACGTGACTCACCCCCGTGACTGAATTTGTGGGTGATCGACCTGCAGGAGGTGTCTCCCCTACACGCTCTAGTAGTGTCCAGATGTGCATTGCTGTAGCTGTACTCCTTCCCCGATTTCTGAGACGCGTCGGGGTCGAGCGCGACCGAGTTTACCCTTCTAAGGTAGTTTGCCTAATTATCAAAGTTATTACGTATTATGAAATTGTCGTAGAATGGTGCAACTTGTATAGGTTATCAGTTGTGGAAAGTCTTGGTGGATTGTTTGGCTACCATGTGCATGATTTTTCTTTTTTAGTTAAAATATCGTTCATCACCACGAGGACCATTTTACCGCGAGTGCCCCTTTTTCATTTTTTTTCATTTTTTTGCCAAGTCATTTTTCCGTAAGATATTGCCAAATAGTGTCGTAAAACTTTTGCTTGTTTAGTGTTGGAAAGTGTGTCTAGATGATCTGGCTACCCATGCGTGACTTTGTTTTTGTCAGATATGACGTAGTTATTGGTATATTGGGTATTTAACTGCGGTTACCAATTTCTGTTTTTTTTCAATATTTGTAAAAATTACTACGTAGTAAGGAATTGCCGTATATTATTCATTTTTTTTTCATGTTTATGTGTTAGAAAGTGTGCCTTGATGGTTGGGCTAACACGTGCATGTCTTTTTTTTTATCTGAGATGCCGTATATTAGAATGTCGGGCATTTTACCGCGAGTGCCCCTTTTTAATTTTTTTTCATTTTTTTGCCAAGTCATTTTTCCGTATGATATTGCCAAATAGTGTCGTAAAACTTTTTTTCTTTTTTAGTGTTGGAAAGTGTGTCTAGATGATCTGGCTACCCATGCATGATTTTGTTTTTGTCAGATACACCGTAGTTATTGGTATATTGGGTATTTAACTGCGGTTGCCAATTTCAGTTTTTTTTCAATATTTGTAAAAATTTACTACGTAGTAAGGAATTGCCGTTTATTATTGATTTTTTTTTCATGTTTATGTGTTAGAAAGTGTGCCTTGATGGTTGGGCTAACACGTGCATGTCTTTTTTTTTATCTGAAATGCAGTATATTAGAATGTTGGGCATTTTTCCGCGAGTGCCCCTTTTTATTTGTTTTGCATTTTTTTGCTTAGTCATGTTACCGTAAGGAATTGGCAAGTAGTGTCGCAAAACTTATATTTTTATAGTGTTGGAAAGTGTTTCTAGATGATCTGGCTACCCATGCCTATTTTTTTTTAGCCAGATATGGCGTATATATAAGTATGTGTTCGATTTTCCTGTGATTGCCATTTTTTCGTTTTTTTCCCATTTCTTTCAAAATTACTACGTACTAAGGAACTATCACAGAGTAATGATTCATTTATATGTTTATTTGTCGGAAAATGTGCCTTGATGGTTTGCCTAGCACGTGGCTGAAATTTTTTTTTTCTGAAATGCCGTATATTAGAATGGCCATTTTTCCACGAGTGCCCCTTTTTATTTGTTTTGCATTTTTTTGCTTAGTCATGTTACCGTAAGGAATTGGCAAGTAGTGTCGCAAAACTTATAATTTTATAGTGTTGGAAAGTGTTTCTAGATGATCTGGCTACCCATGCCTATCTTTTTTTTTTAGCCAGATATGGCGTATATATAGGTATGTGTTCGATTTTCCTGTGATTGCCATTTTTCATTTTTTCCCATTTCTTTCAAAATTACTACGTACTAAGGAACTATCACAGAGTAATGATTCATTTAGATGTTTATTTGTCGGAAAATGTACCTTGATGGTTTGCCTAGCACATGGCTGAATTTTTTTTTTCTGAAATGCCGTATATTAGAATGTTAGCCATTTTTCCGCGAGTGCCCCTTTTTATTTGTTTTGCATTTTTTTTGCTTAGTCATGTTACCGTAAGGAATTGGCAAGTAGTGTCGCAAAACTTATATTTTATAGTGTTGGAAAGTGTTTCTATATGATCAGGCTACCCATGCCTATCTTTTTTTTTGCCAGATATGGCGTATATATAGGTATGTGTTCGATTATCCGGTGATTGCCATTTTTTCGTTTTTTCCCAATTCTTTCAAATTACTACGTACTAAGGAACTATCACAGAGTAATGATTCCTCTAGATGTTTATTTGTCGGAAAATTTTGTTTACTTCTTTTTTGATTGAATATCATCAAATTTTTTTAGCTAAAATATTATATTGTTTTACATTTTTTTTTTTCGATTTTATTTCCCTTCAAAAAAATTTTTGGGTCAGAATTTTAATTTTATAGTCGTAAAATAATCGACAATTATCCAGCAACCCACCATACAATTTTTATGCATATCCAATAATAATTAGATTAGTAAATAACACCTTGAAATTGACATACCCTTCCTACATTTCAAGTGGCAGATTAGGGAGTCTGAGTCAGTGTGGTTGGCGGCCATTTTGTGGACATATCCGAAGCGTAAGCTGCCCTATCTATATATATTCTTGCTCCCTATAGAATTTGTGATATATTGGTATATTTTTACCTGCATAAATATCATATTATATATTAAATATATGTATTTTTTTACGAAATTTCTAAGTACTCAAAAATTACCTTTAGATATGGCCCCTGATATAAATGTAATTTACAAAATAATGAAGATTTTTTTACATATTTCTATTTTAAGATAACATATGTTTATTTCCTAAAAAAATTAGCCTCTTCCTATTTCATTTGGGTACCCAAAAAAATCATGAAATTTGGACAAATTTTTTTGGCCAAAAAAAGTTACCCTTTTTTTCTCATTTCAGATCTTCACCTCCATGGGTCTGACTTCATCCAAAATACATCAAGATGTGTCCTAAACATTCAAGAATCAAATCCTAAAAGGATTTGTGTATATATGTATAAACTTTTTTTTTATGAATTTTTATGTCAGGTCTTTTTTTTTCTACCTAATTTTTAAAGATATTTATAATAAATAGTTTTTCTGCAGATGAGTAGTATTTATCTTTACAGTTGTTTTAAGCATTCATTGAAGTTTTTTTTTGGCAAAAGAAAAAAGGAGGTTACTGCAAAAACTGATTTTTCAAGAATTTTTTTTGCCGTCGGGGTCGTTCGCGTCCGAGTATACCCTTAAAGGGGTGTCCGAGGAGCGTACCTATCCAGGGTTAAGATGATTTACAGAGAGTAAATACTTCATGGGACCCACATTAGGACGGAGACTATTGCATAACATCGCAGACGAACAGCTTGCCGGTGGATACAAGATGCAGGTTAGCTAATTGTAAGGTTACTCGGCCTTATTTATTGGTTTGTGTTTTTTATTCCTCAACCATTGGAGTAATCCATAATTAATTTTCTAAATCCTGCTAATATTATTTTTAAGAACAGTAGATTGGCGTATTTCTTTGGCTATAGTTTTTGCCATATTTAATAGCGTAATTGTCGTTGACTTGGTGACATTTATAAATTGAGTGATTTGTTTAAGTTTGGAATCTTAAGATTTTTATAATTTAAGTGTAACATTTTTTGGATGATTGTACAAGTTGGGTTTACGTTTTTTATAGCGCTTTTTTCTCGATCTATGACGCAGGTGACGCGGAATGGTCCGTTTCTGGGTGCACTTCTTGTAACGTTTTAATTTGGAAGTCCAACGGACGTCTCCCTTATTGTTTTCGTTCCAATACCAAGACGAAGTGTACATTGGGGAGCTTATTTTATGAGGTGCTGAAGCGATGTATTACGAAATATAGATTATTGTTTTATATCTTTTGCATATTTGTTACTCCTTTAGACTTCATAAAGAAGATGGTATATAAAATTCTGCGTAGCATGACTGAGTTTGAAAAAATCGTCTTTGTGTGTTATTTTTGCATATCTATAGCGATTTTTCACTTATGTTTTGATCTATCGTACGTCTGGCAGAAATGGGAGGCATTGGTAGAATGTAGTTGAATGAATTCTACTCCTAAGAGAACAGAAGCCAAAGTTTCCAAACAATTACAGAAATTAAAATGCATGCGTTTGTTTACTTGAAGTTCGTATGTAGATTGTTTTCACAACGTCCTTGGGAACTTTATAGCAAGGCCAATGTTACATAAGGTCATAAAAAGAACAAATAGTCAATAATTTTTCCA
>NC_090744.1:58219588-58225532 GCF_036898095.1 Palaemon carinicauda | reverse complement strand
ATATATATATATATATATATTATATATATATATATATATATATATATATATATATATATATATATATATATATTATATATATATATATATATATATATATATATATATATATATATATATATATATATATATATATATATATATATATATATATATATATATATATATATATATATATATATATATATATATATATATATATATATATCATAATGCATCGATCATGGGTCCAGGCACCCGGAACATATCATACAATTATGACTCTTGAGTTCTGGAATATTAACAAAATATAATATACCATGGCTCGTGACTGGGAACTAACCATATAATATGATATATAGTACTACTGGCAAGCTAATTAACCTCTCGAATTCCTGATTACCTTGGTTGCTTTTACATTCAAAACTGTTATACTTTAAAACATTATTACCTGAATTCTGATGCGGGTAAATAGCTTGCAGACAGCAATATATAAACTCTGAGTATCAAAAGGTCTCCTAAGCACACTCAAAACTAGACTGGGTAACTGCCTTTAGTATTATTATCACTTATTTAACTCTCCCTGTGGTTCTTAACAGAAATAAGAGCAGAATCTGGTCCTAAATAGTATTGATTGAAATAATACACTCGTTACAAAAATCGAAATATTCTATACCAATTACAACACCTTGGAGAGAATTTACATAAAAATTAAGTCGATGGAAAATATTGAGTCTGATTAAACTTACAATGAGACAAAAATGTTACGATCTGAATTCATAAAAGAAATTGACCTGAACTATTATATATGAATTAACCTTAAACCTTAGAAAATAAATCGTACAATGAAAATAATAAAAAGGGTTGAAATATATCTAAAATAATACAATGTTCATATTTGACTCTTTATGAATAATAGTTAACCCGATAACTTTACAAACCTATTCTGCCTATAGGGTTGTTTACAAAAAACTTTATACAATGTCAACACTCACCCTAATAAAATGAATACAAAAATAACCTTTTAGTCTTGCGTGACATAAAATTTGCTATGGAGCATTCACTTAGAACAGGACGCACTAGAACGCACTGAACACTTTCGACGAATAATACCGGGGTACTGGTGGGGGAGAGAGGGAAGGCTGTGTTCTAACTCGATCTCTATGGCTGTCTCTTACTCCACCCCATCCTTGGGTCACCTATATATCAAATTTTGGGTAACTCCAGAAACTTCCATATTATTTGCGAAGCGTAGCATTGGCCTAATGGCGTCAGAGTTTCGAACTAGTTAAAAATGATAAACGACGAATCAGAGAGAGTTTCGGGCAACTTTCAAACACACCTCAACGTACCTGCCAGGTGACTTCCCTATTAGCTCGTCCTACCTATTGTCCCCTAAATAATAAATAATAACATCCTCTCACCGGCAGTTCACGAATATTTGAAAAAAAAAACATAAAGAATATGCCAAAGCACTTGTCACTGAACCTTCTCTCGCTAACATGACGCAATACATCATAAAATATAAAAGGACATTACCTAATCCTCGTTCCTATCTCGCATGAATCCTACAAAACTTTCGATTATACTATGTCAAAGTCCATAGCAAACATATATGAATTAAAAGTTATTTTTTTTACCAAAAATAGGTAAATTACATATTTTAAAATTTGAATAAAGAATATATTGAAATTCGCGACGAGAGTCTTACGTAACTTTATATAAAATACTTATATCTACATGAGAGGGACCCATTTTACAGGCTGGGTATCATCTGTTCAATGCACTAATGAAAACAATAAATGAAACATAAATAATATCATCCATAAACTAAGATATTTACTCTACACTAGACCAGCTTCGTAAAATATCTCCCCCGAAAAAAAAAAATCCCATTTGAATCTGACTATCCAGCCAGAGATAGACAATCTGCAACCACCTATCTGTAAATGTTCGTTATCTTTACCTGAGCTTTTCTATACAATAATATAATACTGCTGCAAATATAATGACCACTTAGTTAACCTTTGGTTATTACTTTTCATCTTATTCAGAAAAGTTAAAGGATAATTATCTGAATACAATATAATTTTTTCCTTTTGCGGTTGACCTACGTAAATTAAAAACCTGTTCATTGCTGCGATCAGCGCCAGCAGTTCCGTTTCAACTTTCGAGTCGACTCATTACTTCTTCATTTTCGATGACATAAGACACACACGATGTAGAATTCCTACCTTATCTTCTTGCTATAAGACAGCTCTAATCCCATTATCCAGCGCATCCGTTTCGATAAGGAATTTCTTGGTGAAATCTAGTGCATGAAGTATCAGTTTCAGAGTTGACATGGCCTTCTTCAGATTTTCCTTTTACTCAATAACGGAGGTCCTGTCATTGCCTCCCTCCAAAATCCGAAATGGTTCTGGGAACTCGTTGGCGATAGGGAATCTTCTTTCCGATACGTAAACCAACACCTGATGTCCTACTGCAATCTGTCTGCTTATACTCTTCAAACCAAACTTTTTCTTTGCTTGTCCTTGACTCGTCGTCTTCATGCCTTCTGTATAGATACCTAATGTTATCTGCATATTATTTACATTACGTACAGTTTATGAACATTGATGTACAATAGCTTTATTATCATTTTGTTGAAGGAGGATATTCGTTTCCATTTATCTTCTCCCTTTACACGTACAGTAAGACCACTTTTTTATCATGCATCGTGGCAACAATGTAATTATATGTGTCAACACTGTTTTTCTTTCCCCCATGTGAATATAGTAGTTAGTTGTTGTACAGTGGTTACTGTAGTGACAATCATGAACCTGCTTCCCGCTGCTGTCACTTTTATGTCCGTATATTTTCATTATACAAGATTCTAAAGAACCTACTAGTTCAATTTGTCACCCCCCACCTTCCATTTATCGCATGAATGTATGTGGTAGTATCAAACACACCTTCTAGGAAAATTTTGTTAACCTGCCAATTCCTTTCCTCAAATCCTTGACATTTCCTTCGTCCATTTCCTCTCAATCCTTCCTTTTTCCTGCCAGTATTATCTCTGGTCGTTTGCTGAAGGGTCCTGTCCTGTAACCTGTCTGTTAGTATTCTTCCTACCAAATCTTTCCTTTGTCCGTCCTTGACTCGTCTTCTTCCTGCCTTCTAAAGAAAATTTCCTTATCTCGCCGATCCTTTTCCCCAAATTCTTGACATTTTTTACTGTTGTTTCTTGATCCTTCCATTTTTCTTCTATTATTTTCCTCGGTCTTTTCCTGAAGGGTTCTACTCCTACTTCCTTCAGGCATAAGGGAGCTTCCTTGATGCACTCTCTGGGATGTTCAGCCTTTTGACATATGTGACATGCACGACAAAACTGGCTCACGTCCTCATGCATGTCAGGCCCGAAAAAAGTGTTTCATTTTCTTCTCCGTCGTCTTCCTTATCCCTATATGTCCTGTCTCATGCGCTATCATGATCACCTGTCTTCTCAACGGTGCGGGAATTAATATCTGGCGATACATCCTACATTCGGCATTCCTATGGATATCGGCGGGTCTATGCTCACTCATAAGCAACCCATCCTTAATGTGAAAACAGGTCAGAGACTGCTGTGCCTTCGTCTCGCCCACCACAGGGTATAATAACTCTGTTACCATTGCAACCTTCCGTTGTAATCCTATCACCCTTTTGCTAATCACTTGTCCTACTTCTAACTTTGAATTTTCTGTTTCTTCAAAGTCCATTTGTCTGCTCGTCTGTTGTTCTTTTCGCTCGGGCTTAATCTTGATTTCTCTTCTTGCTTACCATCTAGGGAATCCTTTTCTTTGGTAAACAAATCATGCAAGTTCATTGCTCCTTTGATTTCCTCTGCTTTTTCGTCCACTTATCCTTAACCTATCGTTCCTCTTCACTTGGGCTTACTCTTAGTTTTCTTTTTGCGTATCATGAATGGAATCCTTTTCTTCGAAAAACAAATACTCTAATATCAATTATTCCAGATCCGTTTTTCTTTATCCTCTTGTCCACTCATTTGTCGTTCCTTTTCGCTCGGGCTTACTCTTGAGTTCTCTTCTTGTGTATCATCAAGGGAATCCCCTTCTTCGAAAAACAAATCCTTCAAATTCATTTCTTCCAGGTACCTTTTTTCTTTATCCTCTTGTCCACTAGTCTGTTGCTCCTCTTCACTCGGGTTTACTCTGGACTTCTTCTCTTACATACTATCAAGGGAATCCTCTTCTTTGGAAAAAAAAACTTCTTAGTTTATCGCTCCTTCGATTTCTTCTTCTTCTTTGGCAGCCACTTTCTTCTTCATACTCCTAGTCATCACACAACTAGGGACAGAGATGGATAGTCCTTATCAAGTCCAGTAGTAGGACTATACTTCAAATATTTCTCTGTTAAAATGGGACAAAGCAAGAACGGCACTCCACTAACCTCATTACCCAGCACGAAGTCTACTCCTTCGACAGCCATTAAATCCTTAACCGCAAAGTCAAAATTACCTGTCACCAACTCACATGACAGTTTTAAACAGCAAATAGGGGTGACCTCTTCACCTCCTATTCCATTCAAAATAATTGAGTCCCCTGTTAGAGACTGTTCCACCATAGGATGTAATCCCTGTACAACCACACTATGGTTACAACATGTATCACGCAATATCTTGACAGGGGCTTGATGAGTCCCGTCTATTCCTGCTAACATACCTTCATATAATATATGGTTTTAAGATATCAATGGATTTTTGGTTCGTCCTCTTCGTCATGTAAACGGTTGCTGGCTCATTTTCCTCTCCGTCCTTTCCCAATTGCTTCTTAGTCTATGCATTCTGTGAAGTCGAATTGTTTTTAATCAATTGTTGACTGCTTTTGGTTGGTTTGACCAACATTCATTAATGACATGGCCTCCCTTGCCATACTTAAAACAGACAATATCATCCTTCTGCACGTCTTTCACAATATTTGAAGGAGGATGATTCGACATTTGTTGTGGTACTATTGCATTCTGTTTAGGGACAGTACCAGTGTTCTTCCGTTGTAATTGTTCCCGTAGTTATTTCCGAGTAAGTTTTCATTATTTGGCAAATACTTGACACTTGGTCAGAATAACGGTTGAAGCTTTGTTTCCTAGGAGGGTCTACAACTGATAATATTGTAATCTTCACTCAGCAAAGCGGCTTTAGCGAGTTTCTTCATTTATCTCTCTCTTTCGAATACATTAAAATGTGTTCAGGAATTTTTCATGGATACTGCTCTATTATAATCAATTCTTCCAAATTCGCCTTCTCCTTTACTTTAGCAGCCTCTGTCCATCTCTTAAAACATCTTCGTTCCTTATAAGCATAATCAGGAAAGTAATTTTTTCGTCTTTTTTTCAAAGTTCGGAACCTATCATTAAAATATTCAGGGGTCATCTGATGTACTTGCAGCATGTTCTTCTTCACTTCTTGGTACTCCATCCTCTGGTCCCGAGATTAGGATGAGTAAGCATTGCGCCCTCTCCCAAAGAGCACACTCTGCAATAACAGAGAATCTTTTGACCATTTCACTGCGACCATTTCAAAATGATCAAAGAAATCATCTGGGGATTCTTCTGTGAACCTTAGAATTATCCTTTGGGCTTTCGACACAGTAAACACGGGTTCGTGCTTAGCAGGGACCTTCTCGGTTTCTGTGGTCAACTGGGCACGGGCGTGCATTGATTTCTAACTCCCATGCATACCTCGCTTCTTCCAGCTTATTTTCTTCTCGCCTTCTTGTCAGTATATTATTTTGGAATGGCATTAATTAGTGTTAAATCACAAGATGACACAGTTCAATAGCCAAGAGTTTTGAAGTACCCCAAGTGTTCAGGAATTGTCAGAAGCTAATGTAAATAAAGCTCAGTGGCTCTTGATCTTAATGGCATGTGGTGGCCATGGTAGGAGTGGGATGAATAAGGCTTAAATCAAGTGTCTAGCCTTAGAAGT
>NC_090744.1:58212088-58214588 GCF_036898095.1 Palaemon carinicauda | reverse complement strand
TCTCCCTTATTGTTTTCGTTCCAATACCAAGACGAAGTGTACATTGGGGAGCTTATTTTATGAGGTGCTGAAGCGATGTATTACGAAACATAGATTATTGTTTTATATCTTTTGCATATTTGTTACTCCTTTAGACTTCATAAAGAAGATGGTATATAAAATTCTGCGTAGCATGACTGAGTTTGAAAAAATCGTCTTTGTGTGTTATTTTTGCATATCTATAGCGATTTTTCACTTATGTTTTGATCTATCGTACGTCTGGCAGAAATGGGAGGCATTGGTAGAATGTAGTTGAATGAATTCTACTCCTCAGAGAACAGAAGCCAAAGTTTCCAAACAATTACAGAAATTAAAATGCATGCGTTTGTTTACTTGAAGTTCGTATGTAGATTGTTTTCACAACGTCCTCGGGAAGTTTATAGCAAGGCCAATGTTACATAAGGTCATAAAAAGAACAAATAGTCAATCATTTTTCCAAACAATGAAGATATAGCGGTCTTTAAATGTTGACGTCATCCTAACTGCTCGTCTATCTGACTGAGTTTGACAAAATCGTAGTTCTCTCTCTCTCTCTCTCTCTCTCTCTCTCTCTCTCTCTCTCTCTCTCTCTCTCTCTCTCTCTCTCTCTCTCTCTCTCTCGAATTATATAAAACTGCCATTTATACAAATACTATAATTCTCTCTCTCTCTTTCTCTCTCTCTCTCTCTCTCTCTCTCTCTCTCTCTCTCTCTCTCTTGAAGTTCGCATGTAGATTGTGATTTCATAACATCCTCGGGAACTTTATAGCAATCGCAATGCTATCTAAGGTCATTTAAAGAAAAAATAGTCTATAATTTTTCCAAACAATGATGATATAGCGGTCTTTAAATTATGACGTCATACTTACTGTCGTCTGTATGACTGGGTTTGACAGAATTGTAATGTTTATTTTTGCATCTCTCTCTCTCTCTCTCTCTCTCTCTCTCTCTCTCTCTCTCTCTCTCTCAAATTATTCAAAGCTGCCATTTATACAAATTCTATTATATCAATGTTCAACTCTCTTAGAATCAAATAATGGTTGATCTCTCTCTCTCTCTCTCTCTCTCTCTCTCTCTCTCTCTCTCTCTTAATTTGAACTGACATCTGCAGTATATCAACCAAATGCTATCACTCCAAAATTAAATTCATGATATTATCTCTCTCTCTCTCTCTCTCTCTCTCTCTCTCTCTCTCTCTCTCTCTCTCTCTCTCTCTCTCTCTCTCTCTCTCTCTCTCTCTTATGTTTCGATATATCGTACTTCTGGCAGAAATGAAAGGCATTGGTAGAGGGTGGCTAAATGAAAACTACCAGCTATGAGAACATCAGCAAAGTTTCCAAAGACATATAGTAATTATAATGCATGTGTTTATTTACCTGAAGTTCGTATGTAGATTGTGCTTTCACAACGTCTTCTGGAACTTTATAGCAATGCCAATGTTACATAAGGTGATTGAAAGAACAAAAAGTAAGTGGGGAACAAAAAAAAAAAAAAAAGAACCATGAAAGAGGGAAACAAGAGTAAAGGCTGAAACCTGCTAACTAAAACTCTGGCAACAATAAGAGATCGCTGGCAACTCGTAACATAAGAATAGTAAACTGAGGGTTCAAATACCTCATTTAGGGTGCATTTATGTAGGAATAAACAATAAAAGTTATCATAATAATATTATCTTGATTTCTTTAAGAAAGGAAGCGAAAATTTGTTGCAAATCTTCGAGAGCTCATAACTCAAAAACATACTTATTCACACTTGGATACATTTTTTCTCACTTATTTGTTGTTCGATATTAGAGAGAAATATATCATTGAAAAGAAGAATAAAATTCCCACAATTCTGACAGAAAAAAAATTGATTTTCTTTTTATATTTTTTTCACGATTATTTGCCGTCTAGACGAGGAAAAAAAATAAAAATTCATTAAAAAAAACCTAAAAGGAAAATCAAAATTCTCTCTGACAGAATTGTTCAGTTGATAGAGTAGTTTTTATGGTATAAGTTTCAATACAATTGATATTATAGTAGTGGTGAAAAATGTACCTAATTTTTTTTTAAATCATGACTTTTGCTAATAAATCCAAAAGTTTTTGATCAAATGACTTGAAATTCTTATATGATGAAGTTATTATATATGTCTAAAACATAAATAGAAATGGTGTAATTTGGATCATTAGAAAAATATGGCGGACATGGCGGACGGAATATGCAGATATGTTAAAACAAGTTGCTTTCAGTGCGAGGGGAGAGCAAAGTTATAAAAGATTATTAATAAAAAAAAGAAAAAATATTGTTACTACGTATGCTCGTTGACACACGGGTGGTACATGGCTCTCACCCCCCCCCCAAAAAAAAAAATTACGTACTTTTACATGTTAAACATGGCATCCTGATCTAGAGAGAGGGGGGAGGGTAAGACAGGACGAACGAATAATGGCAAACGAATAATGGCAAACACTTTCCCAAAAGTTGAAGTATTGTACGTA
>NC_090744.1:58204588-58207088 GCF_036898095.1 Palaemon carinicauda | reverse complement strand
TCCTTTTGCGGTTGACCTACGTAAATTAAAAACCTGTTCATTGCTGCGATCAGCGCCAGCAGTTCCGTTTCAACTTTCGAGTCGACTCATTACTTCTTCATTTTCGATGACATAAGACACACACGATGTAGAATTCCTACCTTATCTTCTTGCTATAAGACAGCTCTAATCCCATTATCCAGCGCATCCGTTTCGATAAGGAATTTCTTGGTGAAATCTAGTGCATGAAGTATCAGTTTCAGAGTTGACATGGCCTTCTTCAGATTTTCCTTTTACTCAATAACGGAGGTCCTGTCATTGCCTCCCTCCAAAATCCGAAATGGTTCTGGGAACTCGTTGGCGATAGGGAATCTTCTTTCCGATACGTAAACCAACACCTGATGTCCTACTGCAATCTGTCTGCTTATACTCTTCAAACCAAACTTTTTCTTTGCTTGTCCTTGACTCGTCGTCTTCATGCCTTCTGTATAGATACCTAATGTTATCTGCATATTATTTACATTACGTACAGTTTATGAACATTGATGTACAATAGCTTTATTATCATTTTGTTGAAGGAGGATATTCGTTTCCATTTATCTTCTCCCTTTACACGTACAGTAAGACCACTTTTTTATCATGCATCGTGGCAACAATGTAATTATATGTGTCAACACTGTTTTTCTTTCCCCCATGTGAATATAGTAGTTAGTTGTTGTACAGTGGTTACTGTAGTGACAATCATGAACCTGCTTCCCGCTGCTGTCACTTTTATGTCCGTATATTTTCATTATACAAGATTCTAAAGAACCTACTAGTTCAATTTGTCACCCCCCACCTTCCATTTATCGCATGAATGTATGTGGTAGTATCAAACACACCTTCTAGGAAAATTTTGTTAACCTGCCAATTCCTTTCCTCAAATCCTTGACATTTCCTTCGTCCATTTCCTCTCAATCCTTCCTTTTTCCTGCCAGTATTATCTCTGGTCGTTTGCTGAAGGGTCCTGTCCTGTAACCTGTCTGTTAGTATTCTTCCTACCAAATCTTTCCTTTGTCCGTCCTTGACTCGTCTTCTTCCTGCCTTCTAAAGAAAATTTCCTTATCTCGCCGATCCTTTTCCCCAAATTCTTGACATTTTTTACTGTTGTTTCTTGATCCTTCCATTTTTCTTCTATTATTTTCCTCGGTCTTTTCCTGAAGGGTTCTACTCCTACTTCCTTCAGGCATAAGGGAGCTTCCTTGATGCACTCTCTGGGATGTTCAGCCTTTTGACATATGTGACATGCACGACAAAACTGGCTCACGTCCTCATGCATGTCAGGCCCGAAAAAAGTGTTTCATTTTCTTCTCCGTCGTCTTCCTTATCCCTATATGTCCTGTCTCATGCGCTATCATGATCACCTGTCTTCTCAACGGTGCGGGAATTAATATCTGGCGATACATCCTACATTCGGCATTCCTATGGATATCGGCGGGTCTATGCTCACTCATAAGCAACCCATCCTTAATGTGAAAACAGGTCAGAGACTGCTGTGCCTTCGTCTCGCCCACCACAGGGTATAATAACTCTGTTACCATTGCAACCTTCCGTTGTAATCCTATCACCCTTTTGCTAATCACTTGTCCTACTTCTAACTTTGAATTTTCTGTTTCTTCAAAGTCCATTTGTCTGCTCGTCTGTTGTTCTTTTCGCTCGGGCTTAATCTTGATTTCTCTTCTTGCTTACCATCTAGGGAATCCTTTTCTTTGGTAAACAAATCATGCAAGTTCATTGCTCCTTTGATTTCCTCTGCTTTTTCGTCCACTTATCCTTAACCTATCGTTCCTCTTCACTTGGGCTTACTCTTTAGTTCTCTTTTTGCGTATCATGAATGGAATCCTTTCCTTCGAAAAAAAAATACTCTAATATAATTTATTCCAGATCCGTTTTTCTTTATCCTCTTGTCCACTCATTTGTCGTTCCTCTTCGCTCGGGTTTACTCTTGAGTTCTCTTCTTGCGTATCATCAAGGGAATCCCCTTCTTCGAAAAACAAATCCTTCAAATTCATTTCGTCCAGGTACCTTTTTTCTTTATCCTCTTGTCCACTAGTCTGTTGCTCCTCTTCACTCGGGTTTACTCTGGACTTCTTCTCTTACATACTATCAAGGGAATCCTCTTCTTTGGAAAAAAAACTTCTAAGTTTATCGCTCCTTCGATTTCTTCTTCTTCTTTGGCAGCCACTTTCTTCTTCATACTCCTAGTCATCACACAACTAGGGACAGAGATGGATAGTCCTTCTCAAGTCCAGTAGTAGGACTATACTTCAAATATTTCTCTGTTAAAATGGGACAAAGCAAGAACGGCACTCCACTAACCTCATTACCCAGCACGAAGTCTACTCCTTCGACAGCCATTAAATCCTTAACCGCAAAATCAAAATTGCCTGTCACCAACTCACATGACAGTTTTAAACAGCAAATAGGGGTGACCTCTTCACCTTCTATTCCATTCAAAATAATTGAGTCCCCTGTTAGAGAC
>NC_090744.1:58194588-58199588 GCF_036898095.1 Palaemon carinicauda | reverse complement strand
CACCCGTGTGTCACACAAGCGTGCATAGTAATGAAATTTTTCCTTTTTTTATTTATTATCTTTTGTATCTTCGCTCTCCGCACTCGCTGACAGCAACTTGTTTTAACATGTCTGTATATATCATTGTTAACTGTTAACTGAATTGGTAGCTGGTTGACAAGAAATAGCATGTCTGTGTCGTTAAGAGTTACCTTGGTAAAACAGAACGACAAGCACCCGTGCCTACCAAAAGTTACACACCCGTTCCTGCATCATGCAGAAATAAAAGATTAGAAACACAGGAGGCTACTGCCACGAGCGGTGGCGTATTTAAACGTTTTTTGGTCACAGACAATCCTTGGCACATTTTTTCGCAGCAGACCGAAATCTGGAGTAGTAGTAGAAATACTGTTGCCGATCGGCGGCAGTATGTTGCTAAAGAAGTCGTTGGTTGGTGCACGAGCGAATTGTGTGTGATGGGTGGCTTCGTCGCCGCTCCAGCATGTTACGGGGTAGGCTTGTGTGTCCTACGGCATTCACGTCAGCTTCAATTGACGTTGAATAGGAGTCCTCTTTGTCAGGAGTGGGGCTGTACATGAAGGTCTTGAAGGTTGTGAAGTGGCTGTCCATAAGGGCGTCGGATTTGGTCATTAACATTTTTATAGGTAAACTATCGACATCGGGTAGAGCAGGGTGTAGAGGTTCGGGTAAATGGCGTACTCAACTGGAAAAAAAGTAGGTTTACCTCACGAGTAAAGCCGTCTGTGGCAGGTTGCAGGCGAGCTATTCTGGTCATTTCCGTAAGGGTGAGCTAAGACTTTTGGTCCCCCAACAGTGGATAAAAAGCTTTGCTATTTGGGCAGCTGGCAACGGCGAGTACTGCTGCAGAAGGTAGGTTTTGAGGACGTCATACGCTGTTGGGTTGTCTCCTCATGTACCACCCATCTGTCAGAGGAGCGTACATAGTAACAACATTTCTATTTTTTGTATATATTATCCTTTGTATCTTTGGTCTCCCCTCGCCCTGACAGCAACTTCTTTTAACATGTCTGCATCTTCCATATTCAATCCTTATCGGAACTGGTTGCCGGTTGACAAGAAATGGCATTTTTGTATTTTGTGACCTTCTTACCAGGACCTTTTGTGTATATATACTCGATGTATCGTAATAATGTTTCTCAGTTGCTTTCATCTCGCTTTTGAGTCACAACCTACTCTTGGTGGTCACATTGGTGAGGTCACTCCGGGGTCACCAATGTGATAGGCCAAGAGTAGGTTGTGACTCAAAAGTGAGATGAAAGCAACTGAGTAACTTTACTATGACACATCAAGTATATATATACACAAGGTCCGGGTAAGAAGTCACAAAAAACAGACATGCTATTTCTTGTCAACTGGCAACTGGTTCTGTTAATAGTTAACAATTAAGGGGGCCGTCCGCCATGGGGTTTTGACATAACAACTTTCAGAAATCGAAAATCGTTTTATTGCTTCTATGTATGCATAAACATATCGTACATGCTCCCCTGAAGTTTCAGCCAATTATTTTTACAAATAACGAAGATATAGCGGTCTTTAAATGATGACGTCATCCTTACTGTGTCGTCTGCATGTGTACAAAATATTAGTTATATTTTCTTTTTTCTAACTTTTAAATTTGTAATTGTTCTACAAAAATAATATAAGCAATCTAAGTTTTCATATTTTTTCTAGATATTTGTTTTAGTTAACTCCATTAAAGGCCATTATTACCTTACAGTAGCTGTAATGCCTTTTAGCTCCCCGAACCAGCTAATTTAACTAGTTACTACTGAAGAATTGCCCTTTTACAGGATAGTGTCGAGATCTTCGGTAGAGGTGAAAGTTTTCTTTTTTCTTGAGAGCTACAGGCAGTGGCAGACCAGACTAGGTCGAAAAATGAAGTGCTCACTCTAAGAAAATTTGAAGATATAAGCCCTTTCGAGCAGGACAGATTTCGCCGCCGTTGGGTTTATTTTGTTTTATTTGGCAACACCTTTAAGATGATTTACAGAGAGTAAATACTTCATGGGACCCACATCAGGACGGAGACTATTGCATAACATCGCAGACGAACAGCTTGCCGGTGGATACAAGATGCAGGTTAGCTAATTGTAAGGTTCCCCGGCCTTATTTATTGGTTTGTGTTTTTTATTCCTCAACCATTGGAGTAATCCATAATTAATTCTTTAAATCCTGCTAATATTATTTTTTAGAACGGTAGATTGGCCTATTTCTTTGGCTATAGTTTTTGCCATATTTAATAGCGTAATTGTCGTTGACTTGGTGACATTTACAAATTGAGTGATTTGTTTAAGTTTGGAATCTTAAGATTTTTATAATTTAAGTGTAACATTTTTTGGATGATTGCACAAGTTGGGTTTACGTTTTTTTATAGTGTTTTTCTCTCGATCTATGACGCAGGTGACGCGGAATGGTCCGTTTCTGGGTGCACTTCTTGTAACGTTTTAATTTGGAAGTCCAACGGACGTCTCCCTTATTGTTTTCGTTCCAATACCAAGACGAAGTGTACATTGGGGAGCTTATTTTATGAGGTGCTGAAGCGATGTATTACGAAACATAGATTATTGTTTTATATCTTTTGCATATTTGTTACTCCTTTAGACTTCATAAAGAAGATGGTATATAAAATTCTGCGTAGCATGACTGAGTTTGAAAAAATCGTCTTTGTGTGTTATTTTTGCATATCTATAGCGATTTTTCACTTATGTTTTGATCTATCGTACGTCTGGCAGAAATGGGAGGCATTGGTAGAATGTAGTTGAATGAATTCTACTCCTCAGAGAACAGAAGCCAAAGTTTCCAAACAATTACAGAAATTAAAATGCATGCGTTTGTTTACTTGAAGTTCGTATGTAGATTGTTTTCACAACGTCCTCGGGAAGTTTATAGCAAGGCCAATGTTACATAAGGTCATAAAAAGAACAAATAGTCAATCATTTTTCCAAACAATGAAGATATAGCGGTCTTTAAATGATGACGTCATCCTAACTGCTCGTCTATCTGACTGAGTTTGACAAAATCGTAGTTCTCTCTCTCTCTCTCTCTCTCTCTCTCTCTCTCTCTCTCTCTCTCTCTCGAATTATATAAAACTGCCATTTATACAAATACTATAATTCTTTCTCTCTCTCTCTCTCTCTCTCTCTCTCTCTCTCTCTCTTCTCTCTCTCTCTCTCTCTCTCTTGAAGTTCGCATGTAGATTGTGATTTCAATAACATCCTCGGGAACTTTATAGCAATCGCAATGCTATCTAAGGTCATTTAAAAGAAAAAAATAGTCTATAATTTTTCCAAACAATGATGATATAGCGGTCTTTAAATTGTGACGTGATACTTACTGTCGTCTGTATGACTGGGTTTGACAGAATTGTAATGTTTACTTTTGCATCTCTCTCTCTCTCTCTCTCTCTCTCTCTCTCTCTCTCTCCTCTCTCTCTCCTCTCTCTCTCTCTCTCTCTCTCTCTCCTCAAATTATTCAAAGCTGCCATTTATACAAATTCTATTATATCAATATTCAACTCTCTTAGAATCAAATAATGGTTGATCTCTCTCTCTCTCTCTCTCTCTCTCTCCTCTCTCTCTCTCTCTCTCTCTCTCTCTCTCTCTCTCTCTTAATTTGAACTGCCATCTGCAGTATATCAACCAAATGCTATCACTCCAAAATTAAATTCATGATATTATCTCCTCTCTCTCTCTCTCTCTCTCTTCTCTCTCTCTCTCTCTCTCTCTCTCTCCTCTCTCTCTCTCTCTCTCTCTTATGTTTCGATATATCGTACTTCTGGCAGAAATGAAAGGCATTGGTAGAGGGTAGCTAAATGAAAACTACCAGCTATGAGAACATCAGCAAAGTTTCCAAAGACATATAGTAATTATAATGCATGTGTTTATTTACCTGAAGTTCGTATGTAGATTGTGCTTTCACAACGTCTTCTGGAACTTTATAGCAATGCCAATGTTACATAAGGTGATAGAAAGAACAAAAAGTAAGTGGAGAAAAAAAAAACCATGAAAGAGGGAAACAAGAGTAAAGGCTGAAACCTGCTAACTAAAACTCTGGTAACAACAAGAGATCGCTGGCAACTCGTAACATAAGAATAGTAAACTTAGGGTTCAAATACCTCGTTTAGGGTGCATTTATGTAGGAATAAACAATAAAAGTTATCATAATAATATTATCTTGATTTCTTTAAGAAAGGAAGCGAAAATTTGTTGCAAATCTTTGAGAGCTCATAACTCAAAAACATACTTATTCACCCTTGGATACATTTTTTCTCACTTATTTGTTGTTCGATATTAGAGAGAAATATATCATTGAAAAGAAGAATAAAATTCCCACAATTCTGTCAGAAAAAAAATTGATTTTCTTTTTATATTTTTTTCACGATTATTTTCCGTCTAGACGAGGAAAAAAAATAAAAATTCATTAAAAAAACCAAAAAGGAAAATCAAAATTCTCTCTGACAGAATTGTTCGGTTGATAGAGTAGTTTTTATGGTATAAGTTTCAATACAATTGATATTATAGTAGTGGGGAAAAATGTACCAAATTTTTTTTTAAATCATGACTTTTGCTAATAAATCCAAAAGTTTTTGATCAAATGACTTGAAATTCTTATATGATGAAGATATTATATATGTCTAAAACATAAATAGAAATGGTGTAATTTGGATCATTAGAAAAAAATGGCGGACATGGCGGACGGAATATGCAGATATGTTAAAACAAGTTGCTTTCAGTGGCGAGGGGAGAGCAAAGTTATAAAAGATTATTAATAAAAAAAAGAAAAAATATTGTTACTAACGTATGCTCGTTGACCACACGGGTGGTACATGGCTCTCACCCCCCCCCCCCTAAAAAAAAATTACGTACTTTTACATGTTAAACATGGCATCCTGATCTAGAGAGAGGGGGGAGGGTAAGACAGGACGAACGAATAATGGCAAACGAATAATGGCAAACACTTTCCCAAAAGTTGAAGTATTG
>NC_090744.1:58188680-58191588 GCF_036898095.1 Palaemon carinicauda | reverse complement strand
TTTATATATATCTATATATCTATATCTCTCTCTATCTATCTATCTATTTATATATATATATATATATATATATATATATATATATATATATATATATATATATATATATATATATATATATATATATATATATATATAAATATATATACATATATATATATATATATAATATATATATATATATATATATATATATATATATATATATATACACACACATATACAATTCAGTGGTTCACTAATACTGGGGGAGAAGTGGTAAACAAAGCAAAACTGCACAGACATAAGACTCTCTTACAGAGTTCATCAAACTAAGGAAAAGCTTAAATATACGAAAAACGGCGCTAGCTTATTAATAAACTTAAAACTAAAACAAGATCAAAAGGTTGGACAAGTATTAACAACTTAAAATTAAATTATAATGAATTTACTTCTATCTAGTAAAAGTCTTACCTGAAAATCAAGGTGTTAATTTGTTCTGAAGAGCTTTGTTTATAATACAGGTAGAAGAGATACTGTTTCATAAAGTTTCAATTATAGGGGGGTGGTTTAAGGTTTTTGCTGGTTCCCCTTGCCCAGTGTGAAATTAAGGGTTTGTCAACAGTGCCTATTTCTTTCTTGACTATTTACCATTCGCCCAGATCACATGACAATCGACCGTAAATTTTGTGTAGTGTGAAGTTTGAGTGCGGTCCGCTTCCTGGGAGTAAAAAGTCTTTGTACCACTGAACTAAGTCAGACCATAGTTTGCAAACTATTCCATAGTCATGCCTGGTTTACTTGCAACCATGTTTAGTCCATGCAGTCCATATTGCTCCTAAATTGTACAAAATATTTAATTTCCTTCAATTGTCAGGACAAAATCCCCTTTTCTGAGTTCCATTGTTTGACTCAGAGGTAATTCGAATTAAATGATGCCCATTGTTTCACCTGGTGGACTGGATGTCTCGGGCTTTAAATCATGAATTGCTGTTCTCAGCTAGGTTCCTACATCTTTTTACAGGGCTCTGTGACAACGTAACTGTTAGGTGTAACAGAGGGGCAAAATAAATGTACGTAACCTTTATTCACCAGATACCTACCTTTTACACTCTCAGTTCCATGCAAACATGCTAAGGCTAGCTTAAACAAGTTGTTCTGCTATCAGCGTGTGAGAGAACGTGCGATAAAAAAATAGCACAGCATCAAACTGTATGAGGGTGTATGAAGCACATGTGTTACATGGGTACCCTACCCTCAAAAAACCAATACATGCGATGCAAGTGTCCTGTTTTAGAGAGACGAACTATATATGGGTCATCTGTCAGAGATACACAGGTTTTATTCGATCAATGGAGTCCAAGTCTTCTTTGTCTCGAATGGTAATTAAGAAAGCCTTCAGTGTGCAACAAATCAGGAGGAAAGGGTCCATGTAAGGGCGTGTCAGCCGTGGCTTGCTAGCATCATTTCACAGGAAGAAGTATGTAGAGGTGGGTAAGTCTTTCGTTACGTGTTTTTTTCGCTAGGGACTTGTAAGTCTAGCACTATGGAGTAAATTTCCCCACAACATGACATACGAGCTGTAGATAGTCAGCACATTGTCAGAGGTGGTGGCAGTGGGAAAAAATTCAGCAGGGACAGCCGATGGGTTGCCACACACCATTTCAGGGCATCTTTAGGAGTGGTTTTAATTCCAGGATGACTTATTAAAGAGGATTAAACCACTTAAAGTCACTGCAACCTGAATCATAAGCTGCTTTGGGGATGCGCTGAAAACGTTCAACCATTTCCATTGGCTGCAAGGTTGTAGTCGGTTGTCTGATGTGAGGTAATGCCCAGAAGATTTGCTAATAATATCCATAGTTGAGAATTGAAAGTAGTACTCATGTCCGAAGTAATATGCTCAGGGACACCAAATCTCAGTCTCCACCCTGAAAGTAAGGTAGATGTACATGGGGTTGACATTGTAGTTAGCGTGGGAATGGCTTTAGAATAACAAGTGAAGCAGTCATTGATAGAAAACAGGTAATGCTGCCCTTGTTATGTGGGTACATGAATGTGAGCAAAACGACTCTGATATTGAGGAAAGGTGACCACTCCTGAATCTGTTTTGTTGATGTACTTTGAGGTTTTGAATGTAGTGTTGCATGGACCAAACACTTAGCATCCTCAGTAATGCCGTGGCAAAAGAACTTCATATTAAGTAGATGTACATTTGATTGGCACGATGGATGTGAGAGGCCATGGATGAAATCAAACACCTGTTGCCACATAGTAGCAGGCATCCATGGTCGGGGTCTACCAGTACTGACATCCCTTAGGAGAGCGGCATTACAGTAGTCGGGGGTGATATATTCTAAATGGAAGGATATGCAGCATGTTTTACATACTTGGTACTCTGGATCTATTCATTAGGTTCTGCAAAGGCATTTAATCCAATCTCGGGTGAATGGTGGCAAATGTGTTACTTGACATAGTATTGGCCAAAGGATTAATTCTCCCAGGGACATGTTGAAGGGTGTAACTGTATTCAGCAACGGCAGAGAAAAGTTAGCGCTGATGGCAGACCATCTATCAAACTGCCGAGTGAAGGCGTGTACCTGACACATATGGTCCATGCAAATGACAAATGTTGTACTTTCTGACGAGTGGTGGAAGTGAAGGAAAGCCAAATGAATAGGCAGCAATATGCATTAAAAGGTAGTATAGCTGATTCTGCCTTGGTCACTCTAATAGGCACAAATATGCGTTAAAAGGTAGTATAGCTGATTCTGCCTTGGACACTCTTCTACTGAAGCAAGCCAATGGGTAGGGTGTGCCGTTGACCAACTGCTCGATTACTGCACCAATAATGATGTCACTTGCATCATTGGAGAGAAGAAGAGGGGCATGTGGCACGGGAAACCTGAGAGCAGCAGTGGTTGATCAG
>NC_090744.1:58173680-58183680 GCF_036898095.1 Palaemon carinicauda | reverse complement strand
TTACCGAGGTATGATTTATTTGGAGGGAGTTTGTGAAGGCACTGTAAATTGAAGAAATAACAGTAATTTTAGGAAATTTTATAAAAAATCTGCACCATAGTAGTCCATGCATTTTCTTGATTATAAGTATTAATTTATCATACAATATAAACTGAATAATGTGGCCAAATCTATTCTTAGGCTATGAAATTGTAGGAATAAGAAAAAAAAGAACCTTATTCTAAAATCTTACATTACTAAGATTCTCGGTTAAAGATTAACATAACTTGTTTTCTTTATAGATGATTAAATTTATTTTTGGGGTGGGGGCCTCCCTAAAGGTAAGTGCACCGAGTTCTCCAGTGCCAAAAAAAGAGAAGAAGGGTGACTACCAAGGGGGTTGTTGTAAAAATTCTTTTGAAGTCTATGGGCTACACAATGTGAGTAGATTATGGACTACTATGATCTTGTACCTAAGATTATTGTTTCCCGACCATAAAATTCTGATATATCTTTTGAAGCTGCTTTTCAATTGTTGGACATTTTTCTAGCAATCTCTGCACTTTCTGTTTTTCGGTTAGATAACGGATTAGAGTTCGCACCACGAGTCATCAGAGAGTTCAAGGATTTGCGGCCTGATCTATTAATAGTTCATTGCAAGACTAGGCATCCAAAAATTCGATGTTCAATCGAAAGATCCCATTGCGATAAGTACACGCTGACTGGCTTTTGGGATAACATTAACATTTCAGGCTGGGTCTTTGGTTTGAAATTTCTTCAATACAAATAGAATTCAAGTTATCACAGCAGTTAAAATACCATTTACTGACTTACTTGGTTTTGATGCTCTAGTTGGACATACTACATTTAGTCTCCCTTAGAAGATCCTCTCAAAGTTACAAACATAAGACAATTTACTTAACACTCTGAACCATGAAAACCAGAACAATGACATCAAATCAGAGCAACCATCACTAGAAAATTTCATATCATAAAGAGGGCATCTAGCAACAAAGTAAAATGACAGCTGATTCAAAGCTACACACAAAGAGAAAATGGTTATGAAGAACTAAATAAGGCTCCTGGGACATTTTCGAGGTAAATGTCATTTCATCAATTCCATCAGTGGATCAAGGAAGGACAGATGATAGGAAAGTATTTGGTGTAATTACTGATATATTGGAAAATTTAAAGTATTAAAAAAAATGTAAAAAACTAGATTGTTTACCACAAAACATACTAGAAATCCATTTGATTTACGTGTCACAGTTCTTTATGCTATGAATGATATGAATATAAATTATGTATCATGTCGCAGTACATTAAAATGTAAGTCCATTTGTGGTAGAGAGGATTCTGTAATATGTAATTTTATGGAGCTAAGGCTTTATGAAATTCCAAATGGTATGTAACCCTCCGATTAGAAAAAAGAGAAAAAAAAAGACATTTACTTCAATAACTCGCTGTTTTGATTATCTGAGTTCTATTATCTATCAAATTTTAACATATTTGTGTAATATCATGTTTCATTTCCTTTTATAGGCCTTGTTTTCATATAAGATTATTAAAGGCCATTAACTCTTTTACTTTACAAACTTTTTAGTAGATATGTCAAAGAAATCAGTAAAATATTCGATGATTATGTACATTTCTCGAAATTTCTATTAACTGCATATATCTGGTATTTATGTATATTTACTGACTTATTCAGTAATTTCTTTATTATAAATTTACTAATGTTGCTCGTAGGTTTTGATACATATACATACATAATGAATGCATAATATATTTTGCTGTAACACGCACATATGAACACAAGCACACACACAAACACGCATATATATATATATATATATATATATATATATATATATATATATATATATATATATTTATATATATATATATATATATATATATATATATATATATATATATATATATATATATATATATATATATATATATATATATATATATATATATATATACATGTATGTATATATATATATATATATATATATATATATATATATATATATATATATATATATATGTATATATATATATATATATATATATATATATATATATATATATATATATATATATATATATATATATATGTATATATACACACACACACATATATATATATATATATATATATATATATATATATATATATATATATATATATATATATATATATATATATGTATATATACAAATACATATATATATATATATATATATATATATATATATCTATCTATATACATATATATATATATATATATATATATATATATATATATATATATATATATTTATATATATATATATATATATATATATATATATATATATATATATATATATATATATATATATATATATATATATCACTGTCCTCTCTCTCTCTCTCTCTCTCTCTCTCTCTCTCTCTCTCTCTCTCTCTCTCTCTCTCTCTCTCTCTCTCTCTCTCTCTCTCTCTCTCTATATATATATATATATATATATATATATATATATATATATATATATATATATATATATATATATATATATATATATATATATATATATATTTATATATATATACTGTATATATGTATATATATATATATATATATATATATATATATATATATATATATATATATATATATATATATATATATATATATATATATATATATATATATTGTATATATATATATATATATATATATATATATATATATATATATATATATATATATATATATATATTTATATATATATATATATTATTTACCGTATCTATATAAAATCATACAGTACATACGTAGCAAAGCAGGAAAACAATTTACGAGAGAGAGAGAGAGAGAGAGAGAGAGAGAGAGAGAGAGAGAGAGAGAGAGAGAGAGAGAGAGAGAGAGAGAGAGAGAGAGAGAGAGAGAGTTGTTTTACATACGTAAATGTAAATTTTAAACAAAAAAATATGATAGGTTATAACATGTATATTCAGACTTTTAAAACTTTCCTTTTAACTTAATGCATACTAAACTAAAACAGGCACAAATATTAAAATGTTAGAATATTAAAGTAAAAACTAAAGATTGTTACTGTACTCACCCCGAAAGAAGTTGAAGAAAAACTTGAATGATGATGGCGATGAATTTGCTGTAAAGTAGAAATGATGATGATGAAGCTGATGATGTCTTCTACTGTGCAGCCAATGATAGTATTTTACGTCTCTTCAGACGGATGTGTCTTTTCCTGGGACACCTCTCCAACTTCTTCCTGGGACACTTCTTCAATTTCATCCGAAGGCATAGCAGCAGGAAGAACTGGCTCTTTTTTGCGAGGTTGGAAGAACATTGCTGCCGCTGTTTCTTTTTTCGCTCGAAGAGCATCCTATAGGGAGTCATGTCGTCATCGATCTTGTTGCAGAATTCCATAGACCGAAGCATATCCTCGTCCCACTCTTGCGACATTTCTTTCAACTCCTTCGCATGGTTGCAGAACTTGGCAAGCCGTTCTAATGTTAAGCCCGTTTCTTTGACATTTTCTTGGGTTTCTTCCTGCGTTTCACTGTCTTCTTCACTGGCCGATTTCGTCAGGTCTTCTAGGTCTGCGTCAGTTAGCGGCTGGGAATGGCAGTCCAACAACTCGTCGACGTCTTCAGTTATCATGTCGCCAAACCCGTCACCTCCAATTATCGTAGCCAACTGCACAGATTTGCGTATTGCAGAGTGTTGAATTTCAGACGGGGTAAATCCCTTGTCGTCGTAAACAATCTGGGGCCACAACTTCTTCCAGCTCGCATTAACGGTTGCAGGTTTCATTTCTTGCAGTGCCTTCTGAATGCTCTGCAGGCACGTGGCTATTGTGTACTTTCGCCAGTACGCCTTCAAATTGAAATTTTCATCTTCATCTTTTTGGGCAGCATCCACACACGCAACGAGGTCCGCCAAGGTATTCTTCGTGTAGAGGGCCTTGAACGCCCTGATAACCCCCTGGTCCATCGGTTGAATTAATGATGTGGTGTTGGGTGGCAGGAACTCAACCTGAATGCCCTCATGCGACAGGTCAGTTGCGTGTCCACCAGCGTTATCCATAAGGAGAAGGATCTAAAATGGCAAGCCCTTCTCTAAGAGATATTTACTGACTTGCAGGATAAAACACTGGTAGAACCAGTTGGAGGTCAGCATCTTCAGGAAGGAGATTCTTATTTTTATTTTTCAAAGCGCGAGGATTTTTCGACTTGTAAATAGGCCCCGGCTTTAGCAAAAATCCAGCAGCATTGCCACACATCACGAGGGTTACGCGATCTTTGAACGCTTTAAAGCCAGAGGCTTTGGCTTCTTCTTTAAACAGGAAAGTTTGCAACGGCATTCTCTTCCAAAACAAACCGGTCTCATCCATATTAAACACTTGTTCCGGCTTGTATCCACCTTCAGCGATAATGTTCTTGAACGTCTCGTCCGCGTAAGTTTCAGCAGTAGCAGTGTCAGCGGAAGCAGCCTCGCCATGCAGGGAAATGCTTTTCAGGCCGAAGCGTTTCTGAAACTTCGTGAACCATCCATTGCTGGCGGAAAAACGTTGTTTCTGAGGCTGGGAATCAGTGGATGTCCCTGGTTGAGGTTCATCTACATCATCTTCTTCTTCAGCATGTTCGCCATCGTCGTCTTGAGGTTCCTTTGCCGCAAAATTCTCATACAAGCTCAAAGCCTTGGTTCAGATGGTGTTCGTATCCAAGGCTATGTTCTTCTTCAGGCAGTTGGCAATCCAGACTGCTAAAGCACCTTCCATGCGTACGATCGTTTTATTACGTGTGGTAACGACTCGCTTCGCTGATCTGCTAAAGGTGATGGTAGCCGTCTTTCTAATGTTCGCCTCGTCCTTCTTGATGTAGCGAACGGTGGATTCGTTCACTCCAAAATGGCGGACTGCGGCCGCGTAACTTCTGCCTTCTTTTAACATATCAAGAAGCGTCACCTTCTCAGCAATCGTCATCATCTTTCGGTGGCGTTTAGGCTCACTACCAGCCTTAGCAGAAGCAGAACACTTGGGAGCCATTGTACAGTAGGGGTTAAACAGAATGTTCAACAAAAAGTTCAACTTAAAACAGTCACGCACAGCACAGATTAAAGTTCACAATAACGTAGCAGCATCTACACGGCGAGAGAGCGGCAAACAAAGTGGCCGCGAAAAGATGCTGGAGGTTGGAGAAGCGGTCAAAACACCAATCACAGGCTAGATTACAAAACTTGGGTTCTGATTCGTCATCTATCACTGCTTGAACCAATCACAATCCGTCTTATATGCTACGTAGTAGTTACCAATTCAAATACAAGGTACCCTACGTATACAGCTTTACGTACGCTATTTTACGCTTTTTTTGTTGTAGGATATGTACGCTTATTCGAGATGTGATTTTTGCAACATAGAATATTATTGGATGCAGTACTACGTACGTATACATACAAAAGATTCATGGAAAAGATGCACATCCATTACATTTGTAGTACAGTAGTAGCCATCAGCAGCCTTACACCATTCTAATACGGTATGACTGCATCTGATTTGCGTTTCATGTTCGATTTAATTTTACTACGTACTGTATACTGAATTATCGTATGATCACATTCTCTTTTCGTGTTTTATTTCTTTCTGTACTGAATTATATGTCATATGTAATGCAATGAACCATCAGTAAGAGCAGATATTACTAATTACAGTATTAATGGAATTACAGGTAACGTAATATCGTATTTGGGGTCTACATATATCGCGGTATTTTCGAAATTTCCGGAAAATCCGCAATATGTTTATATATATGGGTTATGAAAAAAATCCGCGAAGTGGTGAATCCGCGATGGTCGAACCGCGAAGTAGCGAGGGCTCACTGTATATATATATATATATATATATATATATATATATATATATATATATATATATATATATATATATATATATATACATATATATATATATATATATATATATACATATATATATATATATGTATATATATATATATATATATATATATATATATATATATATATATATATATATATATATATATATATATATATATATATGTTGTGTGAGGAATTGCCTAATTTGTAAACTAAGTAATCGATTTGCTTATTCTGTATATGAGGCATTGGCAATGCCTAGCTTATGAACTCCTTACAAAACTATGCTTAATTCATAAACCAGGCAGCCTAATTACGAAATTAGGTATCTGTTTGTTAAATAGGTAATTTGCTCGGTTTGTGTATTCGTCAACTTTTCTTTGATTTCCAATTGATATTATAGATTTTTCCATTATAACATATATATTTTATTATACACATCAACAAAGGTATTAACCAATTATTAACCTTTGCAATCTCTGCACAATTCATCATAAAATACATGCTGCTTACATCGAACATAACTGGAAGACCAAAACAACTATCAGCCATAATTTAAGTTGATGTATAAAAACGTTAAGAAATGCTAAAATCGTAATTTGAAGACCAAATTACCTTGTTATTTATTTTTAGAAGTTTGATTTTTTGAGACACAATGGCTGTGGCACAAAGCTTGATTCTTTTTGCAATAACATCATTTTTTTTCATGCAATCCCCCTGACTGGAACACTTTTTGAAACCTTGATCACTATGCAATGAGTGCATGGTGGTAATTTGTTAAAATGCAAGAATTGTCTGTCTTAACCACGTTTCTTCTTATTATTGCATAGTCAGCTTTTATAAGTTGGTTTCCTGGTATACAGCTGTCTATAATTTTGCCTGGGATGTTTCTGCAATCCTATCTTCCCCGGTCAAACTCACTCACCGGGACAAGAACTGCAAGATTATCTTGAAGATGTAAGAGTTGAGTGAGAGATGTATGAAGCATTTTTGCTCTGTTTTATTATTGCCCAGATGTCGCATCTTTTCATATGGCATCCAACAGTTATAATTGACTGGTTGTGTTTTATGATGTTTCTCCTGCATCAGATCCAATTTCAGAAAATATAACTTTTATAGGGCCTCCAATTTCTTCCATTTTTCGAGAATTTCGTTGCCGTTTTCGTCGGTATTGTGTTCCGAACCGACGGTGGCTCCTTGACCGTCAACTTCTGCATATCTAATTTCGGGCAGTAAGTGCTCAAACTCATCTTCTCTTTGAAGCTTCTCAATGACATCTTTTGGCACACTTGACCTTTCCTAACCCGATGTCCTTTTCTGACCACAAAAAACTTTCAAGAGTGTTCTATGGAGATGAAGCGTGATAAACCGTAAACCAACCCATTAAATCGAGTCATTGCCAATGGTAAAAGCTATCAGCAGCTGCTTGACATCGTAGTTACAGTTTTCAATGCTTCCTTGAGACTATGGATGTATTGGAGCTTCGTGGAAAATGTTCATTCGCCGGATAATTAATCGAATTTCATTGATGACAGAATCTGTGAATTCTCTTCCGTTGTCAGACTGAAGCATGGCAGGTGGGATCATCCAACAAAATATGTCAATTAGATGGTATACTGTTTCTGCTGTTGTCTTGGACTTTATTGGCTTAAGAATCAGGAATTTTGAGAAATTATGCTGAGAGTTGAAAATAAATTCAAATTCACGGTCAGGGTTTGATTGCATCAGAATGACATCAACTTGTCCTCGTTCAGCAAAGTCTTACTTTTCAAAGGCCGTAGAGCAATTCCCTTACTTGGTTTTATTTAATTTTTTTCTGGGATGTTTTCCAGTTTGACACAAATGACGATATTTTTTCTTTTTGGACTGATGTTAAAATACTTCTCAATCACTATGTGACGCATCTTTTAGAGAGAGAGAGAGAGAGAGAGAGAGAGAGAGAGAGAGAGAGAGAGAGAGAGAGAGAGAGAGAGAGAGAGAAACTTTACTAAAAACTATCATTTTTTTAAATCTACAAAAGAGTTTTGCAAATATAGGTTGTAGTGGCTTTAATGTCTTTTTATAAATCATGTTTAAAAAGCACTAGATATTTTAATTACACTAAAATTCAAGGTAGCAGTCATGTTGGTGCTAATGAGTAAAAACTTAGTATCAATTCTAGGGCTGAGTACAATGAGGGCCAATGTCAAAAAATGGCCGATTGAAGATAAGACCATCACTAAACTAAGAATTTATCTCTGTATTAGTGCTATGAGGGGTAATGTCGTCCGTGGGTTCAGGGAGCTACACTAAGCGCTCTAGTCTAGCCAAAGTCGAGTAACAAATAAAAATATTCATGCTAGAAAGGCCCATGTCGCGATTGGCCATTGCTACATTCATTTACTACAACCATAGAGGGCCACGTGAGAGGCCAATGTCACCTTCAGCCTTTCTTGCACCCAACTATTTTAATAATTTATATGCGTGCATAACTGTATGAATCGTTTCTCTTACTAATGTGGTTGCAAGACATTACTATTTATTTAATAGCAAAATCAGTAGTAATGTGTGTGATATCAGTGAATGTATGTTAAGAGTACATCAGACATTCTCAAGATGCAGCATGAATGAACCTGCTAGCCACAGTCTCAAAAAGAAGAAAGTGAGAGAAGAACATGTTTCCACAAGATAAAAATTGAATAAAGCTCAACATATGAGAAGTCCATGCCAAGAAAGCTGTCGGAGAAGGTGCTATGAAAAGTTTAAAGAAGAGGATTGGAAGATGCTATACCAGGATTACAGAAATGCGACACCAGAAGAACAATATCAAATCCTTTGTGGCTTGATCATTGAAAAAAACAAGAAAAGTCAGCGGTTGCGAGGCAGCGAAGGTGAAAGCCGAAGAAGATTTTCAAGGCACTACTTTCTTAAAGAAACAATACCTGAAAAGGAAGTATGCCAAAAGATGTTTTTATCTACTTTTGGTATTACGCTTGAGAGCTAGGATTGTTACAGAGAAGATGCGATTGTCTGAAAGTGGCATTGTAGCACCAGATGGAAGAAGAAAACATGGGAAACATAAGAAAATATCCCCAAAATCTGTAGAGATGATTAAGAAGCATATCAACCAGTTTCCGGCTTGGAAAAGTCATTATGCTTGAGCAGACTCAGAAAGAAAATATTTGAATCTAGATCTCACAATAGCTCACATGTATCGATTCTACCAAAAATACTGCCATGAAAACAATTTACCACCAGAAAAAGAATTAATGTACAGAAAAATCTTCAATGAAGAGTTCAATCTGTCCTTCCATCACCCATCCCAGGACACTTTTGAGAAATGTAATACTTTTAAGGCATCCCTAATGACTACTAGTGAGGATGATAAAAACTGCATTGAAGAAGAGAAATCAAAACACCATGAACTAGCAGAGAGGGCTTACAATGAAAAAAGAGCTGATAAAGAGTTTGCTCTTATAAACAAAGGAATTGTTACTGCATACTCCAGTAAGTATTGCCTTGCCTACTGCAGCAGACAGGAACAGTTTACTACAAGAGACAACTTGCGGTTTATAACTTAACCATTTTGGAAACAAGTGTGGATGGAAATAAAGCACACTGCATGATGTGGGATGAAACGATTGCAAAAAGAGGTCGCCAAGAAATAGGTTCATGTGTAATGAAATGGTTGAATGGCCTCTCAGATGACATTAAGGGAAATCGACTATATAGTGACTCTTGTGGTGGCCAAAACAGGAGCCATTTATTTTCAGCCATGCTTATGCATGTTTCCAGGAGTAAGGGAATAAAAATAACGCATTCTTTCTTAGAACCTGGCCATACACACATGGAAGCACACACAGTACATGCTACAAAAATTGTGGTGCCACGGGACTGGAGTACAGCAATCAGAGCAATCCATAGAAAAAATTAGTTACAGGTGACTGAAATGCAAACAGATTTCATTAATTTTCAAAGTTTGTATATGCCTGCTGGCCACTTGGTGAATCGCCAAAAAGATAATAATGGACAACAAGTAAATTAGATGAAAATCAAGAAGATGGAATACAATCAAAATGAAATTGGCCAGAATATGTGCTGGACATCCTTTTTCCGAAATGCTGCAC
>NC_090744.1:58163680-58168680 GCF_036898095.1 Palaemon carinicauda | reverse complement strand
AAAAAAAGGAAATATGCAACATATTAGCAGAAAAATATAAGAGTGAGTTCACACCAAGAATTGCGAATGAGAATAATGAAACAGAAATGAGAGAAGAAAATGTTGAATATCTAACGGATATAGATATTAATGAAGCAGATATTGTCACGACTATAAACGAAATTAAAAATGGATCGGCAGCCGGACCAGATGGAGTTCCAGCGATTTTGTTAAAAAAACTGCAAACACTATCGCGAAGCCGCTTGCAATACTGATAAGACAAAGTGTAGATATGAGCGAGATATATGTTAAACATAAATTAGCTTATATAACCCCTATCTTCAAAAGTGGATCAAGACTAGAGGCAAGTAATTATAGACCTGTTAGTCTAACATCACATATTATGAAAGTGTATGAGAGGGTAATAAAAAAGAAAATAATGAAACATTTGGTTAAAAATAATTTGTTTAATATGGGTCAACACGGTTTAGTGCCTGGAAAAAGTACACAGACCCAACTGATAGCACACTATGAAAACATATATAAAAATATGATAAATGAAAAAGACACAGATGTGATCTATCTTGATTTTGCAAAAGCCTTTGACAAGGTAGACCATAACATATTGGAGAAAAAAATGAGAAAGCATAATATTGTGGGAAAGATAGGAAAATGGGTAAAAGAATTCCTGCAAAACAGAAAACAGATAATGGTTGCAAATGATGAGAAATCAGATGAAGCCCAGGTAATATCTGGTGTGCCACAAGGTACGGTATTAGCTGCACTGCTGTTTGTTATTATGATCTCAGACATAGACTGTGATGTTGAAAACTCCGTAGTGAGAAGTTTCGCCGATGACACAAGAATAAGTAGAGAAATTACTCGTGATGAAGATAGGAACTCACTACAAAGAGATCTAAACAAAATATATGAATGGGCGGAGATAAATAGGATGTTATTTAACTCCGATAAATTCGAGTCAATAAATTATGGAAACAGAGAAGGAATGGTATATGCATACAAGGGACCTAATAATGAGACAATCACAAACAAGGAAGCAATTAAAGACCTTGGTGTAATGTTAAATAGGAATATGTTATGCAACGACCAAATAGCAACACTGTTGGCTGAATGTAAAGCAAAAATGGGAATGTTATTCAGACACTTTAAGACAAGGAAAGCTGAACACATGATTATGCTTTACAAAACTTATGTACGTAGTACACTCGAGTACTGCAATGTGATATGGTACCCACACTACCAAAAGGATATTACGCAAATAGAGAGTGTACAAAGGTCCTATACTGCTAGAATAGAAGAAGTTAAGGACCTTGACTACTGGGAAATACTGAAATTTTTAAAACTATACAGTCTAGAAAGGAGAAGAGAACGCTACATGATAATACAAGCATGGAAGCAAATAGAAGGAATTACTGAAAACATCATGGAGCTAAAAATATCAGAAAGAGCAAGCCGAGGTAGATTAATAGTGCCAAAAAATATACCAGGTAAACTAAGAAAGGCGCACAGGACATTAATCCACTACGCACCAGCATCGATAATGCAGCGACTATTTAATGTGCTGCCAGCTCATCTAAGAAACATATCAGGAGTGAGCGTAGATGTGTTTAAGAATAAGCTCGATAAATACCTAAGATGCATCCCAGACCATCCAAGACTGGAAGATGCAAAATACACCGGAAGATGCATTAGCAACTCTCTGGTGGATATACAAGGTGCCTCACACTGAGGGACCTGGGGGAACCCAAACAAAAAATAAGGCAATAAGGTAAGGTAAGGTAAGGTAAAACGTATATATGTTATATCGCATCAGTCCTAACTAAGAATAATAGTTCATAGTATTTTCAACTTAAAACTGGCCGATTCTCCATTTATTTCTAAAAAAAATTTAGCTAAGGTTTTAAATTAGTTAGATTTTCTGAGATTAATTCAGTCTCCCATTGTTCCAACTTTATGTTAAGGAGGAAAAGGCGGATTACTCTATCATCGTTTGTTTCTGATAGAATGTTTATCCTTTGTATTATGATTAAGGCGTAGAAAATGAGTGAAAAGAATTCATTTACTATTTTTATGTTAAGAGAACTTAGAAAGTAGAGGCATTTACAAGGGAAGTTGTCTGCTGGTTTCATCTTTTTTATATATATATATATATATATATATATATATATATATATATATATATATATATATATATATATATATATATATATATATATATATATATATATATATATATATATATATATATATATTATCATTAGCCATTGCTAGTCCACTGCATGAAAAAGACCTCAGGCATGTCATCACAATATCGACTGTTTATTGTCTTTGTATATAAATTTTAACCTACAGATTTTCTTAGGATATCAATCCATCGTCTTTTGCAATGTAAGGGACTTGTTTATTTAATTTTTCTTTCATCTAGTGTCTGTGATTTTCATATCTCGATTTATATTTCTTGCTTGCTGTTTGATCACTTTCTACTTTAGTTTGCTCTCATATCCATGTTACTCTTTTTCTGTTGGTTATGGTAAATCCAATCATTATTCTTTCAACATTTCCTTGATTTGTAAATAACTTATGTTCTACGAAAATCTGATTGAATACTTTTGTTTTTAGAGAAACGGGTATTTTATCTTTATTAATTTAATTTTTTTTACAAAAAGCCTTCCATACCATGTTTATCCTTCTTCTAATATCGGTCTCATATCATAGGGAAATACTTAGTTTATGTCCTAAAAACCTGTATTCATCATATCAGTAGAATTTCAGACTAAATCGTTAGATTTTGTTTCTCTGCATTCTTAAAATATTTTTAGATAAGTCTTTTCTTTACGGATGGAGAGCTTTTCATTTGCTGGAGTTTTGACAAATTGAAAAGCATTTTCATCGCCCATAAATGCTCCATATATATATACATATATATATATATATATATATATATATATATATATATATATATATATATATATATATATATATATGTGTGTATATATATATATATATATATATATATATATATATATATATATATATATATATATATACATATATATATATATATATATATATATATATATATATATATATATATATATATATATATATATATATATATATATATATATATATATATATATATATATATATATATATCATTATTACCATAAACATATACTTACGTATATATCAATACTTATATCTAGCATAATCCTATATAGTGCCAATATACTTATGCATACTATATAAAATAATTGTACCCTTTAGTGAATGGTAGCTTAGGTCTAAATATTAATTTCACGGTGACGTTAATTATTCACAATACATTCAGTTCTACATTGAGTGGTTAAAGTTTTTTTATATAGCTTACAAATCTCTTTACATATAAAGGCGTCGAGTTTGTACATTCCATGTCCAATATTAAAGTTTTCAAAGGTTTCTTTTATGAAACTGGACTCTATGATTTTTTTTACAATAAGTTATTTGAATGAACCAATTTCTTTACATCTGACCAATTAATAGTGTGGATTTTATCTCTAACGTGGGCAAAGAGTGCATTATTATCCTGAGCATATCTGACACTTTTCTTATGTTGTTCAATTATCTTTTCTAGGACTTTACCAGTTTGATCAATATAGAATATTTCACAAGCATTGCATGGAATACGATATACACATCTCTTGGTAATGTCAGCAAAATTTTTTATTAAGTCAGTTTTTATTGTATTGTTACTCTTAAATGCTACATTTACATTGAAATTTTTCAACAGTTGGGGAATTTCTTTAAAAGAATTAAGATAAGGCAGTACAAGTAAATTTTGTGTATTGTAGTTATTTCTGTTATCATTACCGAAAAAGGTTTTTTTCTGTTCTTAGTGCATCATCTAACACAATTTCAGGGTACTTCAGTTTTTTACCTATTGCTCTAATCTCATTTATTGCGTCATCGATATATTCAGGGCTGCAGACTCGCAGTACTCTTAAAAACATAAAAGTAAATACAGATTTCTTAACTTTGTTGGCTTGATTTGAGTAGTAATGGACATATGCTGAGATATTCGTTGGCTTTCTGTATACACTAAACTTGAGTCTATTGTTACATCTATGTATGCGACAGACCAAAATAGGTATGGTACAATTATTCTCCTGCTCCATAGTGAAATTTATTGATGGTACCAAGTTATTCAGTCGAAGAAAAAATTTATCTAAATTTTTATTTCCTGGCCACCCACATATTATGTCGTCAATATAACGAAACCATTTTACATTATTAGGTATGATGTTATTTAAGATTCTACTCTCAAAATATTCCATATATAGATTACTCAATACTGGGGATAAATGGTTTTTCGTAGCCATACCAAGTGTTTGTACATAAAATCTCCCATTGAATTCAAATTTACAATTTTTTATACATAGTTTAATTAATTTTATTTAAGTGTTTCTGGAAAATGGTAGATTCAAAATTGCCTATTATCTAAAGTTTCAGTTAAAAATTCCAACATGTCACCAATAGCTACAGGTACAGGTACTGTTAATCTGTACTTCGTTCAATTTGTTAATCAAGTCTAGATTATTTTTTTTTATATTTGAATATGAAATGGTGCCAACTAGAGGATTAAGGATATTCACAAGGCACTTAAATAATTTGTATGCTGCTGAACCTAGAGAGGTAATCATTGGCCTAGCTGGATAATTTGGCTTATGAGTTTTAATAATTACATACATATATGGCAATGTTGGTGATATTGTACAAACCTTTATTATCAAATCTGTATTCCTTTTTAGTAACTCTTTCACTTTTCTTGTTGTAATTACTATTCACAAACTCAATTGGATTTTTCCTTAATTCCATGTATGTGTTTTCATAACTAAAGAGGTTTTCTATTTTTTCTATATAATCGTTTTTATCCAAGATTACCAGTGCTCCACATTTTACGGCTTTTGTCAGTTTAATATTTATATCTTGTGTCAATTCGCAATTGCCCTCTTGAATCTTTT
>NC_090744.1:58151180-58158680 GCF_036898095.1 Palaemon carinicauda | reverse complement strand
GTGGCCCCAAGAGTATTGGACCACTCATATACAAAGTAAATTGATTGGAAGAGCTCAGAGGGTGTATGTAACTCTGGAGGAGGATCTGTCATCAGATTATGAGTGTGTGAAGGCTATCGTCTTGAAGGCCTATGAGTTAGTCCCTGAAGCCTATAGGCAACGCTTCAGGAACTTAGAAAAAAGTAGGGAGCAAACTTTTATTGAATTCGCAAGATCGAAGGAACAATATACTAGTGATTGGTTCAAGTCCAAGGAAGTGGTAAATTTTGAGAAATTGAAGGAGTTAATGTTGGTGGAGGAGTTCAAGAGGTGTGTTCCGGATAAACTGAAGGTTCACCTCGAAGAGTTAAAACTAGAGACCATTCAGGAGGTAGCCATCGCTAGTGATGAGTATTATTTGTCTCATAAGAGTGAGTTAGGGGGAGTAACAAAAATGGTGAAGTCCGGATGGGGTAAAGTAGGTAGGAATAATAATTCTAACAATAATAATAATTCTAACAATAATAACAATAATAATAATAATAATAATGCAGGGATGTTTACTAGAAATAATTATAGAGGTAATGATCAGGGCAATGCCAATACTAATATTAATTTTTCTCCTAACAGGAATAATAGACCTAAGATATATAATCCCGAGAAATTGAAAACATTGACGTGCTTCTTTTGCAATAAGAAGGGGCACGTAAAGAGCATGTGTTATGCATTTAGAAACTCACAAAATGCTAATGTTAGGCCAGTGATGGGTGTGGAAGAGAGAGAGAGCGAACCTACCCCAACAACATCTGCTGATCAATGACTACCTGGTTGTTTTGACAGATATTTGTCCTTCGGTAGTGTCTCTTTCGCCAATTCGTCCGAGAAAAGACGTGTGCGTATTTTGCGTGATACCGGTGCAGCTCAGTCTTTGATATTAAGGGAGGCATTACCTTGCAATTTTGTACCAAAAAGTAGGGAATTTGTGTTATTGGCTGGTTTTCCTGATACGGTAAAATCGTATGCCATGGAAAATTTTAATTTAATCTGCCCTACCTTTGCAGGGAATTTGAAATTGGCCATCGTTGATAAATTTCCGGTTAAAAATGTTGATGTTGTGATAGGGAATAATGTTGCTCTGAAGAATAATACTTGTCCCATACTGATAAACCCTGATAGTGAAGTAGCAGCAGTTACTCGTTCTAGTGCTAAAGTTGTTGACGCTGCAGAGTCAACAATTGATCTAGATTTAAGTAGTTTAGAACGTAGTGATAGCGTAGTTGTAGATCTTGGGATTTTGAAGGACAAACTGAATTGGACTATTGAAGAGCTAATCAAAGCTCAGAAAAAGGATTTTCGGGATCTCCCTATTGAGTCAGGTGAGGCGACTGATATAACCGGTCCCAAAATTAAAATAATTAATAATATTTTATATAGGTTGACTAGGCCTATGGAGGCTGATAACTTTGATTATGAAATTTTGAAACAGATAATGGTTCCATTTGTTTACAGGAATTTGATATCATTGGCGCATGAAAGTGGTTTGGCCGGACATTTTGGCATTCATAAGACTTCTGGCAAGTTGTTAATGAATTATTATTGGCCGAAGTTGAAGGCGGACGTAAAGAAGTTTGTCAATAGCTGTGACGTTTGTCAGAAGGTCGGTAAACCTAATCAGCTTATTCCAAAAGCGCCTCTATGTCCTATTCCAGTGGTTTCCGAACCTTTCACGGAGGTCATTATTGATATTGTTGGACCATTACCAAGGACTCGTAGTGGAAATGAATATATTTTGACTATCATGGATAGGATGTCTCGATATCCCGAGGCAATACCACTACGTACGATAAAAAGTGTTAAAATTGTAGATGTACTAATTGACTTTTTTACCAGGTTTGGGATGCCTAAAATCATTCAATCGGATTGTGGTTCTAATTTTGTTAGCAGGTATTTCAGAGATAAAATGGCAGAGTTAAATATAAAACATGTGACCTCTTCTCCATATCATCCAGAAAGTCAGGGAGCTCTGGAGAGATTTCATCAAACCCTGAAATCGATGGTAAAGAAATATTGTTTGATTAATGGTTCTGAATGGGATAAGGAATTACCTTATTTGTTGTTCGCTTTTCGTTCTGTCCCAAGTCAGTCTTTAGGTTTTTCGCCTTTCAGCCTTGTGTTTGGCCATTGTGTTCGAGGACCTCTTGATGTTGTTCGAGAGTCCTGGGAGGGAGACGTCCCTGAGATCAATTCATTAGATTATGTGTCTAATCTAGGTGATAAGTTAACAAAGGCTTGGAAATTGGCAGGTGAAAATTTATTGTGTAGCCAAAAAAGAATGAAGTACTTTTTTGACAGAAGGTCTAAAGCACGTGACTTTGCGGTAGGTGACAAAGTTTGGTTTTGTTACCCATTCCTGGAAATCCATTGAAAGCATCTTTTTCAGGTCCTTGGAAAATTCTGAAAAAAATTAGTGAAGTTAATTATTTAGTAGAGACTCCCGAGAGAAGGAAACCTTTTCAACTTTGTCACATAAATATGTTGAAGGCTTATGAAGAACGGGAGAAAGTCATTCCCGTGGCAACCATAGGGAATGCTGTAGTTTCCGAGAACGATAAACTTTTTTCTTTTTCAGAGGGTGAAAATATTGATGATAATTGTTTTAATGGAAGTGAATGGCGTTCAGACAATAAGAATTCTTTGAAACATTTTTCTGGTATGGTTTCTCATTTAAGTAATGAAGAACAAAAGTCTTTAAAGAAATTGGTATTTAATTATAATGAATTATTTTCGGATGTACCGGGAAGGACTAATGTCCTTGAACATGACGTGGACGTAGGTAGTGCCACTCCTGTGAAACGAGCGCCTTACAGGTTGAATCCCTTTAAAAATGAGGTTGTAGCGAAGGAAGTTGATTATATGCTAAAACATGACCTAATTGAACCTAGTCAAAGTCCTTGGTCATCACCTGTTGTATTGGTAAAGAAACCCGACGGTAATTTCAGGTTATGTTTTGATTACTGTTAATTGAATGAAGTGTCTAAGTCTGATTGTTACCCATTACCACGAATTAAGGATTGTATTGATCTTATGGGTAAGGCCAAGTACATCAGTAAATTCGATTTGCTGAAAGGTTATTGGCAGGTTCCTCTTTCGAAGCGGGCAAGGGTCCTGTCCGCTTTCGTAACACCCCAGGGACTGTTTCAATGTAAAGTGATGCCGTTTGGTATGAAGAACGCGGCTGCCACCTTTCAGAGGTTAATGAATACTTTAGTCTATGGTTTAGAGGGGTGTGTAGTTTATATTGATGATATTGTTATTTATAGTAATGATTGGGAAACTCATTTAACCCTGGACAGGTAGCGTGGCCAAACCCGCCCGTAACAGGTAGAGTGGTGTCATATGTGTTACACTCCCTTTCGGGGGGGTTAACGGGAGGATACCAATTTACAATTTTTTTTTTTTTTTATAGTTTACTAGTTTAAAGAGTCTACTTTCTACTGGTGTAGGAGAAAAAAAACTTTGAATATAAAATAACACTCTACTTACATAAATACAAAAATAAGTATAAAAATACAATTTTTCCTAAATAACTTGCACTGGACACTTTAAAATAAAACAATGAACAAAAAACCACTTGGGTGCTGATACTAGAGTCCTGTGTGCACAACTTGGCGTAAAAAAATCGCCGATATCAGCAAAACTGCCAGATCTGTAAAGAAAAGAAAAAGCGGTTAATTTTTGTATACGCTAAATCACTACAAAATATTTGTGTGAAAGGAATGCTATATTTATAGTGGTAATAATTATTATATTTGGATGAATTTTTCCAAAAAGTCATCTACAATGATCCCAGATGATGGCAAAACCTTAGGAATTATATATAGTTAATATAAACTGGGCAAAAGCTTAGTTCAAATGTAACACGTACCATGCGCCATTGACGTAAAAGAAAGGCATATCTAGAAAGAGTACTAATAATTGATGTATATGCAATAAAATGGTAAATAAATAATCTATGATGACCCTAGATGACAGCAAAAAGGTTAAAAATTGTTTTTAGTAAGTATAAACGGGTAAGAAAAATAATTCGTGAAACTTACTACTTGAGTTGGCACTGGTCGCAGGTGTAGTTGACATGGGAGTTACAAACAGGCTTATGGCACTTGCCACACAAAAGCTTGGTCCTGACATTAGAAGAAGAAGGGCAGAGAGGGCATCTGTTGCGCTTCTCACTTCGTTTTGGAGTGTCTGGACTCTCGTCTTCGGGCTCTTGTACCGCAAAAACAGAGCAAATGAGGTAAGTCAAGTCCCTTGGGAGGTACCTCTTGTTTGCGAGTCTTGAAAGTGCTGCATCACGGGCGAGTTCCATGGCCAATTCCGCAGAAAATAGCCTCCTGTTATACAAGGTGTTGTCAGGCAAATTTTGGTGGATAAAAAAGGAATTATTCACAACAAGATTGATAATCCCATAGAAGACACATACGGGCCACCTCCGGGTCTTCCTGCTGCAGGTCAGGGCAGAACATATCTGATCGAACGTGTCAACTCCTCCCTTTGTGGCATTATAAAACATGTGCATGTGACTTTTATGATCCTCAATAACTGTGGGATTGTGATGAACTGTGGAAAGAATCTGGATCCTTTTCGTCGGCTTGACACGTTGGCACAAAACGGTGACCTTGTCCTTGTAATTATATGTGGCAACAGATTCGCCTAATTCCATGGGCGTTGACAGCAACACAGTAGGCAGGTACGGTTTTGGACGAATAGTACCAACTAAATGCATCCCACGTTCACGGAGAGCCTTGGCTAGTGGCAGGGAAGTAAACCAGTTGTCCGTCGTAACAATACGCCCAGCCTTCCTGAAGGGTCGGGTTAGCTCCAACGTGAAGTATTCTCCCAAGGGCGTACTTGTATTGGTAGTTCCCTTGCCCAGGTAGGGAATGGCATTGCACATGTAGAACGTGTCTGCATCACATGCCATAACTAACTTGATGCCATACCTAAGAGAAAAGAAAACAAAATAAAAGAAATAATGAATATAAAGAAAACAAAATAAAAGAAACAATAAATATAAAGGAAAAAAATAAAAGAAACAATAAATATAAAGAAAACAAAATAAAAGAAACAATAAATATAAAGAAAACAAAATAAAAGAAACAATAAATATAAAGAAAGCAAAACTAGACCTATAAATTTTTTTTAAAAAATTGCATATATATCAAAAAAATTAAAAATATTGCATATATATCTATCTATCATATATATATATATATATATATATATATATATATATATATATATATATATATATACATATATATATATATATATATATATATATATATATATATATATATATATATATATATATATATATATATATATATATATAAATAAAAATAAATAAAACTTTTTACTTACTTTGCTGGTTTATTCGGGATGTACATCCTGAAACGGCACCGTCCCCTGAAGCCGAGGAGCTGCTCATCCACAGTGAGATGCCCACTGGGTTCATAATTGGCAATGCAATTGGCAATGACCTGGTCCCACAAATTCCTTATGGGAGCAAATTTGTCATGTGTCACACGCTCCTCCCTCGTGGCAATGCTGTCAAAACGTAGGGCCCTCTGAATAAAGGCGAAGCGGCGCTCACTCATGATGCTCCTGTAGAAGGGACATCCTAGAGACTTAGAGAACATCTCTTCCGCTGTCAGATGATTGTCCTTCCGTGCCCCTGTCATGATGAGGATCCCAAGGAAGGCACGTAACTCCATGAGGGTCACATCCTTGAAGGTGGGGTCGTTTTGCCGCTTGTATTTGTTCCGTAGGGTTAGGATTTTGTCATTGGTGTGGATGACCACTTCTGCAAGCATTATATTTGTCAAAAATTTGTCAAACACTTCAGCAGGAGTCCTACACCCGAAGACAGCCATGGTGGGACCAGCACTGTCAAACTGGTCAATCTTCAAGATTGGTGGCATTGTTGGGTTTGGCTCTGAGTGCCACTTCGTGTTGTCCCTAGCCATGTAAGAGTTATCCGGCAACCTCTTCAATGCCACACCTTCTGCAGGGCAAAGAGGTCCTCTCCTCCTTTTCCTACTCCTCATCTCCACGGGACTAAGATGAGGCACAGGAACCGCAGGATACGCTGAAGAAGGCCCAGGAGACGCTGAAGAAGGCCCAGGAGACGCTGAAGAAGGCCCAGGATACGCTGAAGAAGGCCCAGGATACGCTGAAGAAGGCCCAGGATACGCTGAAGAAGGCACAGGAGACGCTGAAGAAGGCACAGGAGATTCTGCAGGAGTCACAGGAACAACGGAAACAAGACGAACTGCGTGCGAGACAGCAAAATCATGTCTCTCTTCATGCGCTGTTTCCGCTACTTCAGCAGCCAAAAGTTGATCCCCGTTTTCCTCAAGCAGCAAGGTTTCATTGTCGACCAGGTCGTCTTGGATAGTGTCTTCTTCAAAGGTAAGGGTCAAAGGCTCTTCTTCATCACTAGTGACGAAAAGGAGCTCCAAAAACTCCTCCTCCTTGAGATATTTCTTCGCCATGCTGAAAATCTGAAAACAGGAAAAAATAGAAAACTAGAAATTACCCTCAAAATCACATTCTTGCTGCTTTCAAAACAAAATGGCGATTGGTACAAGTACCTACACCATTCACTGATATATTCATATAGACACAATTACATTATTTCACTAAATAATAATACAGTAATGTAAAATACAAAATGTTTGCGTATGCGTGACATACCCCTGTTACGGTAACATGGTTGCTAATATGCAACAATTCCAACTTTGGAGGCCGATATCTGACGAAAGCGTCGGAGTAGAGAAGTGGCGAATGTTTCCTGCGATGAAGCTGGTGAGCAACTAACGGCTCCTGGGTAGACAGGCCAGAGCCGGCAAGGCGTCTATGCGCAGAAACGAAAAAACGAGTTTTTGCGCCGCGTCCCGGCCAAATCCAACACCACGCTACCTATCCAGGGTTAAAACGTATTAGGGCACTGTTTGAGGTTTTGAAGAAAGCAGGTTTAGTAATTAATTTAAAGAAAAGTGAATTCGCAAAGGCGAGGGTCGTATATTTGGGTCATGAAGTTGGTAATGGTAAAGTTGCTCCTAAGCAAGCAAATATCGAATGTATTGAAAAAATGTTAATCCCTAAGTGCAGGAGGGATTTCAGAAGATTCCTTGGGTTGGGTGGGTACTACCGAAGGTTTGTTAGAAATTTTTCTGACATCGCCGATCCTTTGACTAATCTCTTAAGAAAGAAGGTAGCTTTTGTCTTGACTGATGAAACACAAAGGGCTTTTGATAATTTAAAAAGAGTATTAATTAATTTCCCTGTCTTAAGAGCTCCTGATTTTGACCTTCCTTTTTCTCTTGCCACGGATGCAAGTGACGTTGGTGTAGGAGCGGTGTTGTTGTAGAATGACGAGCAGGGAGTTTCTCATCCTGTCGCATTATTTTCAAAATATTGTCCTCCGCCCAACGTAGGTATTCCATTGTGGAGAAAGAG
>NC_090744.1:58113680-58141180 GCF_036898095.1 Palaemon carinicauda | reverse complement strand
AAAAATTTGATGATATTCAATCAAAAAAGAAGTAAACAAAATTTTCCGACAAATAAACATCTAGAGGAATCATTACTCTGTGATAGTTCCTTAGTACGTAGTAATTTTGAAAGAAATGGGAAAAAACGAAAAAATGGCAATCACCGGAAAATCGAACACATACCTATATATACGCCATATCTGGCTAAAAAAAAGATAGGCATGGGTAGCCAGATCATCTAGAAACACTTTCCAACACTATAAAAATATAAGTTTTGCGACACTACTTGCCAATTCCTTACGGTAACATGACTAAGCAAAAAAATGCAAAACAAATAAAAAGGGGCACTCGCGGAAAAATGGCTAACATTCTAATATACGGCATTTCAGAAAAAAAAAAATCAGCCACGTGCTAGGCAAACCATCAAGGCACATTTTCCGACAAATAAACATCTAAATGAATCATTACTCTGTGATAGTTCCTTAGTACGTAGTAATTTTGAAAGAAATGGGAAAAAATGAAAAAATGGCAATCACAGGAAAATCGAACACATACCTATATATACGCCATATCTGGCTAAAAAAAAAGATAGGCATGGGTAGCCATATCATCTAGAAACACTTTCCAACACTATAAAATTATAAGTTTTGCGACACTACTTGCCAATTCCTTACGGTAACATGACTAAGCAAAAAAATGCAAAACAAATTAAAAGGGGCACTCGCGGAAAAATGGCCATTCTAATAATATACGGCATTTCAGAAAAAAAAAATTTCAGCCACGTGCTAGGCAAACCGTCAAGGCACATTTTCCGACAAATAAACATATAAATGAATCATTACTCTGTGATAGTTCCTTAGTACGTAGTAATTTTGAAAGAAATGGAAAAAACGAAAAAATGGCAATCACAGGAAAATCGAACAGATACTTATATATACGCCATATCTGGCTAAAAAAAAATAGGCATGGGAAGCCAGATCATCTAGAAACACTTTCCAACACTATAAAAATATAAGTTTTGCGACACTACTTGCCAATTCCTTACGATAACATGACTAAGCCAAAAAATGCAAAACAAATAAAAAGGGGCACTCGCAGAAAAATGGCCGTTCTAATATACGGCATTTCAGAAAAAAAAAATTTCAGCCACGTGCTAGGCAAACCATCAAGGCACATTTTCCGACAAATAAACATATAAATTAATCATTACTCTGTGATAGTTCCTTAGTACGTAGTAATTTTGAAAGAAATGGGAAAAAACGAAAAAATGGCAATCACAGGAAAATCGAACACATACTTATATATACGCCATATCTGGCTAAAAAAAAAAATAGGCATGGGTAGCCAGATCATCTAGAAACACTTTCCAACACTATAAAAATATAAGTTTTGCGACACTACTTGCCAATTCCTTACGGTAACATGACTAAGCAAAAAAATGCAAAACAAATAAAAAGGGGCACTCGCGGAAAAATGCCCAACATTCTAATATACGGCATCTCAGATAAAAAAAAAAGACATGCACGTGTTAGCCCAACCATCAAGGCACACTTTCTAACACATAAACATGAAAAAAAAATCAATAATATACGGCAATTCCTTACTACGTAGTAAATTTTTACAAATATTGAAAAAAAAACAGAAATTGGCAACCGCAGTTAAATACCCAATATACCAATAACTACGTCGTATCTGACAAAAACAAAGTCACGCATGGGTAGCCAGATCATTTAGACACACTTTCCAACACTAAAAAAGCAAAAGTTTTACGACACTATTTGGCAATATCTTACGGAAAAATGACTTGGCAAAAAAATGAAAAAAAATGAAAAAGGGGCACTCGCGGTAAAATGCCCAACATTCTAATATACGGCATCTCAGATAAAAAAAAAGACATGCACGTGTTAGCCCAACCATCAAGGCACACTTTCTAACACATAAACATGAAAAAAAAAATGAATAATATACGGCAATTCCTTACTACGTAAATTTTTTTACAAATATTGAAAAAAAAACAGAAATTGGCAACCACAGTTAAATACCCAATATACCAATAACTACGTCGTATCTGACAAAAACAAAGTCACGCATGGGTAGCCAGATCATCTAGACACACTTTCCAACACTAAACAAGCAAAAGTTTTACGACACTATTTGGCAATATCTTACGGAATAATGACTTGGCAAAAAAATGAAAAAAAATGAAAAAGGGGCACTCGCGGTAAAATGGTCCTCGTGGTGATGAACGACATTTTAACTAAAAAAAAAATCATGCACATGGTAGCCAAACAATCCACCAAGACTTTCCACAACTGATAACCTAAACAAGTTGCACCATTCTACGACAATTTCATAATACGTAATAACTTTGATAATTATGCAAATTACCTTAGAAGGGTAAACTCGGTCGCGCTCGACCCCGACGCGTCTCAGAAATCGGGGAAGGAGTACAGCTACAGCAATGCACATCTGGACACTACTAGAGCGTGTAGGGGAGACACCTCCTGCAGGTCGGTCACCCACAAATTCAGTCACGGGGGTGAGTCACGTGAGAAAAACCTCTTTTTTTTTTACGCTCGGGGTCGCGTACGACCCACCGTACCTATCCAGGGTTAAAATTCAGTCATACTTAATCTACATATTCAAATATCCTCGTGTTCGCTGCTCACTTAATATCGCAGCGTTCCTGCAAACACGAACATTATTAGTATCATTATCTTGTTCAACATCAAGGGTAGAGATACAGTCATCTTCACCAAAATCCTTTAACTCTAGATAAGGAATTAAAGTCGAGATGTGACGTTTTATAATTTCCTTGGTCTTACCCTTTAAAAGGGTTACTCCAGTTACCTCACCATTGCTATTGACTTCTAGTTTCTTTACAATAGCCATAGGATAGCTGCTATGTTTAGTGTTAAGTTCCTTTAAAAGGACTATGTCCCCTACCTTAATATTATGTTGCTGTGCTGGACGGTACCTATCCTTCTGCTTGTGATACAAGTGTTCCTAGAAACTCCGAATGATAATTCTCAATCAAATTTTGCCTAACTTTACGAAGTTTCTCAAACTCATCATTAATACGACTAGTTGAACTAACTGGTGTTTGCCAGTCTGGATCATGAGGCCTTCCTTGCAGTGAAGAAACTAGGTTTAAAGAAAGAGTATCGTATCCTCTTATCAATTTTTCTGCGGTTATAGGTTCGGGTACAATCATTAACATTAGCTTTCCTCAATCCATTTTTAAATGCAATAGGGCGCTTATTAACCAGATGTTTAGTGTGTTCTACAACAAGTTCAAACTCTGCAAAAGATAAAACCCAATTCTTGATAGAACCTAAAAGCAATCTTTTTACCATTTTCACACACTTTTCAACCAAGGAACCGAGTTTACTACAACCCTTAAAGTATTGTTGAAAGGTTATGGGCTTCACATTGTTCTCCTCAAAGTAAAGCCGAGTCTCATGATCACTGATAAAATCATGAATTATGTTAGCGCTTGCAACAAGCTGAGAGCCTAGGTCACTGACAACAAGCTGTGGTACTTCATAATTAAAACAATGAAGTTGAAATGATCTTAAAAACTCCTTGACCAAGAGGTCATTACTTATCCTGAGATCCATTCCTCGACGCCTAGTACATGAAAAAATAAGTAACCAAACCTTTTGAGATTCAGAGTTCTTTTTAACTGTAAAAGGACCTAGGTAGTCAATAAAAACCTTATTGATGGGAATAGATGGGAGGTCAGACCTAAACTCTCTATAAACATTTTGATTCAACTGGAAAGTTCTGTTGTTGAATCTCCTACAATGAACACAAGTTTTAAGAATTTTCTTAATGGTAGAAAAGTGTTTAGGAACATGAAACGTACGTCTAATGGCAGACAATACAGCATAACATCCAGAGTGGGATAATTTCGAATGAGCATCATGAACAATTAGTCTAATTAAAGCACTATCCTTTGGCAACAATATAGGAAATTCATTTTGACCAACCCATATCTTAAACTTACTTTTCACCCTAATAACGTTATTATTGTCAAGAAAAACATTCAGTTGAGTAACTATCTTAGGTAGGTCTTTAAGTCTAACCTTTTTATCCTGAAAATAAGAAAAAACTTCATGGAAAAACAATTTTTGCTCTGTAGATATAATCTGCCTAAGGGCCTGAGCAAACATGTTACTATTACGTGATTTAGGACTGCCTTCTATCCCTATCTTCTGCCTCCATTTCATAACACACCACAAGACTCTTCGGTGAATCCAAACCAATATCCTGAAATCAGAAATATCATTAGGGTCTATTAAAGGAGCATTTTCGGAACTATTTAGAGAATGTTCAGAATTAATTCCCACATATACACTATGATCGTTGACAGGAGCCATTTTGTTAACAGTCAGTGGATTAGGAAGGACAACAGATAATTCATCTTCAGTTTTAATAAAGTTTGAATCTGGTCAAATAAGAAAATTTGTTATCATAAGGGACCTATAAGAAAAGGGGCGAGTAGTGCTGTCTGCTGGTTTTTCTTTTCCTGAAACGAGAAAAAAAACTTAACAGGGTACTTTTCACATAACCTCTGGATTGCATTAAGCCTGTTAGTGGTAAATACACCCAGTCTGCATTTTTTCCATCTTGGACACACAAAAATCGAGCCAATGAAGTGAGCATATTGAATCAATATGCAAAAGTAATTCAGATATGTTAACTGTCTTCATGCACACATCACCTGTAAGGTCTCTGTGTAACTCCATTAAGCTTTCAACACCAAACAAAACTGCATTAAGTTCCAATGACGGAATGGACGTATTCTTCAAATGTGTATTAACGATACGGTTTTTAGCTTGTAGGAAACAACACTGATTTATCTCAATATGACATATAAAAACTACAACACCATAAAGAGAACGACTGGCATTTGTAAATGCTATTAGTTTGTATTCATCGTCCCTAGGACCAACAAACCTTGCCACTCTGATTATGGGGGAGGAATTTGCCTGCCTACATAAGTTTTTCCATTCACGAACCAAGTCACTATTAAGAGGTTTGTCCAAATCAAGATCTTTACAACATTGGAGCCTGTGCATAAATAACCTACTGCTGTTCATGAGTGGCAAATTAAACCAAAAATTATCGAACTGTGCAGCTATGGTGGTCAAAACTTCACATCTAGTACTGGCATCAGCATTAAGATTGATAGGCTTGGTGAAAATTTCATCACTTACCCTATTCCATATCCACCCAAACAATTTATTCTCTATAGGTGTCTCAATTTTCATATCTTTATCAATTCTACTCTGCAAAGAAATATCGTTAGTTATTAACTGCTGTACTGAAAATTTGAAGGACTGAAACACTTTGGGTAAAACCTAATAAGCCCACTGAAGGGTATCAAGATTGTCACAAGAATAGGCTCCATTGTCCATGTATGTTAATGAATAGATCAACCTCTTACATTCTTTTAGTTTGTCATCATCTTTATCAGAGTTGATAATCAATATATAAAAAAGTGATATCATAAGGGGAATAGGACTGCAACGTAAACCAAAACTTAGTCTGACATTGCATAATGCAACCAGGGTATAGTCATCTTTCCTTAACATACAAAACCAGTAAAATGTAAGTTTTGCCTGATCGTTCTCACTCAGAGTCAACATATTGAATGTCTTTTTCAAATCAAATGTCAATAATTTCTTGTCGAACCGAAAATGAATGAAAGCGGACAACATTTTCTGGTTCAGAATAGGGCCCAGGAACATACACTGGTTATGGGACAAATTTAGAGCTTTATTACTTTCATGTTCACTCAAATTCGAGAGAGAAACTATCCTATATTTCGTTGTCTCACGTTGAGGCTAGAAAACAGCCATGTGGGGAATGAAAGAATAATTTAGGTATTCTAATTTAAATTGTTCAAGATTATCTACAGGTTCAATAATACCCTAGGCTAACTGATCTCTGAAAGCCTGATTCATCAATAGTAAATTCCCTTTATCTTTCTTGTGTTTCTTTAATGTAGACTTTAAAATTAATTTAGCTAGCCTCTCATTTTTAGAGAGTAAAGGTGATAGTTTACCATTCCACAACTAAGGAACCCTAATCCTGCCATCTGTATCCCTGAAAAGATTCTTTAGCGTGAAGTCAATTAATTTCCTGTTCAGATCAGTTGTCTACTCATCACATTCAGGCTGACCTTAACTAAAATAATTACGGCATTTTGCCTCAAATATATGGTTAGTGGCCTCTCTTAACTTTTCCTCTATGACCTTGCCTTTAGTGTTCAATACATTAAAGTTAAAACTAGTAGCAATATTACCAAAATGAAGGTCTTCAATTTCATCGCTAAATGAGGGACTAGAATCACCACAACCCAATAAAAAAAAAATGTGTGCATATAGTTACAGAAGAGTCCACAACTAGGAAAGATAACAATGGCTCACTGGAATCAGTGTTCATGCAATAGAAATTACTGTCGCAAGTCTGCAAAAAATCCACATTATTGATCAATCTGTCAAGATTACCTGTTAGCATAATGCCATGCAACTTATCAATATATACAGAGGGGTCATTATTGCCAAATAAAACGTCTTTTCCCAACAAACAATGAGAGGAATCTGAACCTGACAAGACATCAATGGCACTAATTTCACTCGATTTCTGGTCTAGAAAGGCATCAGCAAAGGTATAACCTTTATCTTTGAAGGCTTTAATAATCTTCACTAAACCAGGTAAGGAGAACTTGATATTTATTGAGGGCATAACCATAGCAAACACCTCAACTACAACAGTGGTAAAAGTAATAGGCAACTATACTATTCTAGTTTTGTAGACTTTGCGCCCATTAAACTCATTAACTGTCGATTCAACATTATTGAATATAACTTTAAATTTACCAAAATTGGCTAGTCTCTCCGATACAAAAGTGCTTTGTGAACCGGTATCTTTGACCCTCTGAATAATCTCCCTTGACCTGAAACTTGGAAAGTAAAAGATGGAAGAGCATATTTGCTAACACAATTAGGTAGTATGGCTACTCCACTTTTTTGTCGCCGTTTTAACTGTTACAGAACTAGACTGCTCATTTTTACTTTGGGTGGAGCTTGTGTTTTTGCATAAAAAGGAGAAATGCCAACCGCCACAATGATAGCACTTTTTGCGAAACCTGAAGGAACATTTAGTAGTTGGGTGCATAAAACTTCCACATTTTACACAGCCCTAACACTTGGACAATTTAGATACCTTTTCCTGTGCAGTAGGGAAATTTGGACATTTGGACTTAGAGTGACTAATATGCTTTGAATATACCTTTTAGCATAAGTTGCAGCTTTATGATGCATTGTTATTATTAGAGTCGACTTTGATACCCAAACTAGTTGAAGTATCCTGATTCTTCCCCTGGAAATTTCCAGAAATAGCGGGACCTTTAAACTTTGAAATTTTCTTAGCATTCTCATACCTTTCAGTGGCAGTAAAGAAGTTATCCTCAATATCCTTACAGCTAGGACGAGTTTGATTGGTAATCTGAACCAACTCTTTCTTAAATTGTTCATGAAGGCCTGACCATGCAAAGTACTGTATACAATCATCTGCCGTTATTTCTATTATGCTAACAGACTGAAATATAGTCCCGAATTTTGAAATATATGAATATGGATCACCTGAAAGCCCTAACTTAAGTTCTGTCAACTGCCTGATTGTGTTTACCTTATGAGTGCTTTCCGAAGCAAATGCTGCCTTCAGAAGCTCTACTGCATCATTAAGGGTTTGCTTCTCCGCCTCTAAAGAATCTAACAACAATTTAGCACGACTGTCTACTTGCTGCTTGAGCAACAACAAAAGATCACGATCTGGGTATGTAAAGGAACTATTGGTACTTCAGAATTCTTTAAAAAATGACGTGAAGTCCTAGTTTTCTATACTGGTAAACCTGGGTAAAGGAGCAGTGGGCTGCTTTAATAAAGAACGAGCATTATCAATGCTACCATTAGAATAGTTACAACATTAAAATAAATATTTCCTATTTAAACTATAAAAACTCCAAAAAACAAGAGGAAGAGAAACTAGATAGAAAAGTGTGCCTGAGTGTACCCTCAAGCAAGAGAACTCTAACCCAAGGCAGGGTAAGACCATGGTACCGAGGCTATGGCACTACCCAAGAATAGAGAACAATGGTTTGATTTTGGAATGTCCTTCTCCTAGAAGAGCTGCTTACCATAGCTAAAGAGTCTCTTCTACCCTTACCAAGAGTAAAGTAGCCACTGAACAATTACAGTGCAGTAGTTAACCCCTTGGGTGAAGAAGAATTGTTTGGTAACCAGAGTGTTGTCAGGTGTATAAGGGCAGAGGAGAATCTATAAAAAATAGGCCAGACTATTCGGTGTCTGTGTAGGCAAAGGGAAAGAACCGTAACCAGAGAGAACGGTCCTATGTAGTACTGTCTGGCCAGTCAAAGGACACAGTAACTCTCTAGCGGTAGTATCTCAACGGGCGGCTGGTGCCAAGGCCAACATACTACTAACTCTCAACTTCCTTCTCTCACACGCCCTTCCAAATTCTGTCACTAATCGGCCAAGCTTCTCTTCCACGTCTACAACCGGTACAGTATCATCCGCAAACAACAACTGATTTACCTCCCATTCATGGTCATTCTCGTCTACAGTTTCAATCCTCGTCCAAGCACTCGAGCATTCACATCTCTCAGCACTCGATCAACATACAAATTAAACAACCACAGTGACATCACACATCCGTGTCTCAGTCCCACTCTCACTGGAAACCAATAGCTCACTTCATTTCCTATCCTAACACATGCTTTACTACCTTTGTAGAAACTTTTCAATGCTTACAACAACCTTCCACCAACTCCATATAAACTCATCACATTCCACATTACTTCCCTATCAACTCTATCATACGATTTCTCCAGATCCAAAAACCCTACATACACACCCATACCTTTTGCTAAATATTTCTAGCATATCTGCCTAAATGTAAAAATCTGATGCATACAGCCCCTACCTCTTCTAAAACCACCTTATACTTTTAAGATTGCATTCTCTGTTTTATCCTTAATCCTATTAATCAGTACTCTACCATACACTTTTCCAGCTACACTCAACAAACTAATACTCCTTGAATTACAACACTCATACACATCTCCCTTACCCTTGTATAGTGGTACAATAGACGCACAAACCCAATCTATTGGTACCAATGACAACACAAAACAATCTCACCAACCATTCAAGTACAGTCCCACCCCCTTCCTTCAACATCTCAGCTCTCAGACCATCCATACCAGATGCTTTTCCAATTTTCGTTTCATCTAGTGCTATCCTCACTTCCTATCTGGTAATCTCTCTCTCATTCTCATCTCCCATCACCGGCACCTCAACACCTGCAACAGCAATTATATCTGCCTCCCTATTATCCTCAACATTTAGTAAACTTTCAAAATACTCCGACAACCTTTTCCTTACCTCCTCACCTCTTAACAACCTTCAATTTCCATCTTCCACTATCTCTTGAATTCTTGAGCCAGCCTTCCTTACTCTCTTCACTTCTTTCCAAAACTCCTCCTTATTCTCTTCATATGAATGACCTATTCTCTGACCCACCTCAGGTCAGCTGCCCTCTTTGCCTCACTTACCATGCGCTTTACTTCCACATTTTTCTCTCTATATCTTTCATACCTCGCTGCACTATTACTCTGCAGCCATTTTTGAAAAGCTCCATTTTTCTCTCCCACTTTTACCTTCACTCCATTCCACCATTCACTGCCCTTCCTCATGCTTCCCCCAACAAACTTCTTGCCACGCACATCACTTGCAATCCCTACAAAATTTTCTTTTACTAACTTCCACTCCTCTAAATTACCAGTTTCTCTTACTTTCACTTCGTCTTATGCCATTTTCAACTTTTCTGGATATTTACTTTTTACCCCCAGTTTTATTAGCTCTTAAACTCTCACTAGCTACCTTTTACATCCACCTACTCTATTCCCCCCCTCCTTTGCTATATCTAATTTTCCTCATACGAAAAAATTATCAGGCATACTGTTAGCAATACGACTAAACACGTTTTTCAGTCTTCCAAACATTCTTTTAGTTATCAACACATAATCCCTTGATGCCCTTTCTACCACTCTTCCATTTGCCACTTTTAACCATGTATAATTGTTTTTATCTTTCTTTTTGAAAAAGCTAGAACATATCACCATTTCTTACTCAATACACATATCTACCAGTCTCTCACCACTCTAACTTTCACCTGGTACGCCATACTTCCCAATGACACCTTCTGCCTCTCCAGCGCCCAATCTAGCATTTAAGTCACCCAAGACAACTACATAATTCCTTCTAACCCAATCCTTCTACACACCCAGTCAATTCATTCCAGAACTCATTCCGCTCTTCTTCACCTTTCTCACAACCTTGCCCATACGCACTGACAAAAGCCCAACATTCCCTACTTAACCTAACCCTTACCCACATTAACCTAGATGATACCTCCTTCCATTCCACTACTTTACCTACCATCCATTCACTCAGCAATAAAGCCACACATTATCTTGCTCTTCCCCTTTCAATCCCCGACACTCTACCAGACATTTCAGCAAACATCACTTCACTTTTGCCTTTTATCTTTGTCTCAGACCAAGACAATATATCCATCCTTCTATTCCTAAACATACTTCCAATCTCACATCTTTTACTCTCTATCGTACTACATCCACACATATTCAAACACCCCAAAACTAGAGTGTTGGGAGCAGTCACTCTCCCCCCAACTAGACCTCTTTGATGTCTCAGAGGATTATAATACAGGAGAGGGGTTTCCCAGCCCCCTCATCCTGTCCCTTTTAGTCGCCTCTTACGACATGCAGGGATACGTTGGCTCTGTTCTAATTGTTCTTTTTTATGCCCCCGCGGCCACAGGGGCTATATGAATACACACACACACACACACACACACACACACACACACACATATATATATATATATATATATATATATATATATATATATATATATATATATATATATGTGTGTGTGTGTGTGTATGTATATATATATATATAATAAACACATATATGTATATATATACTATATATATATATATATATATATATATATATATATATATATATATATATATATATATATATATATATATATATATATATATATATATATACATATATATATATATATATATATATATATATATCTATATATATATATATATATATATATATATATATATATATTGGTTATGTTAGTGATTTCATTTTAAGTTTGGTTGTGGTTTATTTATTACTCAGAGTGAATATAGTCAACGTAGTTGATAGGTGTATCGCCTCTCGTGTGCTAAGGTACCGAGTGAAGGACAAACCATGTTCCAATGATGATTGTAGACGTACTTATTTGGAGAAGCAGGGGCCATATAATTTTTGGAATGGTAACAGATCAGATTTGACCTAGAATAACTATACTCAGCTTAGAGCTTTTGCTCAGAGAGTTATGCTTCAACTGAAAAGGAATGCAAATTAATCCTAAAAGAAACCCTTTTTGGTACAACTCAGAAACATAAATGGTGGTCTACCCTTAAATCTGCACTCTTTGGTGTAGATGCAACAGTTCCTCCTTTAATCAAATCAGATGGCTTAGTCACTCACTGTCCAAAGGAAAAGGCAATCCTTTTGGCTGATGTTTTTGACAGTAAACAGAGTAATGAGAAACTCGAACTTCCTCATTCCTCTTTTCCTGATGCTGAACTAACTAATTTAGCTTTCCGATCTCATTAAATTAAAGCTCTATTGATAGACCTTGATGCTTATAGAGGTTTAGACCCCAAAGGTATTTTTCCTTTTTTTTATGAAGACTGCAGATTTCATAGCTCTAAAATTAACTCTTATTTTGCCCAAGTTAGCAAGAATAGGAACTTTTAGCACTTGTTGGAGAATTGGTAATGTTACTCCTCTATGTAAATATGATTGTGGTAGCTCATCTCCCTTGATTAACGCCCAATTTACATAACTCCCATATTATATAAAGTTTTTTAACTTTATCTGGCAAAACATCTTAATAGGTTTGCTGAAATCAATCATCTACTCTTTAGTTGGCAATTTGGGTTTCATAGAGGCCTAGGAGCATGTAATGCCCTTCTTTCAATTTCCTATGGGGTACATAAATCCCTTAATTGTGGTCAGGAAGTTCGTAAGATTAGCCTTTATTTGAGTGCTGCCTTTGACCATGTTAATCAAGAGGCCCTTTGTTCACAAACTCAAACATTAGGAAGTGGGTGGGTCGTTTCTTAGCATTAATATTGAATTTCTAAGTAATAGATCTAAAAAAAGTTGTTTTTTGTGGGCACCAGATGGAGTTTAGGAATGTTATATCAGGTGTTCCAAGGGGTAGTGTTTTGGCGGGATGTTGCAAGAACAAGCCCCCCACCGCCGCCCCACCCTTGAATCACTCTAACTGATAATAGTCTCCTCAACACGAACTCTCCCCTTACGTTATCAGCAGCGGGACTCTTGAACAAAAAGGATATATATATAAAAAAACATAACCTTCATACTATATTCCTCGAAACTAAAACAATCACTTAATTCTAAAAATCGCCAACCATATTCCAAAACCAAAAAATATCACAACTTAGCACTCAACCTTAAACTACTGTAAATGGGGAAAAAAAATCAAATAACCTATGAAAAAACACAAAACTTAAAACTAAAATTCACTTCAACCACAAATATAAACGTAAATATTGTATATGTTTCTGAGTGGAGACATTCGTCCACATAAGGCCCAACAGTCTTTTATAGCCCAAAACCCCAACTCTTTAGCAACCGGAACACTGACAAATATCAATACAAAACTGTATTAATTGATTTGGGTCGTGAACGTTATCATCATCATCATCATCATCATATTCATCATCATACGTAATCGTAAATTCCTTCGGTCCGGGTCATCAACAATTGTGCAGTCCAATAGAGCAGTTCAAACAAAATCCTCTATTACAGGCCTGGTCAGCAACAGTAAATCCACTTTAAAAAAAAAAAATAATCTGCAAATGAAAAAAGAAAAACACCTACGAACACTCCTACCTAACTAAACTATCGCACTATAATCAAAGATAAATAATAAATTGTTCCTATCATTCACAATCACGACAAGCAAATATAAACAAAACTGTATTTACTCAAAAATAATCAAACACTTCTACGCTGGTAAAAGAATAAAAATTATAATAGTCGAGCAATCACACCTGCCTCCAGCTGCAGTCAAATAAAAAATAATCATTCGCCCAAGACATGCACCACTCTCCTAACCTAACTAAAACATAAACAAACAATCGCATTTATACCAACAGTCTTTCTCACAACAAATAATTAATACACCAACTACCTCTCTCTCTCTCTCTCTCTCTCTCTCTCTCTCTCTCTCTCTCTGGATTTGGCAAACAAAAAATAAATAAAAATGAAAACAAAAATTAATCCTCCACAGTGTTCTGGCCCATTACTTTTCATACTATATACACATGGCATGCGGTTTGGCCAAGAAAACAAGCTTGGAGCATATGCAGATGATGCTACTCTCTTTGCATCAATTCCATCTTCTGAATGTAGATTTGGAGTTGCTGAATCAGTTAATAGAGATCTAGCTAAAATTAGTGCATGGTGCCAATATAAGGGGTATGAAGTTGAATCCTAACAAAACTCAGAGTATGATTGTAAGTATGTCAAGGACATTAGCTCCTCAACATCTGGATCTCAGCAATGATAATGTTTCTTTAACTTTTTATGACTTTTTAAAATTTTAGGTGTGATTTCTCACCGCATATCTAATTTTGAAAAACAATTTAGATCTGCGTCTTATCACTTGCACAAAAATTAGCTTATTTAGAAAATCTATTAAGATTTTCGGTGATCAATCTATTCTGAAGACGTGCCTTTACTTTCCAATCTACTTTGTGTCCAGTATTGTTCTCCTGCATGGTCTTCAGATGCAGATTCTCATCTTAATTATTTGGACAGAAAATTACGGTCAATTAAATTTCTTATTCCTTATCTAGATATTACTCTCTCGTACCTTCGCTCAATTGGTTCATTATGCATGTTGCATTAGAATTTTAATAATTCTGATCATCCTTTACATTCAGATCTTCCTGGAAAATTCCATCATGTTCCTAATACTAGGAAGGCAGTTAATTCTAACAGTCAGGCCTTCTCCATCATGAGGCTCAATACTACACAGTATTCTAGGTTTTATTCCAGCTGTGACCAAGTTGTTGAATGATCTTCCTAATCGGGTAGTTGAATCAGTAGAACTTCGAAAGTTTAAAGTTGGACCAAATGGTTTTATGTTGAATAGGCTGACATAAGTCTTTTTTACGGTAGATATATATAACGTATCTATTATGATGTTGTTACTGTTTTAGAGTTATATAAATTTATTTTTTCTCCTCGTTTATTTATTTCTTATTTCTTATACCTTTCCAGGTATGTCTGTAGCTTGGGTAATAATAATAATAATAATAATAATAATAATAATAATAATAATGATAACAATAATAATAATAATAATAATAATAATAATAATAATAATAATAATAATAATAATAATAATAATAATAATAATAATAATAATAATAATAATACACTCTGGGTGCCCCTCTCCTATTTTTGTTTAAACCACCAAATCTCTTGGTCCCTCTCGTCTTCAAACCATCATTATCCCGGTATCCGTCTCCTCGTTCTCTTCAAGCTATTACTCTGTGTGTGTTATTTTCCTCTTTTTCGAACATACATTCTTTGGTGTCCCTCCTCTCGCCCTACATATCTAATTATTACCCCTATATTGGACTCGTCTCCTCCTCCTCTTCAGACTTGACTTCCTTAGTGTCCCTTTCCTCTTTCTTTATAAAACACTGCTATCGGTATCACTGTCCACCTCTTCATCAAATCATCATTATCTCTGTCCATTTTATAAACACTATGCTCACAAGATCCATTTCCTCGTTTTCCTTAAACAGCCATAACTCTCCATTCCCTCTTCATTATATCATTTGCCGAGCCACCTTCACAACAACGTTTTTGCCCTAAGTATAAGTTTTTTCTTTCATTTTTTTTCGTGGTTGCGCTTCATTGCATATTCTAATAAGTATAAACGACTTTAATGCTGGAAATGGTAAATGCTTTTCTGCACACTTTGGTTGCCGGATGTTCTGTAAACTCTTCACTCAATTTTAAAAAGTTTGAGAGAGTTTTTGAATGAACTTTAGAATATATCTATCAGAAGGTTTTAATTGAATTTTAGTAATGAATTTACGATTCACGAATCAGTTTTTACAAGTAAACTTGGAGGAAATATATTCTGGCAGATGAAATATGAACATGAGTGAGTTATGAAAAAATAAATGTAGATGAATGTCTACTCTTCGTGATGTGTATTTTTTTTCTTTTTGAAATTTTGCGGGCTCTCTCTCTCTCTCTCTCTCTCTCTCTCTCTCTCTCTCTCTCTCTCTCTCTCTCTCTCTCTCTCTCCTTTAAAGACATGCATACATGTAATTTGATCTCTAGTTATAGTTAAAATAATATCGCGTTATGGAGGCATTAATTAGGTATATTCTGGTCAATTAACTCTGACTCGTTCTACTTTTTAATTTGTATTTGTGCACGTTCCAAGGAGTAGTTTGGAAGTGTGTCTATTTTTCAATATAATTTCCCGCTAATTTAAAAACTGTATCTCTCTCTGGAATTATCATTACGCTATAGTTATGTAAGTACGTTTTTCCCGTTTCTTTCTTTCATTGTTGCCACTAATTTTATGCATATTAATTTCTCTGTTTTATACAAGCTACTTTAACTTTATATTACTTTGGTGGCTGCTTTACCGGTCCCATACAACAAGGGAACTATAACATTGGTTGTGGGTTGTCTGATGAATTTAGACAATGAGTGAAGAATTATTAGTAATTATCCATGAACTAATTCCTTCCAGAGTCGCCAATCTTTCTCGGTGGGATTTAATGATACGTTGTTATTCTTAAAAATACATTTAATGGACTTCTTGTGATTACATTACTTTGTGACTTCTAACAACCAACTCCCAAGTGTGAGCGTCGAGCGTCTCATAAACAATCTGACAAACCAAAACATTGCTAACCAAAAAAAGAGCATCACTCTCACAAGACTTAAATCCTACTGCAACACAAAAGTAAACAGAATTACATCCTATCTTTGAGGTAATTGATAAATGCTTCAATCATAACATCAAAATAAATCATTTACGTTATATACATTCTCAAACATGTTTTATCAAAGCAATATGATGCAATGTTGCACAATACACGTTACATTTGAGGTAATACAGTACATTATTACAATAATACATAACAGTGTCCTCCCCCTTAACTTGACATTGTAAAAATCTTTATAAATTCAATCTCTCAGGGGCTTTCCTCTATCAATCCTATTAGGAAGCACTTTAACCTCATCTTGTACTGGTACATTAATTAGTTCAGAATCTACATTTGATGTTGGAGCATCTTGTTTAATATTTGACACATTTGATCCAACTACTTCTGAAAATTCTCCATCTCTAACATTCACATGCTCTACTGTATTTCTGTTTACTGGCTTTAATTGATCAACATGACGTTTCACAATATTTCCACCAACTTAGACATCATAAAGTAAATTTCCTATCTCTCTTACAATCTCTGCTGGTGCCCACTTCTTTGGAGTGTTGTACAATCTTACCATGACATTGGATAAAGGTAAAAAATGCCTTAACTTTGGTAAATTTTCAACTTGTTTATACCCTTTACCTTCTAAATCACTTTGCAAACTTAGATACAGCAAATCTAACTTACACCATACCCTCCTCCCTATCAAGAAATTTGACGGTGTCACGCCTGTTTTGCTGTGCGTCGTTGTTCTGTAAGAAAATAAAAACTTTGATACATGCAAAAATATGTTACCTGAATTTTCTTTTCTACACTTCATATTGTGTTTAAATGTTTGAACAAACCTTTCAACTTCTCTGTTGGTAGAGGGATGATCTGTTTCTAAAAATAAATGTTTTATTCCATTGACATTACAAAATTCTTTAAACCCTTGTGAGGTAAATTGTGGACTATTATCTGTAACAATTTTTTCTGGATTACCATAAGTAGGAAACATTTGCATTAACTCTTTTATTTTGGTGTAAGACGTTGTTGTCTTCAAAAGGATAACTTATGGCCACTTACTGTAAGCATCTACTATTATCAAAAACAAATAATTTTAAAAAAGGACCTGCAAAATCTATATGCACTCTTTGCCATGGATACCGGGGTAACTCCCATGGGTGCATTCTAGCAAATTGAGGATTGTTCTGTTGCATAACACAATTCATACATTTCCTTACATAAGATTCCACATCTGTATCTACACCTGTCCACCATAAAAAAGTTCTTGCAATTGACTTTGATCTTACAATACCTTGGTAATCAGCATGTATTTCAGACAAAACCTTATTCCTCAGTGAATTAGGAATAACTACCCTTGAACCTCTCATCACTATTCGTTGTGTTACACTCACTTCATACCATATTTCCTTATAGGGTTTACAATTTTCCTCTTTTTCACATAAGTCCCTACCTGTCATTAAACTCTCGAAAACTTTACTAAGTACTAGGTCTCTCTTGGTACTGTGTGCTACATCTTTGGCTGTAATGGGTATACCATATACAAAAGTTAACAGAATACTGTCATCATACTCTTCTGAAGCTTTGCCTACGGGTAACCTAGATAAAGCATCTGCATTGGTAGTGCCATAGCCTCTGTACCATGGTCTTCCACTGTCTTGGGTTAGAGTTCTCTTGCTTGAGGGTACAATCAGGCACACTATTCTATTTAATTTCTCTTCCTCTTGTTTTGTTAAAGTTTTCATAGTTTATATAGGAAATATTTATTTTAATGTTACTCTTCTTAAAATATTTCATTTTTCCTTTTTTCCTTTCCTTACTGGGCTATTTTCCCTGTTGGGGCCCTTGGGCTTATAGCATTTTGCTTTTCCAGTTAGGGTTGTAGCTTAGCAAATAATAATAATAATAATAATTACCCATATTTGATGTTGGACGGTATTCAATACTATAGTGGTATGCGGCTAACGTAATTTCCTAACGTTGTAGTCTTGCAGCTACCAACGTAAGTAAACTTGCTTCCAGACTCAATATTGCTAATAAAGGTTTATGATCTGTAACAAGTGTGAACGTTTTCCTACAATAAAGATACATATGAAATTTCTTAACTCCATACACTAATGTTAAACCTTCTTTTTCTATTTGTGAGTAATTCCTTTCTGCCTTGTTCAATACTCTAGAAATGAACATAATTGGTTTTTCTGTTCCATCTGGCATTACATGAGATAATACTTCACCTAAACCTATGTTTGATGCATCACATACTAATTTAACTAGTAAATCCATTTGATAATTCACTAGGAATGTAGGAGATGTTATTTCGTTTTTTATTCTTTCAAAGGATTGCTGACATTCTTTTGTCCACTTCCATTCTACATCCTATTCAACAAATTATACAATGGATGTGCAATTGTAGACAAATTCTGAATGAAATTCCCATAAAATGTTACTAAACCTAAAAATGATTGTAATTCCTTAACATTTTCTGGTACTTTTGTTGATTGTACAGCTTTAACCCTGGATAGGTACGGTCCTCGGACACCCCTTTAAGGGTATACTCGGACGCGAACGACCCCGACGCCAAAAAAAATTCTTGAAAAATCAGTTTTTGCAGTAACCTCCTTTTTTCTTTTGCCAAAAAAAACTTCAATGAATGCTTAAAACAACTGTATAGATAAATACTACTCATCTGCAGAAAAACTATTTATTATAAATATTTTAAAAAATTAAGTAGAAAAAAAAAGACCTGACATAAAAATTCATAAAAAAAAAGTTTATACATATATACACAAATCCTTTTAGGAATTGATTTTTGAATGTTTAGGACACATCTTGATGTATTTTGGATGAAGTCAGACCCATGGAGGTGAAGATCTGAAATGAGAAAAAAAGGGTAACTTTTTTTGGCCAAAAAAATTTGTCCAAATTTCATGAATTTTTTTGGGTACCCAAATGAAATAGGAAGTGGCTAATTTTTTTAGGGAATAAACATATGTTATCCTAAAATAGAAATATGTAAAAAAATCTTCATTATTTTGTAAATTACATTTATATCAGGGGCCATATCTAAAGGTAATTTTTTGAGTACTTAGAAATTCCGTAAAAAAATACATATATTTAATATATAATATGATATTTATGCAGGTAAAAATATACCAAAATATCACAAATTCTATAGGGAACTAGAATATATATAGATAGGGCAGCTTACGCTTCGGATATGTCCACAAAATGGCCACCAACCACACTGACTCAGACTCCCTAATCTGCCACTTGAAATGTAGGAAGGGTATGTCAATTTCAAGGTGTTATTTACTAATCTAATTATTATTGGATATGCATAAAAATTGTATGGTGGGTTGCTGGATAATTGTCGATTATTTTACGACTATAAAATTAAAATTCTGACCCAAAAAAATTTTTTTGAAGGGAAATAAAATCGAAAAAAAAAATGTAAAACAATATTTTAGCTAAAAAAATTTGATGATATTCAATCAAAAAAAAAGTAAACAAAATTTTCCGACAAATAAACATCTAGAGGAATTATTACTCTGTGATAGTTCCTTAGTACGTAGTAATTTTGAAAGAATTGGGAAAAAACGAAAAAATGGCAATCACCGGAAAATCAAACACATACCTATATATACGCCATATCTGGCTAAAAAAAAGATAGGCATGGGTAGCCAGATCATATAGAAACACTTTCCAACACTATAAAAATATAAGTTTTGCGACACTACTTGCCAATTCCTTACGGTAACATGACTAAGCAAAAAAATGCAAAACAAATAAAAAGGGGCACTCGAGGAAAAATGGCTAACATTCTAATATACGGCATTTCAGAAAAAAAAAATTCAGCCACGTGCTAGTCAAACCATCAAGGCACATTTTCCGACAAATAAACATCTAAATGAATAATTACTCTGTGATAGTTCCTTAGTACGTAGTAATTTTGAAAGAAATGGGAAAAAACGAAAAAATGGCAATCACAGGAAAATCGAACACATACCTATATATACGCCATATCTGGCTAAAAAAAGAAGATAGGCATGGGTAGCCAGATCATCTAGAAACACTTTCCAACACTATAAAATTATAAGTTTTGCGACACTACTTGCCAATTCCTTACGGTAACATGACTAAGCAAAAAAATGCAAAACAAATAAAAAAGGGCACTCGTGGAAAAATGGCCATTCTAATATACGGCATTTCAGAAAAAAAAAATTTCAGCCACGTGCTAGGCAAACCATCAAGGCATATTTTCCGACAAATAAACATATAAATGAAATATTACTCTGTGATAGTTCCTTAGTACGTAGTAATTTTGAAAGAAATGGGAAAAAACGAAAAAATGGCAATCACAGGAAAATCGAACACATACTTATATATACGCCATATCTGGCTAAAAAAAAAATAGGCATGGGTAGCCAGATCATCTAAAAACACTTTCCAACACTATAAAAATATAAGTTTTGCGACACTACTTGCCAATTCCTTACGGTAACATGACTAAGCAAAAAAATGCAAAACAAATAATAAGGGGCACTCGCGGAAAAATGCCCAACATTCTAATATACGGCATCTCAGATAAAAAAAAAGACATGCACGTGTTAGCCCAACCATCAAGGCACACTTTCTAACACATAAACATGAAAAAAAAATCAATAATATACGGCAATTCCTTACTACGTAGTAAATTTTTACAAATATTGAAAAAAAACAGAAATTGGCAACCGCAGTTAAATACCCAATATACCAATAACTACGTCGTATCTGACAAAAACAAAATCACGCATGGGTAGCCAAATCATCTAGACACACTTTCCAACACTAAAAAAGCAAAAGTTTTACGACACTATTTCGCAATATCTTACGGAAAAATGACTTGGCAAAAAAATGAAAAAAAAGGAAAAAGGGACACTCGCGGTAAAATGCCCGACATTCTAATATACGACATCTCAGATAAAAAAAAAGACATGCACGTGTTAGCCCAACCATCAAGGCACACTTTCTAACACATAAACATGAAAAAAAATGAATAATATACGGCAATTCCTTACTACGTAGTAATTTTTACAAATATTGAAAAAAAAACAGAAATTGGTAACCGCAGTTAAATACCCAATATACCAATAACTACGTCGTATCTGACAAAAACAAAGTCATGCATGGGTAGCCAGATCATCTAGACACACTTTCCAACACTAAACAAGCAAAAGTTTTACGACACTATTTGGCAATATCTTACGGAAAAATGACTTGGCAAAAAAATGAAAAAAAATGAAAAAGGGGCACTCGCGGTAAAATGGTCCTCGTGGTGATGAACGACATTTTAACTAAAAAAAAAAAACATGCACATGGTAGCCAAACAATCCACCAAGACTTTCCACAACTGATAACCTATACAAGTTGCACCATTCTACGACAATTTCATAATACGTAATAACTTTGATAATTATGCAAACTACCCTAGAAGGGTAAACTCGGACGCGAACGACCCCGACGCGTCTCAGAAATCGGGGAAGGAGTACAGCTACAGCAATGCACATCTGGACACTACTAGAGCGTGTAGGGGAGACACCTCCTGCAGGTCGATCACCCACAAATTCAGTCACGGGGGTGAGTCACGTGAGAAAAACCTGTTTTTTTTTGACGCTCGGGGTCGCAAACGACCCACCGTACCTATCCAGGGTTAATCTTCTCTTTAGTGTTGTGAATACCTTTGCCATTAATTACAAAACCTAAGTATTCCACTAAAACAACTTCTAAAATACATTTGCTCTTATTTACTCTAATATTATGTTTCTTTAACTTCTTCATAACTGTTCGCAATCTTTCTCTATGTTCTCTTGTGACTTTACCAGCAATTAAAATATCCTCTATAAAAATGAATACTCCCTGCATTCCTGAAAAAATCTTATCCATAGTTTGCTGACATATAGCTGGACTACTTGCAACTCCATAAGGTTATCTCTTTGGTTTAAACAAACCTAATGATGTATTTACTGTACATAATTCTTGTGAGCCTTCATCCATGGGAAGCTGTTTAAAAGCTTGTCTTAATTCAAACTTAGAAAAAACATTGCATTCTGACATAGTTGCAAACATGTCTTTCGGATTTGGTAATGGATGTTGAGCTACTTGCAGTTGTGGATTCAACGTTAATTTGTAATCTCAACATAACCTAACCTGTCCATTTTCCTTCAAAATAGGTACTAATGGAGAAGCCCAATCTGAATATGTAACCTTTTCCCAGGAATCTTCATTTTCTAGTCTCCTGATTTCCGTTTCAACTGTACTTTTTAATGCATACGGTACTGGTCTGAGAGCACAAAATCTAGGAGCACTGTCAGGTTTCAAAACTAAAATTGCCTTTGCATTCTTTACTATACCTACTTTATCTTCAAATACCTCTTGAAACTCCGATATGATATTATCCATAGACATTTCATTTTTGTGTTCATATTGTCTACCTATAACCTTCAAAATACTAGGCCAATCTAACTTCAAATACTGTAGCCAATCTAAACCTAGCAAAGTTTGTCCATTACCCTTCACTACTGTTAATGGCATTCTCTCTAATTTTTGTTTGTTGTACTGTACTTCTACGTTCAAAGCACCTATTACCTGAATATCAAAACCATTATAACCTTTCAAAACTCTATTTTTACCTTCTAATAACAAATTGGGGATGCTTTTAGCCATTTTCTCAGACATAATTGATACATCAGCTGCTGTGTCAACTTGCATCAAAATTGTTTTATCATATATGATTACTTTTACCATGATATGTTTCTTTGCATTTTTATTGACAGAATTAATGCGAAACGCAAAATCAGTTTCTGACCTAACCTGATCACCATGAACATTTTCCGCATTAATCTCTTGACCAATAGTATCAAATGTAGCATTTATTTTCTTTGCGTACTGTTTAGGGAATCTACAAGCAGTTGCGAAATGACCCATCTTTCCACAATTCTGGCATGTTTGTCCAGTAGCAGGGCATTTCTTTGCTTCGTATGCAAGATGATCAGTTTTACCACAATTTTAACACTTGGGTTTTTCCTGTTGTTTCTGTGTATAGGCCTGATTCTGATATTTATGAACATTAGTGTTAGGCACTGTTCTATGACTAGGCTTTGACATATTCCTTCTCTGATTCTCATTGTTTTTTCACTTAGTACCTATTGTACTAATTTTAGAATTGTCCATTCTATTGCTTGTAGAACTACCTACTATGTTACTTTGCCTATTTGATGTTTCTAAAGCTCTGCCTGTTATCAATGCTTTTTCTAATGTTAAATCTTTGTCTTGCAATAATTTCTTTTTTAGCTCTCGTGATGCGCAATGTGCAATAACCTGATCTATGATAACATTTTCTAACTCTAGAAATTCACATGAAATAGCTAAATTCTTTAGTCTAGTCACAAATGCATCTAACCTTTCATCTTTCTGATATGCCTGTGCTGTAAACTGATACCTTCCAAAAATTTTATTGATCTGATGAGCAAAATATGTGGTAAGAGCTTTAATTGCAGCTTCACTTGTGTCATCTGTAGGCTGCAATGTCTTGAACACTTCCTGAACTTCTCTACCTGCAGTATGAAGTAATAATGCCTTCTTTTGGGCATCCCTCATATTCCCTAATGCTTCTAAATAAATCTTAAATTCCTCACACTAGTGTTGCCATCGTGTTGCAACAGAATTGTGTTCAACTATGATGCTAAATCGTTCAGGATGTTCAATGTCAAAAGGCAATTTGACTACTTACCTTAATACCTTGAATAGGTTACGTTACTGTTCTAAAGTCACAATGTGACTTCCTACCTTTTTTGTATCCTACCAAACCTTAAAATTTCACCTTGCTTTCTCGTTTTGTTTCCTCGTGTTTGATGAAATTCCTCAGGGTAGTTGGCTGCATGGGAAATCTTCATTGGGCTTTTTCTTCTGCTCTTGGCCGCTGATCTAAAAATGCTCCAATGTTTCTTCTGCTTCCCTATGATCTCTGCATGTTTTCTTCCTCCTGTCTTTGCCAGTATAGCAATGGTTGTATGTTGTCTGATGAATTCAGCATATTACTCACCTGCAATGAGTAAAGAATTATTAGTAATTATCCATGAACTAATTCCTTCCGAAGTTGCCAATTTTTTTGGTGGGATTTAATGATACGTTGGTATTCTCAAAAATACATTTAATTGACTTCTTGTGATTACATTACTCTGTGAATTCTAACAACCAACTCCCAAGTGTGAGCGTCGAGCGTCTCATAAACAATCCCACAACCAAAACATTGCTAACCAACGAAAGAGCATCGCTCTCAAAAGACTCAAATCCTACTGCACCACAAAAGTAAATAGAATCACATCCTATCTTTGAGGTAATTAATAAATGCTTCAATCATAATATCAAAATAAATAATTTAAGTTATATACATTCTCAAACATGTTTTATCAGAGCAATATGATGCAATGTTGCGCAATACACTTAACATTTGAGGTAATACAGTACATTATTACAATAATACATAACAGGAACAAAACTCTCTACAGGACCTCCACTGCCGTCTTACCTTGTTCGTTCAGAGTATTTAATGTTTCATGTAGTATATTGTTCATTTACTGTTAAATCGTCACTGTTGTATGACTGTTGAAATAAGAAAGTCTTCAAATTCCTCTTGAAAGCCCCAATGTCTTCAATCATTCGGATGTTTCGTGGGAGCTTATTATATAATCCTGGGGATGCATATTTAAAGGCTCTGGAGCCTAAAGTAGACACGTATCTAGATTCCAACAGTTTGAAGCCCTCTGTAACTATTCTCGTGTCAACAAGATTTTTTGGCTGCTCAATGTGTAGCAATTCTCTTAATTGTTTTGGACGACCGGGTTCTGATAACTAGGTGGGTTACTGTACATATATTAAATTCAATTCTCGCTTTAATCGGCAGCCAGTGTAAATCAATTAGTATAGGGGTGATCTTTTCTCTAGATGGGACACTTTCTATCAGTCTTGCTCCTCTGTCTATTATATTTTGTAATTTCTTAAGTGACACTTTGGGTAAATTGTAATATATAGAGTTACGGTAGTCAATCCTAGTAATAACACAGTATATCACTAATTTCTTTACAGAATTTTCGTCAAGATACTTTTATATAAACGCAGCATTTATTAGATGATAACCAGCAGTTTATATTACATCATTTTATTATTATTATCATTATTATTATCATTATTATTATTATTATTACTAGCTAAGCTACAACCCTAGTTGGAAAAGCAAGATGCTATAAGCCCAAGGGCTCCAACAGGGAAAAATAGCCCAGTGAGGAAAGGAAATAAGGTAATAAATAAACGATGAGAATAAATTTACAATATATCATTCTAAGAACAGTAACAGCGTCAAAACAGATATGTCCTATATAAACAATTAACAACGTCAAAAACAGATATATCTTATATTAGCAATATATAAACAATTAAAAGCCCCATGTCAGCCTGGACTTTTAGGGCATTTAGAGACCGGTTACAGTCGAGAAATACACCTAGATCTCGAACTTTACTAGATATTGGTACTGAGTCAGTATTTGTGTTCATTTGATTATCACCCAAGTTTCTCACGCTGTTTCTCTTACGCACCACCATGAATCAAGTTTTGTTCTCATTTGATTTTAGTTGTTTAAATATCATCCATTCTCTAACACTATCAAGGATTTGGTTTAGATTTCCAGTAGTGTCATCTATATTTATGGAGTTGTAAAATTTTGTCATCCGCAAAAAGTTTGAACTTCACTCCATAACTTTATGATATTTTCGATAGACCAATAGTATAGATGCAGAATAAGATTGGGCCAAGTACAAAACCCTGGGGTACCTCTCTGTTTAAGGGTTCATATGATGAATAAGAGTTTCCAATTCGTACACAGTAATTTCTACTAACTAAGTAGTCTTTTAGGTATTTGAAGGCTGGATCTTCAACGCCGATTAATTGATTGATTGATTTAAAGTTTTCGAACATCCTCTTCAACGTCGATGGACCGTATATTATTTAATAGAAATTCATGCACAACTGTATGAAACGCAGCACTGAGATCGAGCAATATTAAAATACCCCACTTATTATCATCCATCATTTCATTTCCAGCATATCATTTACAAGAGAGCAGATAGCTGTGTCCGTAGATTATAGTTTTTTGTAAGCAGAATGGATGTCAGGCTAAGCTTCTATTACTTCTAAGTGACTGGCTAGTTTTTCAAAGAATTCCGTATTAGAGCACTTTTGAAACAAGGTATGGATTCAAGATAGGTCTATATGAGCTTAATTCCTGGTAGCCAAGTGCATTAATCAGAAGTGGTTTGACTATAGCCATTTTCTCAGATTTAGGAAACTCACATTCATTAATGCTTGCTACTGCTATTCTCACTATTATTTCGACTTGACTAGAAAAGTTTCTCTCTCCAATTACTCCAGATATTGACATGGGATCGATCGCGCTGTTTGTTTTCTTTGCTTTCTTGATAATTCTGGTGATGTCATCTTGTGTTATGTTGTTAAATCCTATAGATTTTGTCTGTGTGCCTAGTTCATCAATAATCTCCCTCCTATGGCATTCACTTTTTTTCCTCCTTAGTGGGTAGATATAGAGACACGCAACAGTTTTGAACTCTACCCAAGTACTTTCAGTTTTTTAACCCATTCCACTTTCATTCATTATTATTTTTTTTTGTTTTTTTTTTTTACCAGCCTCTCCAACAAACCAAGGAGATTGGTATTTTCCAGTGAAAGTCTTTTCTATCGTAGGCACATGGTGTCATGTTCACTTTTACTCATAAAAAAAGGTGGTCGTAAGACTGTTAGCACACTTGGCTCCTAACAGACGTTGGTCATCATGATCACAGTGAATGTTGATAGCACGAGGAAGAAAAGGTTAATAGCAACGGGAGATGAAGTTAATAATTAAGACAAGTTACCTGATTAATACATTCGGCGAGAGAGATCTCAATGGGTGACGCAAAGTTCGACAGATTATTAGGTACTCTATAAAACTCATAGGAAATTCCACCTTTATTGCTCTGTTTTTGACAGATACCAATTTCTGTGATTTATTATTATCGTATTTGACATAGGTTTGTATTTGTGAAATATCCTCAGAATGAAGCAATTTGTTTCTTTTTTTCTTTTTTTTCTGGCTCGTATGGAGCAAAGGTCGAGTAGTTCTTTTACTATAATGAAAATCTTTATATCAAAACGATCCTTTATGAATCACAGTCAAACATAGCAAAAATTCACCCTAGATTATCATCTGGTATATATATATATATATATATATA
>NC_090744.1:58074222-58094222 GCF_036898095.1 Palaemon carinicauda | reverse complement strand
ATACATCAAAGTAAACCCTTGGTCCTAACTCGAGGACGAGGACTTCAGAACTGCATACGTCTCGACGTGGCACATGGTCGTGGCAAACTAATCGAAGAAGCTATCCAGTGGTCCAGTGGGGGTTTTACAACATCCACATATTATCAATATTCCTCAATGTATAATTATCGACGAAGAAACGCATCTGCGAAAAACACTTGAACACAAAGATTAGTAATTTCACAGAAGGCTTAGAGGAATAATGGAGGAGTTGCTGCCATACTGCGGACGGAGTGATGTCTCCTCTTATGTCTTTCAGTAAATAAGCATACCGGATTGTATAGTTATAACAAGGTAATAAGGAAACAATGGAAGAGGGTTAAAAATGAAAAACAAGCTAATTCAATACCAACTCAAAACTATCAAAATATGCGGTTGATAAAAAAAATGGAAAGTTCAGAATTATATTCGTAATTTTCTGGACATTACAGGCCAGGGATACAATTTAATATGTAAATTGTATTAAAATTCAGTCATACTTAATCTACATATTCAAATATCCTCGTGTTCGCTGCTCACTTAATATCGCAGCCTTCCTGCAAACACGAACATTATTAGTATCATTATCTTGTTCAACATCAAGGGTAGAGATACAGTCATCTTCACCAAAATCCTTTAACTCTAGATAAGGAATTAAAGTCGAGATGTGACGTTTTATAATTTCCTTGGTCTTACCCTTTAAAAGGGTTACTCCAGTTACCTCACCATTGCTATTGACTTCTAGTTTCTTTACAATAGCCATAGGATAGCTGCTATGTTTAGTGTTAAGTTCCTTTAAAAGGACTATGTCCCCTACCTTAATATTATGTTGCTAGGCTGGACGGTACCTATCCTTCTGCTTGTGATACAAGTGTTCCTAGAAACTCCGAATGATAATTCTCAATCAAATTTTGCCTAACTTTACAAAGTTTCTCAAACTCATCATTAATACGACTAGTTGAACTAACTGGTGTTTGCCAGTCTGGATCATGAGGCCTTCCTTGCAGTGAAGAAACTAGGTTTAAAGAAAGAGTATCGTATCCTCTTATCAATTTTTCTGCGGTTATAAGTTCGGGTACAATCATTAACATTAGCTTTCCTCAATCCATTTTTAAATGCAATAGGGCGCTTATTAACCAGATGTTTAGTGTGTTCTACAACAAGTTCAAACTGCAAAAGATAAAACGTAATTCTTGATAGAAACTAAAAGCAATCTTTTTACCATTTTCACACACTTTTCAACCAAGGAACCGAGTTTACTACAAACCTTAAAGTATTGTTGAAAGGTTATGGGCTTCACATTGTTCTCCTCAAAGTAAAGCCGAGTCTCATGATCACTGATAAAATCATGAATTATGTTAGCGCTTGCAACAAGCTGAGAGCCTAGGTCACTGACAACAAGCTGTGGTACTTCATAATTAAAACAATGAAGTTGAAATGATCTTAAAATTTCCTTGACCAAGAGGTCATTACTTATCCTGAGATCAATTCCTCGACTCCTAGTACATGAAAAAATAAGTAACCAAACCTTTTGAGATTCAGAGTTCTTTTTAACTGTAAAAGGACCTAGGTAGTCAATAAAAACCTTATTGATGGGAATAGATGGTAGGTCAGACCTAAACTCTCTATAAACATTTTGATTCAACTGGAAAGTTCTGTTGTTGAATCTCCTACAATGAACACAAGTTTTAAGAATTTTCTTAATGGTAGAAAAGTGTTTAGGAACATGAAACGTACGTCTAACGGCAGACAATACAGCATAACATCCAGAGTGGGATAATTTCGAATGAGCATCATGAACAATTAGTCTAATTAAAGCACTATCCTTTGGCAACAATATAGGAAATTCATTTTGACCAACCCATATCTTAAACTTACTTTTCACCCTAATAACGTTATTATTGTCAAGAAAAACATTCAGTTGAGTAACTATCTTAGGTAGGTCTTTAAGTCTAACCTTTTTATCCTGAAAATAAGAAAAAACTTCATGGAAAAACAATTTTTGCTCTGTAGATATAATCTGCTTAAGGGCCTGAGCAAACATGTTACTATTACGTGATTTAGGACTGCCTTCTATCCCTATCTTCTGCCTCCATTTCATAACACACCACAAGACTCTTCGGTGAATCCAAACCAATATCCTGAAATCAGAAATATCATTAGGGTCTATTAAATGAGCATTTTCGGAACTATTTAGAGAATGTTCAGAATTAATTACCACATATACACTATGATCGATGACAGGAGCCATTTTGTTAACAGTCAGTGGATTAGGAAGGACAACAGATAATTCATCTTCAGTTTTAATAAAGTTTGAATCTGGTCAAATAAGAAAATTTGTTTTCATAAGGGACCTATAAGAAAAGGGGCGAGTAGTGCTGTCTGCTGGTTTTTCTTTTCCTGAAACGAGAAAAAAAAACTTAACAGGGTACTTTTCACATAACCTCTGGATTGCATTAAGCCTGTTAGTGGTAAATACACCCAGTCTGCATTTTTTCCATCTTGGACACACAAAAATCGAGCCAATGAAGTGAGCATATTGAATCAATATACAAAAGTAATTCAGATATGTTAACTGTCTTCATGCACACATCACCTGTAAGGTCTCTGTGTAACTCCATTAAGCTTTCAACACCAAACATAACTGCATTAAGTTCCAATGACGGAATGGACGTATTCTTCAAATGTGTATTAACGATACGGTTTTTAGCTTGTAGGAAACAACACTGATTTATCTCAATATGACATATAAAAACTACAACACCATAAAGAGAACGACTGGCATTTGTAAATGCTATTAGTTTGTATTCATCGTCCCTAGGACCAACAAACCTTGCCACTCTGATTATGGGGGAGGAATTTGCCTGCCTACTTAAGGTTTTCCATTCACGAACCAAGTCACTATTAAGAGGTTTGTCCAAATCAAGATCTTTACAACATTGGAGCCTGTGCATAAATAACCTACTGCTGTTCATGAGTGGCAAATTAAACCAAAAAATATCGAACTGTGCAGCTATGGTGGTCAAAACTTCACATCTAGTACTGGCATCAGCATTAAGATTGATAGGCTTGGTGAAAATTTCATCACTTACCCTATTCCATATCCACCCAAACAATTTATTCTCTATAGGTGTCTCAATTTTCATATCTTTATCAATTCTACTCTGCAAAGAAATATCGTTACTTATTAACTGCTGTACTGAAAATTTAAAGGACTGAAACACTTTGGGTAAAACCTAATAAGCCCCCTGAAGGGTATCAAGATTGTCACAAGAATAGGCTCCATTGTCCATGTATGTTAATGAATAGATCAACCTCTTACATTCTTTTAGTTTGTCATCATCTTTATCAGAGTTGATAATCAATATATAAAAAAGTGATATCATAAGGGGAATAGGACTGCAACGTAAACCAAAACTTAGTCTGACATTGCATAATGCAACCAGGGTACAGTCATCTTTCCTTAACATTACAAAACCAGTCAAATTTATGTTTTGCCTGATCGTTCTCACTCAGAGTCAACATATTGAATGTCTTTTTCAAATCAAATGTCAATAATTTCTTGTCGAACCGAAAATTAATGAAAGCGGACAACATTTTCTGGTTCAGAATAGGGCCCAGGAACATACACTGGTTATGGGACAAATTTAGAGCTTTATTACTTTCATGTTCACTCAAATTCGAGAGAGAAACTATCCTATATTTCGTTGTCTCACGTTGAGGCTAGAAAACAGCCATGTGGGGAATGAAAGAATAATTTAGGTATTCTAATTTAAATTGTTCAAGATTATCTACAGGTTCAATAATACCCTAGGCTAACTGATTCATCAATAGTAAATTCCCTTTATCTTTCTTGTGTTTCTTTAATGTAGACTTTAAAATTAATTTAGCTAGCCTCTCATTTTTAGAGAGTAAAGGTGATAGTTTACCATTCCACGACTAAGGAACCCTAATCCTGCCATCTGTATCCCTGAAAAGATTCTTTAGCGTGAAGTCAATTAATTTCCTGTTCAGATCAGTTGTCTACTCATCACATTCAGGCTGACCATAACTAAAATAATTACGGCATTTTGCCTCAAGTATATGGTTAGTGGCCTCTCTTAACTTTTCCTCTATGACCTTGCCTTTAGTGTTCAATACATTAAAGTTAAAACTAGTAGCAATATTACCAAAATGAAGGTCTTCAATTTCATCGCTAAATGAGGGACTAGAATCACCACAACCCAATAAAAAAAAATGTGGGCATATAGTTACAGAAGCGTCCACAACTAGGAAAGATAACAATGGCTCACTGGAATCAGTGTTCATGCAATAGAAATTACTGTCGCAAGTCTGCAAAAAATCCACATTATTGATCAATCTGTCAAGATTACCTGTTAGCATAATGCCATGCAACTTATCAATATATACAGAGGGGTCATTATTGCCAAATAAAACGTCTTTTCCCAACAAACAATGAGAGGAATCTGAACCTGACAAGACATCAATGGCACTAATTTCACTCGATTTCTGGTCTAGAAAGGCATCGGCAAAGGTATAACCTTTATCTTTGAAGGCTTTAATAATCTTCACTAAACCAGGTAAGGAGAACTTGATATTTATTGAGGGCATAACCATAGCAAACACCTTAACTACAACAGTGGTAAAAGTAATAGGCAACTATACTATTCTAGTTTTGTAGACTTTGCGCCCATTAAACTCATTAACTGTCGATTCAACATTATTGAATATAACTTTAAATTTACCAAAATTGGCTAGTCTCTCCGATACAAAAGTGCTTTGTGAACCGGTATCTTTGACCCTCTGAATAATCTCCCTTGACCTGAAACTTGGAAAGTAAAAGATGGAAGAGCAGATTTGCTAACACAATTAGGTAGTATGGCTACTCCACTTTTTTGTCGCCGTTTTAACTGTTACAGAACTAGACTGCTCATTTTTACTTGTGGTGGAGCTTGTGTTTTTGCATAAAAAGGAAAAATGCCAACCGCCACAATGATAGCACTTTTTGCGAAACCTGAAGGAACATTTAGTAGTTGGGTGCATAAAACTTCCACATTTTACGCAGCCCTAACACTTGGACAATTTAGATACCTTTTCCTGTGCAGTAGGGAAATTTGGACATTTGGACTTAGAGTGACTAATATGCTTTGAATATACCTTTTAGCATAAGTTGCAGCTTTATGATGCATTGTTAGTATTAGAGTCGACTTTGATACCCAAACTAGTTGAAGTATCCTGATTCTTCCCCTGGAAATTTCCAGAAATAGCGGGACCTTTAAACTTTGAAATTTTCTTAGCATTCTCATACCTTTCAGTGGCAGTAAAGAAGTTATCCTCAATATCCTTACAGCTAGGACGAGTTTGATTGGTAATCTGAACCAACTCTTTCTTAAATTGTTCATGAAGGCCTGACCATGCAAAGTACTGTATACAATCATCTGCCGTTATTTCTATTATGCTAACAGACTGAAATATAGTCCCGAATTTTGAAATATATGAATTTGGATCACCTGAAAGCCCTAACTTAAGTTCTGTCAACTGCCTGATTGTGTTTACCTTATGAGTGCTTTCCGAAGCAAATGCTGCCTTCAGAAGCTCTACTGCATCATTAAGGGTTTGCTTCTCCGCCTCTAAAGAATCTAACAACAATTTAGCACGACTGTCTACTTGCTGCTTGAGCAACAACAAAAGATCACGATCTGGGTATGTAAAGGAACTATTGGTACTTCAGAATTCTTTAAAAAATGACGTAAAGTCCTAGTTTTCTATACTGGTAAACCTGGGTAAAGGAGCAGTGGGCTGCTTTGATAAAGAACGAGCATTATCAATGCTACCATTAGAATAGTTACAACATTAAAATAAATATTTCCTATTTAAACTATAAAAACTCCAAAAAACAAGAGGAAGAGAAACTAGATAGAAAAGTGTGCCTGAGTGTACCCTCAAGCAAGAGAACTCTAACCCAAGGCAGGGTAAGACCATGGTACCGAGGCTATGGCACTACCCAAGAATAGAGAACAATGGTTTGATTTTGGAATGTCCTTCTCCTAGAAGAGCTGCTTACCATAGCTAAAGAGTCTCTTCTACCCTTACCAAGAGGAAAGTAGCCACTGAACAATTACAGTGCAGTAGTTAACCCCTTGGGTGAAGAAGAATTGTTTGGTAACCAGAGTGTTGTCAGGTGTATAAGGGCAGAGGAGAATCTATAAAAAATAGGCCAGACTTTTCGGTGTCTGTATAGGCAAAGGGAAAGAACCGTAACCAGAGTGAACGGTCCTATGTAGTACTGTCTGGCCAGTCAAAGGACACAGTAACTCTCTAGCGGTAGTATCTCAACGGGCGGCTGGTGCCAAGGCCAACATACTACTAACTCTCAACTTCCTTCTCTCACACGCCCTTCCAAATTCTGTCACTAATCGGCCAAGCTTCTCTTCCACGTCTACAACCGGTACAGTATCATCCGCAAACAACAACTGATTTACCTCCCATTCATGGTCATTCTCGTCTACAGTTTCAATCCTCGTCCAAGCACTCGAGCATTCACATCTCTCAGCACTCGATCAACATACAAATTTAACAACCACAGTGACATCACACATCCGTGTCTCAGTCCCACTCTCACTGGAAACCAATAGCTCACTTCATTTCCTATCCTAACACATGCTTTACTACCTTTGTAGAAACTTTTCAATGCTTACAACAACCTTCCACCAACTCCATATAAACTCATTACATTCCACATTACTTTCCTATCAACTCTATCATACGATTTCTCCAGATCCAAAAACCCTACATACACACCCATACCTTTTGCTAAATATTTCTAGCATATCTGCTTAAATGTAAAAATCTGATGCATACAGCCCCTACCTCTTCTAAAACCACCTTATACTTTTAGGATTGCATTCTCTGTTTTATCCTTAATCCTATTAATCAGTACTCTACCATACACTTTTCCAGCTACACTCAACAAACTAATACTCCTTGAATTACAACACTCATACACATCTCCCTTACCCTTGTATAGTGGTACAATAGACGCACAAACCCAATCTATTGGTACCAATGACAACACAAAACAATCTCACCAACCATTCAAGTACAGTCCCACCCCCTTCCTTCAACTTCTCAGCTCTCACACCATCCATACCAGATGCTTTTCCAATTTTCGTTTCATCTAGTGCTATCCTCACTTCCTATCTTGTAATCTCTCTCTCATTCTCATCTCCCATCACCGGCACCTCAACACCTGCAACAGCAATTATATCTGCCTCCCTATTATCCTCAACATTTAGTAAACTTTCAAAATACTCCGAAAACCTTTTCCTTACCTCCTCACCTCTTAACAACCTTCAATTTCCATCTTCCACTATCTCTTGAATTCTTGAGCCAGCCTTCCTTACTCTCTTCACTTCTTTCCAAAACTCCTCCTTATTCTCTTCATATGAATGACCTATTCTCTGACCCACCTCAGGTCAGCTGCCCTCTTTGCCTCACTTACCATGCGCTTTACTTCCACATTTTTCTCTCTATATCTTTCATACCTCGCTGCACTATTACTCTGCAGCCATTTTTGAAAAGCTCCATTTTTCTCTCCCACTTTTACCTTCACTCCTTCATTCCACCATTCACTGCCCTTCCTCATGCTTCCCCCAACAAACTTCTTGCCACGCACATCACTTGCAATCCCTACAAAATTTTCTTTTACTAACTTCCACTCCTCTAAATTACCAGTTTCTCTTACTTTCACTTCGTCTTATGCCATTTTCAACTTTTCTGGATATTTACTTTTTACCCCCAGTTTTATTAGCTCTTAAACTCTCACTAGCTACTTTTTACATCCACCTACTCTATCCCCCCCCCTCCTTTGCTACATCTGATTTTCCTCATACGAAAAAATTATCAGGCATACTGTTAGCAATACGACTAAACACGTTTTTCAGTCTTCCAAACATTCTTTTAGTTATCAACACATAATCCCTTGACGCCCTTTCTACCACTCTTCCATTTGCCACTTTTAACCATGTATAATTGTTTTTATCTTTCTTTTTGAAAAAGCTAGAACATATCACCATTTCTTACTCAATACACATATCTACCAGTCTCTCACCACTCTAATTTTCACCTGGTATGCCATACTTCCCAATGACACCTTCTGCCTCTCCAGCGCCCAATCTAGCATTTAAGTCACCCAAGACAACTACATAATTCCTTCTAACCCAATCCTTCTACACACCTAGTCAATTCATTCCAGAACTCATTCCGCTCTTCTTCACCTTTCTCACAACCTTGCCCATACGCACTGACAAAAGCCCAACATTCCCTACTTAACCTAACCCTTACCCACATTAACCTAGATGATACCTCCTTCCATTCTACTACTTTACCTATCATCCATTCACTCAGCAATAAAGCCACACATTCTCTTGCTCTTCCCCTTTCAATCCCAGACACTCTACCAGACATTTCAGCAAACATCACTTCACTTTTGCCTTTTATCTTTGTCTCAGACCAAGACATTATATCCATCCTTCTATTCCTAAACATACTTCCAATCTCACATCTTTTACTCTCATTCGTACTACATCCACACATATTCAAACACCCCAAAACTAGAGTGTTGGGAGCAGTCACTCTCCCCCCAACTAGACCTCTTTGATGTCTCAGAGGATTATAATACAGGAGAGGGGTTTCCCAGCCCCCTCATCCTGTCCCTTTTAGTTGCCTCTTACGACATGCAGGGATACGTTGGCTCTGTTCTAATTGTTCTTTTTTATGCCCCCGCGGCCACAGGGGCTATATGAATACACACACACACACACACACACACACACACATATATATATATATATATATATATATATATATATATATATATATATATATATATATATATATATATGTGTGTGTGTGTGTGTGTATATATATATAATAAACACATATATGTATATATACATATATATACACATATATATCTATATATATATATAAATATATATATATATATATATATATATATATATATATATATATATATATATATATATATATGTATGTATATATGTATATATATAAACATATACATAAATAAATAAATAAATATATATATATATATATATATATATATATATATATATATATATATATATATATATATATATATATATATTTGTATATATATATATATATATATATATATATATATATATATATATATATATATATATATATATATATATATATATGGTTATGTTAGTGATTTCATTTTAAGTTTGTTTAGTGTTTTAGGAGGTTTTTATGAATGTTGTAACCTTTATTGATTTCTTATCTTAAGTATTACAGTATTAAGTTTGGTTGTGGTTTATTTATTACTCAGAGTGAATACAGTCAACGTAGTTGATAGGTGTATCGCCTCTCGTGTGCTAAGGTACCGAGTGAAGAACAAACCATGTTCCAATGATGATTGTAGACGTACTTATTCGGAGAAGCAGGGGCCATATAATTTTTGGAATGGTAACAGATCAGATTTGACCTAGATTAACTATACTCAGCTTAGAGCTTTTGCTCAGAGAGTTATGCTTCAACTGAAAAGGAATGCAAATTAATCATAAAAGAAACCCTTTTTGGTACAACTCAGAAACATAAATGGTGGTCTACCCTTAAATCTGCACTCTTTGGTGTAGATGCAACAGTTCCTCCTTTAATCAAATCAGATGGCTTAGTCACTCACTGTCCAAAGGAAAAGGCAATCCTTTTGGCTGATGTTTTGACAGTAAACAGAGTAATGAGAAACTCGAACTTCCTCATTCCTCTTTTCCTGATGCTGAACTAACTAATTTAGCTTTCCGATCTCATTAAATTAAAGCTCTATTGATACCCCTTGATGCTTATAGAGGTTTAGGCCCCAAAGGTATTTTTCCTTTTTTTTATGAAGACTGCAGATTTCACAGCTCTAAAATTAACTCTTATTTTGCCCAAGTTAGCAAGAATAGGAACTTTTAGCACTTGTTGGAGAATTGGTAATGTTACTCCTCTATGTAAATATGATTGTGGTAGCTCATCTCCCTTGATTAACGCCCAATTTACATAACTCCCATATTATATAAAATTTTTTAACTTTATCTGGCAAAACATCTTAATAGGTTTGCTGAAATCAATCATCTACTCTTTAGTTGGCAATTTGGGTTTCATAGAGGCCTAGGAGCATGTAATGCCCTTCTTTCAATTTCCTATGGGGTACATAAATCCCTTAATTGTGGTCAGGAAGTTCGTAAGATTAGCCTTTATTTGAGTGCTGCCTTTGACCATGTTAATCAAGAGGCCCTTTGTTCACAAACTCAAACATTAGGAAGTGGGTGGGTCGTTTCTTAGCATTAATATTGAATTTCTAAGTAATAGATCTAAAAAAAGTTGTTTTTTGTGGGCATCAGATGGAGTTTAGGAATGTTATATCAGGTGTTCCAAGGGGTAGTGTTTTGGCGGGATGTTGCAAGAACAAGCCCCCACCGCCGCCCCACCCTTGAATCACTCTAACTGATAATAGTCTCCTCAACACGAATTCTCCCCTTACGTTATCAGCAGCGGGACTCTTGAACAAAAAGGATATATATATAAAAAAAAACATAACCTTCATACTATATTCCTCGAAACTAAAACAATCACTTAATTCTAAAAATCGCCAACCATATTCCAAAACCAAAAAAATATCACAACTTAGCACTCAACCTTAAACTACTGTAAATGGGGAAAAAAAATCAAATAACCTATGAAAAAACACAAAACTTAAAACTAAAATTCACTTCAACCACAAATATAAACGTAAATATTGTATATGTTTCTGAGTGGAGACATTCGTCCACATAAGGCCCAACAGTCTTTTATAGCCCAAAACCCCAACACTTTAGCAACCGGAACACTGACAAATATCAATACATAACTGTATTAATTGATTTGGGTCGTGAACGTTATCATCATCATCATCATCATCATCATCATATTCATCATCATACGTAATCGTAAATTCCTTCGGTCCGGGTCATCAACAATTGTGCAGTCCAATAGAGCAGTTCAAACAAAATCCTCTATTACAGGCCTGGTCAGCAACAGTAAATCCACTTTAAAAAAAAAAAATAATCTCTCCAAAGGAGGAACTATGGCCTGCAAATGAAAAAAGAAAAACACCTACGAACACTCCTACCTAACTAAACTATCGCACTATAATCAAAGATAAATAATAAATTGTTCCTATCATTCACAATCACGACAAGCAAATATAAACAAAACTGTATTTACTCAAAAATAATCAAACACTTCTACGCTGGTAAAAGAATAAAAATTATAATAGTCGAGCAATCACACCTGCCTCCAGCTGCAGTCAAATAAAAAATAATCATTCGCCCAAGACATGCACCACTCTCCTAACCTAACTAAAACATAAACAAACAATCGCATTTATACCAACAGTCTTTCTCACAACAAATAATTAATACACTAACTACCTCTCTCTCTCTCTCTCTCTCTCTCTCTCTCTCTCTCTCTCTCTCTCTCTCTCTCTCTCTCTCTCTCTCTCTCTCTCTCTCTCTCTCTCTCTGGATTTGGCAAACAAAAAATAAATAAAAATTAAAACAAAAATTAATCCTCCACAGTGTTCTGGCCCATTACTTTTCATACTATATACACATGGCATGCGGTTTGGCCAAGAAAACAAGCTTGGAGCATATGCAGATGATGCTACTCTCTTTGCATCAATTCCATCTTCTGAATATAGATCTGGAGTTGCTGAATCAGTTAATAGAGATCTAGCTAAAATTAGTGCATGGTGCCAATATAAGGGGTATGAAGTTGAATCCTAACAAAACTCAGAGTATGATTGTAAGTATGTCAAGGACATTAGCTCCTCAACATCTGGATCTCAGCAATGATAATGTTTCTTTAACTTTTTATGACTTTTTAAAATTTTAGGTGTGATTTCTCACCGCATATCTAATTTTGAAAAACAATTTAGATCTGCGTCTTATCACTTGCACAAAAATTAGCTTATTTAGAAAATTTATTAAGATTTTCGCTGATTAATCTATTCTGAAGACGTGCCTTTACTTTCCATTCTACCTTGTGTCCAGTATTGTTCTCCTGCATGGTCTTCAGATGCGGATTCTCATCTTAATTATTTGGACAGAAAATTACGATCAATTAAATTTCTTATTCCTTATCTAGATATTACTCTCTCGTACCTTCGCTCAATTGGTTCATTATGCATGTTGCATTAGAATTTTAATAATTCTGATCATCCTTTACATTCAGATCTTCCTGGAAAATTCCATCATGTTCTTAATACTAGGAAGGCAGATAATTCTAACAGTCAGGCCTTCTCCATCATGAGGCTCAATACTACACAGTATTCTAGGTTTTATTCCACCTGTGACCAAGTTGTTGAATGATCTTCCTAATCGGGTAGTTGAATCAGTAGAACTTCGAAAGTTTAAAGTTGGACCAAATGGTTTTATGTTGAATAGGCTGACATAAGTCTTTTTTACGGTAGATATATATAACATATTTATTATGATGTTACTGTTTTAGAGTTATATGAATTTATTTTTTCTCCTCGTTTATTTATTTCTTATTTCTTATACCTTTCCAGGTATGTCTGTAGCTTGGGTAATAATAATAATAATAATAATAATAATAATAATAATAATAATAATAATAATAATAATAATAATAATAATACACTGGGTGCCCCTCTCCTATTTTTGTTTAAACCACCAAATCTCTTGGTCCCTCTCGTCTTCAAACCATCATTATCCCGGTATCCGTCTCCTCGTTCTCTTCAAGCTATTACTCTGTGTGTGTTATTTTCCTCTTTTTCGAACATACATTCTTTGGTGTCCCTCCTCTCGCCCTACATATCTAATTATTACCCCTATATTGGACTCGTCTCCTCCTCCTCTTCAGACTTGACTTCCTTAGTGTCCCTTTCCTCTTTCTTTATAAAACACTGCCATCGGTATCACTGTCCACCTCTTCATCAAATCATCATTATTTAGGTCTTACTCTGTCCATTTTATAAACACTATTCTCACAAGATCCATTTCCTCGTTTTCCTTAAACAGCCATAACTCTCCATTCCCTCTTCATTATATCATTTGCCGAGCCACCTTCACAACAACGTTTTTGCCCTAAGTATAAGTTTTTTCTTTCATTTTTTTCGTGGTTGCGCTTCATTGCATATTCTAATAAGTATAAACGACTTTAATGCTGGAAATGGTAAAGGCTTTTCTGCACACTTTGGTTGCCAGATGTTCTGTAAACTCTTCACTCGATTTTAAAAAGTTTGAGAGAGTTTTTGAATGAACTTTAGAATATATCTATCAGAAGCTTTTAATTGAATTTTAGTAATGAATTTACGATTCACGAATCAGTTTTTACAAGTAAACTTGGAGGAAATATATTCTGGCAGATGAAATATGAACATGAGTGAGTTATGAAGTTATGGATGTTACCTGAATTTTCTTTTCTACACTTCATATTATGTTTAAATGTTTGAACAAACCTTTCAACTTCTCTGTTGGTAGAGGGATGATCTGTTTCTAAAAATAAATGTTTTATTCCATTGACATTACAAAATTCTTTAAACCCTTGTGAGGTAAATTGTGGACTATTATCTGTAACAATTTTTTCTGGATTACCATAAGTAGGAAACATTTGCATTAACTCTTTTATTTTGGTGTAAGACGTTGCTGTCTTCAAAAGGATAACTTATGGCCACTTACTGTAAGCATCTACTATTATCAAAAACAAATAATTTTAAAAAAGGACCTGCAAAATCTATATGCACTCTTTGCCATGGATACCGGGGTAACTCCCATGGGTGCATTCTAGCAAATTGAGGATTGTTCTGTTGCCTAACACAATTCATACATTTCCTTACATAAGATTCCACATCTGTATCTACACCTGGCCACCATAAAAAAGTTCTTGCAATTGACTTTGATCTTACAATACCTTGGTAATCAGCATGTATTTCAGACAAAACCTTATTCCTCAGTGAATTAGGAATAACTACCCTTGAACCTCTCATCACTATTCGTTGTGTTACACTCACTTCATACCATATTCCCTTATAGGGTTTACAATTTTCCTCTTTTTCACATAAGTCCCTACCTGTCATTAAACTCTCGAAAACCTTACTAAGTACTGGGTCTCTCTTGGTACTGTGTGCTACATCTTTGGCTGTAATGGGTATACCATATACAAAAGTTAACAGAATACTGTCATCCTACTCTTCTGGAGCTTTGCCTACGGGTAACCTAGATAAAGCATCTGCATTACCCATATTTGATGTTGGACGGTATTCAATACTATAGTGGTATGCGGCTAACGTAATTTCCTAACGTTGTAGTCTTGCAGCTACCAACGTAAGTAAACTTGCTTCCAGACTCAATATTGCTAATAAAGGTTTATGATCAGTAACAAGTGTGAACGTTTTCCTACAATAAAGATACTTATGAAATTTCTTAAATTAACTCCATACACTAATGTTAAACCTTCTTTTTCTATTTGTGAGTAATTCCTTTCTGCCTTGTTCAATACTCTAGAAATGAATATAATTGGTTTTTCTGTTCCACCTGGCATTACATGAGATAATACTTCACCTAAACCTATGTTTGATGCATCACATACTAATTTAACTAGTAAATCCATTTGATAATTCACTAGGAATGTAGGTGATGTTATTTCGTTTTTTATTCTTTCAAAAGATTGCTGACATTCTTTTGTCCACTTCCATTCTACATCCTATTCAACAAATTATACAATGGATGTGCAATTGTGGACAAATTCTGAATGAAATTCCCATAAAATGTTACTAAACCTAAAAATGATTGTAATTCCTTAACATTTTCTGGTATTTTTGTTGATTGTACAGCTTTAATCTTCTCTTTAGTGTTGTGAATACCTTTGCCATTAATTACAAAACCTAAGTATTCCACTAAAACAACTTCTAAAATACATTTGCTCTTATTTACTCTAATATTATGTTTCTTTAACTTCTTCATAACTGTTCGCAATCTTTCTCTATGTTCTCTTGTGACTTTACCAGCAATTAAAATATCCTCTATAAAAATGAATACTCCCTGCATTCCTGAAAAAATCTTATCCATAGTTTGCTGACATATAGCTGGACTACTTGCAACTCCATAAGGTTATCTCTTTGGTTTAAACAAACCTAATGATGTATTTACTGTACATAATTCTTGTGAGCCTTCATCCATGGGAAGCTGTTTAAAAGCTTGTCTTAATTCAAACTTAGAAAAAACATTGCATTCTGACATAGTTGCAAACATGTCTTTTGGATTTGGTAATGGATGTTGAGCTACTTGCAGTTGTGGATTCAACGTTACTTTGTAATCTCAACATAACCTAACCTGTCCATTTTCCTTCAAAATAGGTACTAATGGAGAAGCCCAATCTGAATATGTAACCTTTTCCCAGGAATCTTCATTTTCTAGTCTCCTGATTTCCGTTTCAACTGTACTTTTCAATGCATACGGTACTGGTCTGAGAGCACAAAATCTAGGAGCACTGTCAGGTTTCAAAACTAAAATTGCCTTTGCATTCTTTACTATACCTACTTTATCTTCAAATACCTCTTGAAACTCCGATATATTATCCATAGACATTTCATTTTTGTGTTCATATTGTCTACCTGTAACCTTCAAAATACTAGGCCAATCTAACTTCAAATACTGTAGCCAATCTAAACCTAGCAAAGTTTGTCCATTACCTTTTACTACTGTTAATGGCATTCTCTTTAATTTTTGTTTGTTGTACTGTACTTCTACGTTCAAAGCACCTATTACCTGAATATCAAAACCATTATAACCTTTCAAAACTCTATTTTTACCTTCTAATAACAAATTGGGGATGCTTTTAGCCATTTTCTCAGACATAATTGATACATCAGCTGCTGTGTCAACTTGCATCAAAATTGTTTTATCATATATGATTACTTTTACCATGATATGTTTCTTTGCATTTTTATTGACAGAATTAATGCGAAACACAAAATCAGTTTCTGACCTAACCTGATCACCATGAACATTTTCCGCATTAATCTCTTGACCAATAGTATCAAATGTAGCATTTATTTTCTTTGCGTACTGTTTAGGGAATCTACAAGCAGTTGCGAAATGACCCATCTTTCCACAATTCTGGCATGTTTGTCCAGTAGCAGGGCATTTCTTTGCTTCGTATGCAAGATGATCAGTTTTACCACAATTTTAACACTTGGGTTTTTCCTGTTGTTTCTGTGTATAGGCCTGATTCTGATATTTATGAACATTAGTGTTAGGCACTGTTCTATGACTAGGCTTTGACATATTCCTTCTCTGATTCTCATTGTTTTTTCACTTAGTACCTATTGTACTAATTTTAGAATTGTCCATTCTATTGCTTGTAGAACTACCTACTATGTTACTTTGCCTATTTGATGTTTCTAAAGCTCTGCCTGTTATCAATACTTTTTCTAATGTTAAATCTTTGTCTTACAATAATTTCTTTTTTAGCTCTCGTGATGCGCAATGTGCAATAACCTGATCTATGATAACATTTTCTAACTCTAGAAATTCACATGAAATAGCTAAATTCTTTAGTCTAGTCACAAATGCATCTAACCTTTCATCTTTCTGATATGCCTGTGCTGTAAACTGATACCTTCCAAAAAATTTATTGATCTGATGAGCAAAATATGTGGTAAGAGCTTTAATTGCAGCTTCACTTGTGTCATCTGTAGGCTGCAATGTCTTGAACACTTCCTGAACTTCTCTACCTGCAGTATGAAGTAATAATGCCTTCTTTTGGGCATCCCTCATATTCCCTAATGCCTCTAAATAAATCTTAAATTCCTCACACTAGTGTTGCCATCGTGTTGCAACAGAATTGTGTTCAACTATGATGCTAAATCATTCAGGATGTTCAATGTCAAAAGGCAATTTGACTACTTACCTTAATACCTTGAATAGGTTACGCTACTGTTCTAAAGTCACAATGTGACTTCCTACCTTTTTTGTATCCTACCAAACCTTAAAATTTCACCTTGCTTTCTCGTTTTGTTTCCTCGTGTTTGATGAAATTCCTCAGGGTAGTTGGCTGCATGGGAAATCTTCATTGGGCTTTTTCTTCTGCTCTTGGCCGCTGATCTAAAAATGCTCCAATGTTTCTTCTGCTTCCCTATGATCTCTGCATGTTTTCTTCCTCCTGTCTTTGCCAGTATAGCAATGGTTGTATGTTGTCTGATGAATTCAGCATATTACTCACCTGCAATGAGTAAAGAATTATTAGTAATTATCCATGAACTAATTCCTTCCGAAGTTGCCAATTTTTTTTTGGTGGGATTTAATGATACGTTGGTATTCTCAAAAATACATTTAATTGACTTCTTGTGATTACATTACTCTGTGAATTCTAACAACCAACTCCCAAGTGTGAGCGTCGAGCGTCTCATAAACAATCCCACAACCAAAATATAGCTAACCAACGAAAGAGCATCGCTCTCAAAAGACTTAAATCCTACTGCACCACAAAAGTAAATAGAATCACATCCTATCTTTGAGGTAATTAATAAATGCTTCAATCATAATATCGAAATAAATAATTTAAGTTATATACATTCTCAAACATGTTTTATCAGAGCAATATGATGCAATGTTGCGCAATACACTTAACATTTGAGGTAATACAGTACATTATTACAATAATACATAACAGGAACAAAACTCTCTACAGGACCTCCACTGCCGTCTTACCTTGTTCGTTCAGAGTATTTAACGTTTCATGTAGTATATTGTTCATTTACTGTTAAATCGTCACTGTTGTATGACTGTTGAAATAAGAAAGTCTTCAAATTCCTCTTGAAAGCCCCAATGTCTTCAATCATTCGGATGTTTCGTGGGAGCTTATTATATAATCCTGGGGATGCATATTTAAAGGCTCTGGAGCCTAAAGTAGACACGTATCTAGATTCCAACAGTTTGAAGCCATCTGTAACTATTCTCGTGTCAACAAGATTTTTTGGCTGCTCAATGTGTAGCAATTCTCTTAATTGTTTTGGACGACCGGGTTCTGATAACTAGGTGGGTTACTGTACATATATTAAATTCAATTCTCGCTTTAATCGGCAGCCAGTGTAAATCAATTAGTATAGGGGTGATCTTTTCTCTAGGTGGGACACTTTCTATCAGTCTTGCTCCTCTGTCTATTATATTTTGTAATTTCTTAAGTGACACTTTGGGTAAATTGTAATATATAGAGTTACGGTAGTCAATCCTGGTAATAACACAGTATATCACTAATTTCTTTACAGAATTTTCGTCAAGATACTTTTATATAAACGCAGCATTTATTAGATGATAACCAGCAGTTTATATTACATCATTTTATTATTATTATCATTATTATTATCATTATTATAATTATCATTACTAGCTAAGCTACAACCCTAGTTGGAAAAGCAAGATGCTATAAGCCCAAGGGCTCCAACAGGGAAAAATAGCCCAGTGAGGAAAGGAAATAAGGTAATAAATAAACGATGAGAATAAATTTACAATATATCATTCTAAGAACAGTAACAGCGTCAAAACAGATATGTCCTATATAAACAATTAACAACGTCAAAAACAGATATATCTTATATAAGCAATATATAAACAATTAAAAGCCTCATGTCAGCCTGGACTTTTAGGGCATTTAGAGACCGGTTACAGTCGAGAAATACACCTAGATCTCGAACTTTACTAGATATTGGTACTGAGTCAGTATTTGTGTTCATTTGATTATCACCTAAGTTTCTCACGCTGTTTCTCTTACGCACCACCATGAATCAAGTTTTGTTCTCATTTGATTTTAGTTGTTTAAATATCATCCATTCTCTAACACTATCAAGGATTTGGTTTAGATTTCCAGTAGTGTCATCTATATTTATGGAGTTGTAAAATTTTGTCATCCGCAAAAAGTTTGAACTTCACTCCATAACTTTATGATATTTTCGATAGACCGATAGTATAGATGCAGAATAAGATTGGTCCAAGTACAAAACCCTGGGGTACCTCTCTGTTTAAGGGTTCATATGATGAATAAGAGTTTCCAATTCGTACACAGTAATTTCTACTAACTAAGTAGTCTTTTAGGTATTTGAAGGCTGGATCTTCAACGCCGATTAATTGATTGATTGATTTAAAGTTTTCAAACATCCTCTTCAACGTCGATGGACCGTATATCATTTAATAGAAATTCATGCACAACTGTATGAAACGCAGCACTGAGATCGAGCAATATTAAAATACCCCACTTATTATCATCCATCATTTCATTTCCAGCATATCATTTGCAAGAGAGCAGATAGCTGTGTCCGTAGATTATAGTTTTTTGTAAGCAGAATGGATGTCAGGCAAAGCTTCTATTACTTCTAAGTGACTGGCTAGTTTTTCAAAGAATTACGTATTAGAGCACTTTTGAAACAAGGTATGGATTCAAGATAGGTCTATATGAGCTTAATTCCTGGTAGCCAAGTGCATTAATCAGAAGTGGTTTGACTATAGCCATTTTCTCAGATTTAGGAAACTCACATTCATTAATGCTTGCTACTGCTATTCTCACTATTATTTCGACTTGACTAGAAAAGTTTCTCTCTCCAATTACTCCAGATATTGATATGGGATCGATCGCGCTGTTTGTTTTCTTTGCTTTCTTGATAATTCTGGTGATGTCATCTTGTGTTATGTTGTTAAATCCTATAGATTTTGTCTGTGTGCCTAGTTTATCAATAATCTCCCTCCTATGGCATTCACTTTTTTTCCTCCTTAGTGGGTAGATATAGAGACACGCAGCAGTTTTGAACTCTACCCAAGTACTTTCAGTTTTTAACCCATCCCACTTTCATTCATTAGTTTTTTTTTTTTTTTTTTTTTTTTTTTTTTTTTTTTTTTTTT
>NC_090744.1:58064222-58066722 GCF_036898095.1 Palaemon carinicauda | reverse complement strand
TATATTTATATATATATATATATATATATATTCATATATATATACATATATATATATATATATATATATATCCATATCCATATACCAAAGGCACTTCCCCCAATTTTGGGGGGTAGCCGACAACAACAAGAAACAAAAAAAAAAAAAGGGGACTTCTACTCTCTACGTTCCTGCAGCCTAATCAGGGACTCAGCCGAGTTCAGCTGGTACTGCTAGGGTGCCACAGCCCAACCTCCCACATTTCCACCACAGATGAAGCTTCATACTGCTGAGTCCCCTACTGCTGCTACCTCCGCGGTCATCTAAGGCACCGGAGGAAGCAGCAGGGCCTACCGGAACTGCGTCACAATCGCTCGCCATTCATTCCTATTTCTAGCACGCTCTCTTGCCTCTCTCACATCTATCCTCCTATCACCCAGAGCTTTCTTCACACCATCCATCCACCCAAACCTTGGCCCTCCTCTTGTACTTCTCCCATCAACTCTTGCATTCATCACCTTCTTTAGCAGACAGCCATTTTCCATTCTCTCAACATGGCCAAACCACCTCAACACATTCATATCCACTCTAGCCGCTAACTCATTTCTTACACCCGTTCTCACCCTCACCACTTCGTTCCTAACCCTATCTACTCGAGATACACCAGCCATACTCCTCAGACACTTCATCTCAAACACATTCAATTTCTGTCTCTCCATCACTTTCATTCCCCACAACTCCGATCCATACATCACAGTTGGTACAATCACTTTCTCATATAGAACTCTCTTTACATTCATGCCCAATCCTCTATTTTTTACTACTCCCTTAACTGCCCCCAACACTTTGCAACCTTCATTCACTCTCTGACGTACATCTGCTTCCACTCCACCATTTGCTGCAACAACAGACCCCAAGTACTTAAACTGATCCACCTCCTCAAGTAACTCTCCATTCAACATGACATTCAACCTTGCACCACCTTCCCTTCTCGTACATCTCATAACCTTACTCTTACCCACATTAACTCTCAACTTCCTTCTCTCACACACCCTTCCAAATTCTGTCACTAGTCGGTCAAGCTTCTCTTCTGTGTCTGCTACCAGTACAGTATCATCCGCAAACAACAACTGATTTACCTCCCATTCATGATCATTCTCGCCTACCAGTTTTAATCCTCGTCCAAGCACTCTAGCATTCACCTCTCTCACCACTCCATCAACATACAAGTTAAACAACCACGGCGACATCACACATCCCTGTCTCAGCCCCACTCTCACCGGAAACCAATCGCTCACCTCATTTCCTATTCTAACACATGCTTTACTACCTGTGTAGAAACTTTTCACTGCTTGCAACAACCTTCCACCAACTCCATATAACCTCATCACATTCCACATTGCTTCCCTATCAACTCTATCATATGCTTTCTCCAGATCCATAAACGCAACATACACCTCCTTACCTTTTGCTAAATATTTCTCGCATATCTGCCTAACTGTAAAAATCTGATTCATACAACCCCTACCTCTTCTAAAACCACCCTGTACTTCCAAGATTGCATTCTCTGTTTTATCCTTAATCCTATTAATCAGTATTCTACCATACACTTTTCCAACTACACTCAACAAACTAATACCTCTTGAATTACAACACTCATGCACATCTCCCTTACCCTTATATAGTGGTACAATACATGCACAGACCCAATCTACTGGTACCATTGACAACACAAAACACACATTAAACAATCTCACCAACCATTCAAGTACAGTCACACCCCCTTCCTTCAACATCTCAGCTTTCACACCATCCATACCAGATGCTTTTCCTACTCTCGTTTCATCTAGTGCTCTCCTCACTTCCTCTATTGTAATCTCTCTCTCATTCTCATCTCCCATCACTGGCACCTCAACACCTGGAACCGCAATTATATCTGCCTCCCTATCATCCTCAACATTCAGCAAACTTTCAAAATATTCCGCCCACCTTTTCCTTGCCTCCTCTCCTTTTAACAACCTTCCATTTCCATCTTTCACTGTCTCTTCAATTCTTGCGCCGGCCTTCCTTACTTTCTTCACTTCTTTCCAAAACTTCTTCTTATTCTCTTCATATGACTGACCCAGTCCCTGACCCCACCTCAGGTCAGCTGCCCTCTTTGCCTCACGTACCTTGCGCTTTACTTCCACCTTTTGCTCTCTATATTTTTCATACTTCTCTATACTATTACTCTGCAGCCATTCTTCAAAAGCCCTCTTTTTCTCTTCCACTTTTACCTTCACTCCTTCATTCCACCATTCACTGCCCTTCCTCATGCTGCCTCCAACAACCTTCTTGCCACATACATCACTTGCAATCCCAACAAAATTTTCTTTTGCTAACTTCCACTCCTCCTCTAAATTACCAGTTTCTCTTACTCTCACCTCGTCATATGCCATTTTCAACCTTTCCTGATATTTACTTTTTACCCCCGGTTTTATTAGCTCTTCAACCCTCACTAGCTCCCTTTTACATCCACCTA
>NC_090744.1:58055060-58056222 GCF_036898095.1 Palaemon carinicauda | reverse complement strand
TGCTGTTCCAGGTGTTGAGGTGCCAGTGATGGGGAGATGAGAATGAGAGAGAGATACAATAGAGGAAGTGAGGAGAGCACTAGATGAAACGAGAGTAGGAAAAGCATCTGGTATGGCTGGTGTGAAAGCTGAGATGTTGAAGGAAGGGGGGTGTGACTGTACTGGAATGGTGGTGAGATTGTTTAAAATATGTGTTTTGTGTTGTCAATGGTACCAGTAGATTGGGTTTTTGCATGTATTGTACCACTATATAAGGGTAAGGGTGGATGTGCATGAGTGTTGTAATTCAAGAGGTATTAGTTTGTTGAGTGTATTTGGAAAAGTGTATGGTAGAGTAATGATTATTAGGATTAAGGATAAACAGAGAATGCAATTTTGGAAGTACATGGTGGTTTTAGAAGAGGTAGGGGTATGTATGAATCTTATTTTTACAGTTAGGCAGATATGTGAGAAATATTTAGCCAAAGGTAAGGAGGGTGTATGTTGCGTTTATGGATCTGGAGAAAGCATATGATAGAGTTGATAGGGAAGCAAATGTGGAATGTGATGAGGTTATATGGAGTTGGTGGAAGGTTGTTGCAAGCAGTGAAAAGTTTCTACAAAGGTAGTAAAGCATGTGTTAGAATAGGAAATGAAGTGAGTGATTGGTTTCCGGTGAGAGTGGGGCTGAGACAGGGATGTGTGATGTCACCGTGGTTGTTTAACTTGTATGTTGATGGAGTGGTGAGAGAGGTGAATGCTCGAGTGCTAGGGACGACGATTAAAACTGGTAGGCAAGAATGACCATGAATGGGAAGTAAATCAGTTGTTGTTTGCAGATGATACTACACTGGTAAGCAGACACAGAAGAGAAGCTTGACCGACTAGTGACAGAATTTGGAAGGGTTTGTGAGAGAAGGAAGTTGAGAGTTAATGTGGGTAAGAGTAAGGTTATGAGATGTACGAGAAGGGAAGGTGGTGGCAAGGTTGAATGTCATGTTGAATGGAGAGTTACTTGAGGAGGTGGATCAGTTTAAGTACTTAGGGTCGGTTGTTGCCGCAAATGGTGGAGTGGAAGCAGATGTGTGTCAGAGAGTGAATGAAGTTTGCAAAGTGTTTAAGGGAGTAGTAAAAAATAGAGGGTTGGGTATGAATGTAAAGAGAGTTCTATATGAGAAAGTGA
>NC_090744.1:58035060-58052560 GCF_036898095.1 Palaemon carinicauda | reverse complement strand
CGAAGTATGTGATTAATGACTAAATTCCTTATTTCATAAGTTTTGCCTAAAGTAAGAAAATTTTAAAACTGAAGTCGAAATTAACGATTAAGGTATGAAATCAATTTCCTATAACAATTCTTATGTTTGACGATAATTTCACTAAAAATCTTTAAATCTTATGTTAGTCTCTAAAATTGGAAAATCTCTCTCGCGTGCTAATGCATTAATGCATTTGGAGTTTTTTCAGGTAGTTAGCTGGATTCTAGTAATCGTAACTACATTTAATCCAGAATCTGATGTGGGGTGGAGACCACTGCTTAGTGTTTTCCTGACACTCGTAACTAAACCAGTAGAGGTTCTTGTATAGACATTCATGATTTTTCAACGTCATGTGTCGAATTGTTTTGAAAGTTGTGGGTTTCTTTGGGACATATGTTTCTATACAAATCAAGTATTGCTATAATTATTAGAGATTATTTAATTTCTAAGTGTAGCGTAGATCTAGTTTTACCAGAAACCTTATTTTCTTAATCTTTAAAATAGCTGTCTATTATTATGAATATTTTTCTTGTACTCTTGTTTCTTTGCATCAGACTTGTAGAATTATAGTAAATATTGCCATTCCTAAAATAGAACTTGTTCCGAACTAAACACCCCAAGAAGCTAATATAAATTACTATATCATCTATGCCGATAAAGAAACTCTAACGCAATTGCAAAAAAAAATCTGTTCTAGAATTTGATTTGTGATATGCACCCTTTGATCCCGAATTTTAGAAAATGTAATATTTCGTGTTGAAAAATTATTAAATAAATGAGAAAGAATGGAGGAGTCGGTATTGATTTCTGGGGTTTGTGGTGGTCTGAAGGGCCACAGGAGCTTTGGAAATTGCTGAGAACATTCACAAAAAATATTCATTTCCAAGTATTGGAGGATGCGTTTTTGCCTATAGTGAGAGCTACGTCTACACCTAATTCCACTCACTATTGTTTTAGTGCGTGGCAATAACCTGATTCATAAGTGTCAAGTGGTGACCAAGTGGTTAAGTTATCATCCGGAAATGGACGTTATTCGTATAGTTGGCCAGCAAAGGGGTGCACCCTAAATCCCATACTAGCAATTATGGTTTGTAACTGGAACATATTAGTCAAGTACAAATAAAATTTAACCATAAAAACACAAAAATTATAAAACAGGGTTTTTTAACTATTTTTGGATTCATGTTATGTGTAGAATGACTTACTAAAAGCCTACCAAAATGGAAGTACTACAAAGCTGCAAAATCCAAGATGGCCGCGAATGCATAAAGAGTGTAATCAACTTCCTTAGTATTTTCTGAGTCAAAAAATAAAATAGAAACTGTCAAACTTCATTTTGATCATCATATAATGAAATACAAGATATTATCCAATAATGGCCATTTGTATGCAGATAAATCCTAAATTAACTGTATAATATCAAATACAATATAACCATGGGTAGTTCTTTGTTCAGATTTCCCTGTCTTCCTATGATCTGATGCGTTTTCACCATATACCACATGTATATATATTTTTTTTTTATGCCTCTACTACTCATGTGCATCCAACAAGTTCATTAGTGTGTGAAAGCAAACTAACATGGAAACTATTTTCTACATATGGCTATTCGGTGGTGCATCAACAATGGTTTTACTTGCTTTCCAGTACATGGGCTGGTCAAATGTTGTGATTGGTGTGATACCATGTTCTACTGCTTGGTTATGAATAAATTCCAGTGTGGACAAAAGGCAACTCCTGTCACCCGATTGTAAGTCAATCATAGGCAGATTCATGAGTGATGACTGACCAGGGGTTTATACCTTAGAGGAATTATATGCATCATACTAGACCAGTTTGCAGTTTCGTGTTTAAAGTTTAATGATAGTTCCCATAGAATATCCATTGTTCAATCCCATTCTGTGTTGTTTGTTATTTGTATAAATCCTGCATTATTGCAGACATGGTTAGCATAATGATAGTCCACTATGTCAATTCACGTGTTCATATATTTGAGCTCTGAAATAATTTCTTTGAATGACCTGTCTTCTTTTTTTACCCGAAGTCAAGGCAGCAATAAACCCCCTCCCATGGAAGGAGCCTCTACCATTGATTGGAAGAATATTGTGATCAATGTGGTCAGCAGCGAAAAGAATAGTCAAATCTCCTAAATCAACACTATCACCTAAAATACATGTAATCTTTTTAGATCACAGAACTTCTCTATATAATGAGCTGAATCCCATCCTATGCAATATATCTACAAAGAACCTTGAACAATACAAATGCTGCGTTTGTAAGGCAAGACCTATCTTTATTGGGGCAGAACAGTTCGAGGACATACTGCCTGAATGATTGTCTGTCCAACTCCAGCAATATTCTGGCTCTTATCTTTCCCAACAAACAAAATATCCAGTATTGTGCGAAGACTGTCTGGAAGATACTTCAAAGTAATATCAAGTTTTAGCATATCTGTCTGGATATTCTTCTATAACAGAGGGAATTTCAGTTTTTATATAACTGTTGATAAGTCTAGCAGCAGTTTGGATAATTTTTCTCTTTTGAGATTCCTCATCAGTGTACTTATCAAAAATGAAATATGATCGAAGGATGTGAGAACTTGTTTCCCTCACTGTGACAATATAATTTTCGCATCCTCCTGCTATTAAAAATATTGAGTCTCGTAATGCTCTTCCAATATAGTTTTTCTCTTTTTGAGGTACTGACTGCCAAATGGAAAGGAATCTTCAATACAAATATATTCTTTTATTTTATCTCTTAGAGCAGACACTATCAATTGTTCCTCATCATTAGCTTCAAGATATGAGCTCATTTTCGTAAAGGCCCAAAATTCATTCTTATTCTGAGTCATCTCAATTTTCTTTGCTTTGTATTTGGCACCACCTTAAACATATGGACAATATCATGTCCGGAACGAATGTTGCCATCACAGGAGTGGGTAATAACAATGGTATTCAATTCGACCTTTCAACGTAACACCCAATCATATGAACGATCAATTTCACTGCAATATTGATTTTAAAAATCTATCTGTCGTCATAGGACTGATATCTAGGGCGTTAAATGTAACTTTACTTCCAATGAAAAGACACTTGAATTTGGTATCAAATGCTCCAGTGAATGGCCGAGCACTTCTTTTGAGCATTGGTTTACTTTTGTTTTGTTCAATGAATTTGAAATGTCATGTGGGTTTATGTACCGCTTACAAAAAATTAAATGAACTACGCAACCAACTGTGACGAGCCGAAAGAAGGTTGTGACTTAAAGGCAGGAAGCAATCAACTGAGTTACAACCTTCTCTCGGCTCGTCACATTGGTGACCCCGGAGTGACCAATGTGACGAGCCGAGAGAAGGTTGTAACTCAGTTGATTGCTTCCTGCCTTTGAGTCACAACCTTCTCTCGGCTCATCACATTCAGACAATGTTACAGAGCAAAACAGCAGACATGAATTTTCATGTTCGTTTTAGTGCGAGGGAAGAGCGAAAATACAAGCATAATATATACAAAAGGAATTATGTACAATTGTGTGACACACGGTTGGTACATGGCTTCCCCTCTAAAAATGACATACTGAACATGTTAAATAGGTGCCCTGAATCTGGAGAGGTAGTAGTAAAAACTGCGCCGATTAGCGGCAGTGAGTGACTGTAGAAGTCGTTGGTTGGGGTGCGAGCGAGTGGTGGATGATGATTGGCTGTGTTGCCCCTCAGGCTCGTCACGGGGTAGGCGAATGTGTCCTACGGCATTCATAGGTGTGTGTGTCCTACGGCATTCATAGGCGTGTGTGTCCTATGGCATTCATAGGCGTGTCCTACGGCATTCATAGGCGACACACTGAACATGTTAAATAGGTGCCCTGAATCTGGAGAGGTAGTAGTAAAAACTGCGCCGATTAGCGGCAGTGAGTGGCTGTAGAAGTCGATGGTTGGGGTGCGAGCGAGTGGTGGATGATGGGTGGCTGTGTTGCCGCTCCGGCTCGTCACGGGGTTGGCGAGTGTGTCCTACGGCATTCATAGGCGTGTGTGTCCCACGGCATTCCTAGGCGAGTGTGTCCTACGGCATTCATAGGCGTGTGTCCTACAGCATTCATAGGCGTGTGTCCTACGGCATTCACGTCAGCTTCGGTTGAAGTTGAATATGTGTCCTCTTCGTCACGAGTGGAGGCGTTGATGGAGGTTTTGAAGGTCATGAAGTGGCTGTCCATAAGGGCACGAACTAGGTTCACCTCACGAGGAAAGCCGTGTGCGGCAGGTTGCAGGCGAGTAATACTGGTCATTTTCCCGAGGGTGAGCGAAGCCCTTTGGTCCCCCAACGGTTGTTGAGAGAGCTGATAAAGCGTTGCGATACGGGAGGCTGGCGACGGCGAGTACTGCTGCAGAAGGTATGCGTTGACGGCGTCATAGTAACGGTAAGAGGCGGAGGGGGGTGGGGAGGCGGGAGGAGCGAGTCACTCCGGGGTCACCAATGTTACGGGCCGTGAGAGAATCATGTACCAACCGTGTGTCACACAATTGTACGTAATTCCTTTTGTATATATTATGCTTGTATCTTCGCTCTTCCCTCGCACTAAAATGAACATGAAAATTCATTTCTGCTGTTTTGCTCTGTAACATTGTCTGAATGTGATGAGCCGAGAAAAGGTTGGGACTCAAAGGCAGGAAGCAATCAACTGAGTTACAATCTTCTCTCGGCTCGTCACATTGGTCACTCCGGGGTCACAAATGTGACGAGCCGAGAGAAGGTTGTGACTCAAAGGCAGGAAGCAATCAACTGAGTTACAACCTTCTCTCGGCTCGTCACATTGGTGACCCCGGAGTGACCAATGTGACGAGCCGAGAGAAGGTTGTAACTCAGTTGATTGCTTCCTGCCTTTGAGTCACAACCTTCTCTCGGCTCGGCACATTCAGACAATGTTACAGAGCAAAACAGCAGACATGAATTTTCATGTTCGTTTTAGTGCGAGGGAAGAGAGAAGATACAAGCATAATATATACAAAAGGAATTATGTACAATTGTGTGACACACGGTTTGCTATTGGGGTGTCTCCTTGTTCACAAAGCCAGTCGGATATTTCTGGGAAGGTGTCCTCGGGTATCGCCGCGAGAACATAATCCGCTTTAGTGGTTGAGCGAGTCACGCCCCTGATACGTATGACGCCCTCAAAACATACCTTCTGCAGCAGTACTCGCCGTCGCCAGCCGCCCGTATAGCAAAGCTTTTTCAGCTCTCGCAACAACCGTTGGGGGACCAAAGGGCTTCGCTTGCCCTCAGGGAAATGACCAGTATCGCTCGCCTTCAACCTCCCGCAGACGGCTCTCCTCGTGAGGTGAACCTACTTCGCGCCCTTTGGATACGCCGTTTACCCAAACCTGTACGCGCTGCCATACCCGATGTCGATAGTTTACCCATAAAGGACTGGATGACCAAAGCCGACGCCCTTATGGACAGCCATTTCAAGACCTCCATCAACGCCTCCACCCCTGACGACGAGGATGGCTATTCAACGTCAACCGAAGCTGACAATCCTTGGCCCATTTCTTTGCGAAGAGCGAAGATACAAGCACAATATATACAAAAGGAATTATGTACAATTGTGTGACACACAGTTGGTACACAATTGTCATGATAATGCCATCACCTCTTTTAGCACTTGATTTTATATCAATAAAATTCAATGATTTCAGTATTTCCATTGCATTACTCGACAGTCAAAACCTAGGTAAAGACATCATAATTATCATTGCTTATGCAGATGATGATACTCTCTTTGCATCAATTCCTTCCCCTAAATGTTGTTTTGTGGTTGGTGAATCCCTTAATAGAGATTTAGCTAGAATTGGTGCCTGGTGCCAATTATGGGATATGAAGTTGATTCCTAACAAAACTCAAAGTATGATTGTAAGTAGGTCAAGGACGGTGGCTCCTCAACATCCGGATCTAAGTATTGAAAATGTTTCTTTGAATTTGTATGACTTTTAAAATTGTTAGGTGTAGTTCTCGGCAGCAAATATACTCTTGAGAAACACATTAGGTCTGTCTTCTTCAATTGCACAAAAAAATTGACTTATTGAGAAAGTCTTTCAAGATTTTTGGTGATCAATCTATTCTGAAGAAGTGTTTTAATTCTTTCTTTCTACCTTGTTTTGAGTATTGTTTTCTTGTCTGGTCTTCAGCTACTGATTCTCATCTTAATTTGTTGGACAGAAACTTACGGTCTATTAAATTTCTTATTCCTGATCTAGATAATAATTTTGTATCGTCGTTCAATTAGCTCATTATGCATGTTGCATTCAGATCTCCCTGCACAGTTCTATTCTGTTCCTAATACTTTTAAGGCAGTTAATTCAAATAGCCAGACCTATTCCATCATGACGCTGAATACTACACAGTATTCTATTAGTTTTATTCCAGCTGTGACCAAGTTGTGGAATGATCTTCCTTATTGCGTAGTTGAATCAGTAGAACTTCAAAAGTTCAAATTGGAGCAAATGTTTTTATGTTGACCAGGCGGACATGAGTCTTTTTATAGTTTATATACGACATATATGTTTTTGACGTTGTTAATAGTTTATATATGACATATCTATTTTGACGTTGTTAATGTTTTTAGAATGATTTATTGTTAATTTGTTCTCATCATTTATTTATTTCCTTATTTCCTTTCCTCACTAGGCTATTTTTCCCTATTGAAGCCCTTGGGCTTATAGCATCTTGCTTTTCCAACTGGAGTTCTAGCTTGGCTAGTAATAATAATAATAATAATAATAATAATAATAATAATAATAATAATAATAATAATAATAATAATAATAATAATAATAATAACAAGAAATTTATTTGCATATTAATGTAATGGCAGCCATCTTTGATTTGGCAGCTTTCCAGTGGTCAGAAATTAGAGTGTGATTATGTTATTAATAGTATCAGAATTAGTTTGATAACATTTTCTTTAATTTTGGGGGGTTCGAGAGTTGTTTGTTATATCTTTACCCTACTATAGGTAAATAGCTTATTAACCGATCCATAGAAACAAAAGCTTTTGATATATGGGAGTCTATTCGTTGTCACCCTAAAATATGCCAAAATCTAGTTTTTGGAATACTTGGAAGTCTCGATGAAGATATTGATGCTTGAGATGGATGGATATCGTACTAAAAATGGGATTTTTTTTTTTAATGTTACTTTTTGTATATTAGTTTTATATTGATAGTAATAATTCGTTTCAACGAGTAATTTAACTTAACATTAATTAAAAATAGATTAAAACATAATTTTCTACTATAACCTAAAAACTAATCATATAATCTTATTAATTTGTAAACTGGGAAATTATTTAAATAGAAAAATTCATATTTGTATTACTTATGCTGGAACTTATACTTCATAAGGTTTATGCTTAAGTACTTCTTATATATATAAAAAAGTAAAAATTACTGGATCTGTTCATTGTCTAACCTGTGTATTATTACTGTTAATGCTCTAGTATGTTTTGTATTGGAACAAAAATATGATGATAATAGTATGATAACTATATGTGCAAGCTTCACATTAGGAAGAAAAAAAAAAAAACCTTAGGGTATCTAGTTCTCATACTTTTTTTTTCTATCATACAAGTGCCTGTTGGAGAATCATTAAATAATAACTGAAGTTATGATGCGATAGTCCAACAAAAAGACATTTTGTTTAAGGAGGTAAGCATTTGTCATTTTATAGAAACATTAACAGATTCATATCTTGATTGAAGTTTCTTAAGCAAAAAAAGGCTTTATTAGGAAGTTCTCAAATCCAATTAAAATCACATTTAAAATGTAGGAATTATTACCAACCCAAATAAATTTACCTTCAGAAATTATCATATATATTTTTTTACATAATGATAAGGCATATCAGACAATAGGAAAGGGTTATAATATTTGAGTAAAGAATTCATGGGATTTCCAGATGCTTTTATAAAATGTTTGACGTTTTTACTGCTTTGATTATATCTGCGTGGCTCTAAAAACACAGAATATCAAAACCTACTTAAAATATTGGAAAAGAAAAACAAATTTATAAAAAAAAAAATTGTATTTGTCTCGTCAATAATCGTGCTTTCAATCACCACTGTGTCCCATAAAAACTTCGACTTTTCATTGATATTTGTAACTTCTCTCAACCCCCCTACATATGGGGACGTTTCTAGCACTACCTCCAAGTATCGATCATCTATAAATTTTAGGAAGTCAATGTAAGGGGGGTGACGACACTTCATTTACCTCTGATTGTACATACAGTGTCATCATCATTATATTTGTATAATTAAACATATGAAGAAGACAATCAGCCCAGTCCATGGCCAAGTTTATATATGAAAATACCCAAAGTTGGAAATACAGGTGATACTGATGAAAAATAAAAACTTCCGAACTCTACTAACAAAAGTATTTCACTATAATCAAAGATAAATAATAAATTGATTCAATTATTCACAGCCATACCAAGCACGATAAACAAAATTGCACTTACTATTGAAAATAGATTAACGCTTCGAGGAAATAAATAGATAAATCCAGCATTCACAACAAACTAAATATGGCAGCAATGGAAGAAAACAACGCAGTCGTCCAAGACATTTATCCCCGTCCTAAATTAGTACAAAAAAATAAACAAACGCCCTCAATTATACCAGCAGTTTTTCTCGCTACAAACAATCATTACATTAACTTCAGGTAGGTTTACTTCTACAAACTTTTGTGTTACAAGCAATTACGGCATGGGTTTGCATGAAGCCGCCGGAAAATTGATGCTGTATTGACCAAAATGACCGATATTAGGCGGTATGCAGCTGAAACATGCGATTAGTTACATGCATATCAGGGCATGTTGCTACGGTGAGATTCCAGTGACTTGCATTGTGTTATGCCGTTGTTGGGGTTTTATGGTGGGGTTTCATACGCCTTGGCACACCATCTTGTAGCTTTGTTACTCGGTGTAGTAGTGTGTTGCGAGTGGCTTGCAGAGTTGGAGTACTCGTATATGTGACGGAGTAAATTTCATTCCAAACCTATAGCTGTCTTCAAAGGTTGTTTGGGAGGTGTCAGACAAACTGAAAACTCGTTTAGGATGAATATTTTGTTTATAAAACGAATCAATGGGAGGGTTTTCTTCTTTTTGGGGAAAAGAGAGTTATAAGATGTTGCATGGATTTAAGAAGTTTTAAAGACTTTTTAGTCCATCCGCGGCGACTCTCTTTGCTCTTTTGTAGAGCGATTTAGTTTAAACACTAAGAGAGTTCTTATGATCTCATCTAACTTATTCTTGAACTCGTTTACCATGTTGCATTTCACTACATCCGCTGGAAGTCTATTCCAAGTATGTGTTATTTTGTATGTAAAGACATTGCTTCAATGATTGGTGCTGTATCTTTTTCATTCAAATTTGTATCCGTTACTTGTGGACTTATCTGTGCTGAGTGTGAATAGATTGTGGTAATGTACATTTGTTATTCCTTTAAGAATTTTTATGCCTCTACCAACTTACCCCTAGGTCGTCAAGTTTGAAGATCGAGAAAATTCAAACATTCCATACTCCTTTTTTATCTAAATTACCATAGTGTTGGAACTGGTCTGGTGACCCTAGATTGTACTACTTCCAGTCCATCTATATCCTTCCAAATACTTGGAGTAAGGAATTGGACTCTGTATCCTATATGGGGTCTTACTAATGATGTGCACAGCTGTAGTACAGTGTCTTTGTTTCTGTATTTGAATTGTCTCTTTATGGAGTCAATTAGTATTTATGCTTTTTTTCAGCTTTTGTGCTCTGTTTGGTGAACTTCAGAGAGAGAGAGAGAGAGAGAGAGAGAGAGAGAGAGAGAGAGAGAGAGAGAGAGAGAGAGAGATATCGGTCAATAGGAATAATCTAGAAATGAACCACACTATATTAAGATAGCACAATGAGAATTATCGAGAAATATATCATGTTATTTTTCCATGTTTACCATAATTCCAATAAGCAAACTTTAGAGTATTGATTTATTAATTGAGAGAGAGAGAGAGAGAGAGAGAGAGAGAGAGAGAGAGAGAGAGAGAGAGAGAGAGAGAGAGAGAGAGAGAGAGAAATAATTATCCTGAAAGGAAAGAGAAAGTATAAGTTTGTAGAAAGAGTAAATCTTACTTCAGAGTAAACAAATATATATACATAGAAATATATATATATATATATATATATATATATATATATATATATATATATATATATACATATATATATATATATATATATATATATATATATATATATATATATATATATATATATGTATACATATATATATGTATATATATATATATATATATATATATATATATATATATATATATATATATATATATATATGTGTGTGTGTGTATATATATATATATATATATATATATATATATATATATATATATATATATATATATATATATATATATATATATATATATATATGTATATATATGCATATATATATATATATATATATATAAATATATATAATATATATATATATATATATATATATATATATATATATTTATATATATACATATATATATATATATATATATATATATATGTATATATATATGTATATATATATATATATATATATATATATATATATATATATATATATATATATATATATATCTTCTTCTTCTTCTTCTTCTTCTTCCCAGCTTTATCCCTATTCGGGGTCTCCGTTTCTAATGAGTCTCTTCCATCTCCCTCTGTCCTGTGTCATTTCCTCCCATACTCCCTTCCCTCATATCATCTCTAATGCCATCTCTCCACCTGGTCTTAGGTCTTCCTCTCCTTCGTGTTCCATCAACCTCCACGTCCATCACTTCTCTTGCCATGTGTTGCCTTTCTCTTCTCATCAGGTGGCCATACCATCTTAACCTTGCCTCTTGCACTTTCTTCGATGCCTCAGTGACTTTTACTGTACCCCTAATATGTTCATTTCTAACCCTGTCCTTTTTGGTTACTCCACTCATCCACCTAAGCATCCTCATCTCGGCTACGTTCAACTTTCTACCTTCTGTTTTCTTTAGGGGTGCTGCTTCCAATCCATATGTCATTGCTGGTCTGACCACTGCCTTGTGCACTCTGCCCTTCAATCTTATAGGGACTTTCCTAACACATATGATACCAGACACCCTCCTCCAGTTGTTCCAACCACACTGAATCCGGTTGTTAATTTCCTCTTCCATGTTCCCCCCATTGTCGATCACTGAACCAAGGTACTTGAATTTATGAACCCTTTTGATGTTTCCTCCGCCTAATTTGATTGTTGTTTGCTGGTCGCCATCCATCTCGGTTGTCATATACTCTGTCTTCTTCCTGCTTATTCTTAAACCTCTACTCTCCAAGGCATATCTCCATCTTTCTAGTTTCCCCTCCAGTTCTTCCCTGTTCTCGGCTACCAAGACTATATCATCTGCATAGAGCAGACACCATGGTGGCTCCTCCCTGACATCCTCTGTTAACACATCCAAGACGATGTTAAACAGGAGTGGGCTTAGAGCAGATCCCTGATGTAGCCCAACTCCAACCTGGAAATTTTCTGTTCTTCCAACTGTAGATCTGACGCTGGTCTTTACATTTCTATACATCTCCCTGATCATTCTGACATACTTCTCCATCACTCCTCTCTCCCTGAGACATCTCCATATTTCCTGTCGTGGTACTCTGTCATATGCCTTCTCTAGGTCTATAAAGGCCATATGCAAGACCTTTTGCTTCTCTCTGTACTTTTCCATAATTTGTCTCAAAGCGAAAATACCATCCACAGTACTAAGCCGCTTCATGAATCCTAGTTGCTGTCTACCGATGGAAACTTGCTGCCGTAATCTTTCATCCATAATTCTTTCAAATACCTTCAGTGTATGTGACATGAGTTTTATTCCTCGATAATTTTCACAACACTGTATGTCCCCTTTCTCTTTGAATATTTGGATTAATATACTTTCCCTCCATTTTTCGGGTATTGTCTCACTTTCCATAATCTTTTTCATTAACTGCCACAATATGTCAATTCCTTCCTCATCAAGAGCCTTCCGGGCTTCTGCAGGTATGCCATCTGGTCCCACAGCTTTACCATTTTTCATCTTTCCCAGTGCCCCTCTAACCTCAGCTTTTGTTATTTCTGTGACTGGTCCACAATTTGTGTGTCCGTCTCCTCTTAGAAATCTTTCATTTTCTTCATTCAGTAAGGCCTCAAAATATTCTTCCCATCTCTTTATTATGTCTCTCTCATTTCTCAGTATATTTCCATCCTTATCCTTAATCTGTCTTATGTGTGTTATATCCTTGGTATTCTTATTTCTCTTGTGTGCTAGTTTAAAGATCTTTCCTTGCCCTTCCTTGGTATCTAGCTCTTTGTAAAGCTGATCATATGCTCTATCCTTAGCAATTGCTACAATTTTCTTTGCTAATTTATTTGCTTCCTTATAGGCCATCCAGTCCTCTTCCATTTGGGTCCCCTCCCACCTTTTCTTTGCTTCTCTCTTTTGCTTTGTTGCATCCTTCACTTCTTCACTGAACCACCACGTTTCCTTATTTTCGAACATCTTACCACTACTCTCACCCAGTATTTCTCTAGCAACCCGCAGTATTATCTCCATCGTTCTATTCCACCATTCATCAACATCCTCAATTTCATGAGTTAGTTCCTCTAATACTTTTTCTTTAAACTGCATACATATATATATATATATATATATATATATATATATATATATATATATATATATATATGTATATATATATATATATATATATATATATATACATATATATATATATATATATATATATATATATATGTATATATATATATATATATATATATATATATATATATATATATATATATATATATATATATATATATATATATATATATATATATATATATATATATATATATATATATATATATATATATATATATATATATATATATATATATATATATATCACTCACGAAAGGCATTTGATACCGAATTCTATCTTGGGAATATATATTCACTTGGAATTCATTTTATGGTAACAGCTTCTGGCCGGGTGGGGATTCGAACCCCCACCTTTGGGCCGGAAACCATGCCAGCAACGACCATACCGACTGAGCTATCAGAAAGATAGCCTAGTCGGTAGGGTCGTTGCTGGCATGGTTTCCGGATCACAGGTGGGGTTTCGAATCTCCACCCGGCGAGAAGCTGTTACCTTAAAATGAATTCCAAGTGGATATATATTCACAAGATAGAATTCTGTAAAAAATGCCTTTCGTGGGTGATATTTACATTGATTGAAATCACGTGTGTTTGTGATATATATATATATATATATATATATATATATATATATATATATATATATATATATATATATATATATATATATATATATACATATATATATATATATATATATATATATATATATATATATATATATATATATATATATATATATATATATATACTCTCTCTCTCTCTCTCTCTCTCTCTCTCTCTCTCTCTCTCTCTCTCTCTCTCAAAGGAAGGAAACCCCTCTTATTGATTACTTTTATTCATAAAACATTTATTCTAAATGAGCCTTTAGATTGGCTGACACCTTCCGAGCAACATTTGAAGACAGATATAGGTTGGGAGTGAAATGTATTCTGTCAGTGCAACTCGTCGTGGATATTTTTTCTCTTATTCATATGATTGCCATTTTTTAATAGAGTCCCTACTCTTGCACGTTCTATTGCTCTAAAGAGTAGCACAAGGGCCTCCTCTTTCTTACAGAATGATGCAAATATGCAATGCTTATTTCAACCTGCTTTTGTATAAGATATTTTTTGTAGACAACAGTTTTTTTTTCGCAATTTCAATACTTTTGTTATCAGTATCAGATGCATACTAATCAACTCCTGCTTTACTCACAAGTATATTTATTCTTCTAATCTTTCTATTTCTCATTTGTAGATTGGATTGTTCTACTCGATAATAATAATAATAATAATAATAATAATAATAATAATAATAATAATAATAATAATAATAATAATAATAATATACATATAATCAATGTGACCTTCTGTAAAGGCATCTTCGGTTCAAGTGCTTAAACACGCATATAGGCTGTCTGAGCACCAGTGATGCCTCGTATTTTTTTCGACTTCTTATATTGCTCTCAGACTGCCTGGGGCAACCTTCCCTACAATCTCGGTAGACACCATAATGCCCTGCAACATGTTTGCGCCATTTAATAATCGTGCATTAATGTACCCGCACTGGCGCAAACAAGACTCCGTAACAATTTCGTAAGTGAAGTAAGAACCAGCACAGGTCTGCAAGGTTCAGTGCCACACCGCACCTTATAGACTTGTGCTGATTCTTACCGCTTTCGTTTTGATGCCGAGGCACACAGCTTATGGTCTCATGCAGCATCATCTGGCCGCCAGACGCCGTGTAAGATTTTCAAACTGTTCAGAACCCTGGCGGCTCCATACAACCGTACGCCTAGTTTGGCAGGCCTAGGCAGACGTCGCTGAGCCTTTTGGCGCTCTTTCTGTGGCTTTTTGAGTGGCAAATGGAAGAGAGGTAGAAAGGGCGTTAATGGATTATGTGTTGATAACTAAAAGAATGTTTGGAAGATTGAAACACGTGGATGTGTTTAGGGGTATGGCTAACGGTATGTCTGATAATTTTTTGGTAGAAGGAAACTAGTTGTAGCAAAAGAGTGCGGGAATAGAGTAAGTGGATGTAAAAGGGAGCTAGTGAGGGTTGAAGAGCTAATAAAATCAGGGATAAAAAGTAGATATCAAGAAAGGTTTAAAATGCCATATGTCAAAGTGAAAGTAAAAGAAACAGGTAATTCTGAGGAGGTGTGGATGTTAGTGAAAGAATCTTTTGTTGGGATTGTAAGTGATGTGTGTGGCAAGAAGTTTGTTGGAGGCAGCATGAGGAAGGGCAGTGAATGGTGGAATGAAGGAGTGGAGGTAAAAGTGGAAGAGAAAAAGAGGGCTTTGGAAAAATGGCAGTAGAGTAATAGTGTAGAGAAATATTAAAGATATAGAGAGAAAAATGTGGGAGTAAAGCACAAGGTAAATGAGGCAAAGAGGGCAGTTGACCTGAGGTGGGGTAGGGGATTAGGTCATTCTTATGAAGAGAATAAGAAGAAGTTTTGGAAAGAAGTGAAGAGAGTAAGGAGGGCTGGTTCAAGAATTGAAGACACAGTACGAGATGGAAATGGAAGGTTGTTAAAAGGAGAGGAGGCAAGGAAAAGATGGGCGGGATATTTTGGAAGTTTACTGAATGTTAAGGATAATAGGGAAGCAGATATAATTGCTGTTGCAAGTGTTGAGTTGCCGGTGATGGGAGATGAGAAGGAGAGAGAGATTACAAGAGAGGAAGTGAGAAGAGCACTAGATGAAACGAGAGTAGGAAAAGCATCTGGCATGGATGGTGTGAGAGCTGAGATGTTGAAGGAAGGGGGTGTGACTGTACTTGAATGGTTGGTGTTTAATATGTGTTTTGTGTTGTCAATGTTACCAGTAGATTGGGTTTGTTTGTATTGTACTACTATATAAGGGTGAGGGAGATGTGCATGAGTACTGTAATTCAAGGGGTATGAGTTTGTTGGGTGTGGTGGGAAAAGTGGATGGTAGAGTATTGATTAAGAGGATTAAGGAAAAAAACAGAGAATGCTCTCTTAGAAGTACAGGGTGGTTTTAGAAGAGGTAGTGGTTGTATGAATCAAATTTTTACAGTTAGGCAGATATGCAAGAAATATTTAGCAAAAGGTAAGGAGGTGTATGTTACGTTTATGTATCTAGAGAAAGCGCATGATAAAGTTGATAGGGAAGCAATGTGGCATGTGATGAGGTTATAAGGATTTGGTGGAAGGTTGTTGCAAGCAGTGAAAAGTTTCTGCAAAGGTAGTAAAGCATGTGTTAGGATAAGAAATGAAGTGAGCGATTGGGTTCTAGTGAGAGTGGGACTGAGACAGGGATGTGTGATGTCGCCAAGCTTGTTTAACATGTATGTTGATGGAGTTGGGAGAGAGGTGAATGCTCGAGTGCTTGGACGATGATTGAAACTGGTAGACGAGAATGACCATGAATGGGAGGTAAATCATGGTTGTTGTTTGCAGATGATACTGTACTAGTTTATGTGCGGAAGAGAAGCTTGTCTGATTAGTGACAGAATTTGGAAGGGTGTGTGAGAGAAGGAAGTTGAGAGTTAATGTGGGTAAGAGAAAGGTTATGAGATGTACGAGAAGGGAGGGTGGTGCGAGGTTGAATGTCATGTTGAATGGAGAGTTACTTGAGGATGTGGATCAGTTTAAGCACTTGTGGTCTGTTGTTGCAGCAAATGGTGGAGTGAAGGTAGATGTACGTTAGAGAGTGAATGTAGGATGCAAATTGTTGGGGGCAGTTAAGGGAGTAGTAAAAAATAGAAGGTTGGGCATGAATGTAAAGAGAGTTCTATATGAGAAAGTGATTGTACCAACTGTGATGTATGGATCGGAGTTGTGGGGAATAAAAGTGACGGAGAGACATATATTGAATGTGTTTGATATGAAATGTCTAAGGAGTGTGGTTTGTGTATCTCGAGTAGATAGGGATAGGAACGAAGTAGTGAGGGTGAGAAAGGGTGTAAGAAATGAGTTAGCAGCTAGATTGGATATGAATGTGTTGAGGTGGTTTGGCCATGTTCAAAGAATGGAAAATGGCTGTCCGCTAAAGAAGGTGATGAATGCAAGAATTGTTGGGAGAAGTCCAAGAGGAAGGCCAAGGTTTGGGTGGATGGACAGAGTGAAGAAAGCTCTAGGTGATAGGAGGATAGATATGAGAGAGGCAAGAGAGCGTGCTAGAAATAGGAATGAATGGCGATCGATCGTGACGCAGTTCCATTAGGCCCTGCTGCTCCATCCGGTGCCTTAGATGACTGCGGAGGTAGCAACAGTAAGGGATTCAGCGTTATGAAGCTTCATCTGGGGTGGATAACGGGGGAGGGGGGCTGTGGCACCCTAGCATTACCAGCCAAATTCAGTTGAGTCCCTTGTCAGGCTGGAAGGAACGTAGAGAGGAGAGGTCCCCTTTTTGTTTCATTGTTTGATGTCGGCTACACCCCAAAATTGGGGGAAGTGCCTTAGTATATATATATATGTATATATATATATATATATATATATATATATATATATATATATATATATATATATATATATATATATATATATATATATATATATATATGTGTGTGTGTGTGTGTGTGTGTGTGTGTGTGTGTATATATATCCCTACTCCTATTGACGCAAAGGACCTCGGTGAGATATATCAGTCTTCTTTATGTTGAATTTAGAAATCAGTACATTTTTATTCACGATTTCCAACTTCACTTTTCATAGACCTAAGCCATGCAGGCCTGGGTCTTTTATCTAAACTTGTGCCTTGCGGA
>NC_090744.1:58012560-58017560 GCF_036898095.1 Palaemon carinicauda | reverse complement strand
AAATTTAGAACACAAATCCTTTACGTTATTTTTTGACTCTGGTAGTCCACGTAATATCATGGATTTGAAGACACATCATTTGTTGTTTTCGAACTTTCCGATTGAAAAATCCGGAATTAGACTTTCGGGTATAGGAAATAATGAATTAAATGTCGTAGGCATAACTTATGTTCAGTTCAGAGTCGGTAAACGCACGTTTGCCGATACATTTGCTGTTGTAAAAAACATTAATATGTATCCAGCTGTAATTATAGGATACCCATCTATGGGAAATCAAAATATTATCTTAGCCCCTGCCAAGCACGGCGTGTATATCAAAGGGAAACTCTATAAGTCTTCTAATACCTTAAAATCAGTTTTGGATAAAAAGGAGACGACAAATGTAACCGTAACGTACGTTGAAGAACCAATAACTTGTCTCACTAATAAAGAAATAATATATGCAACCCAGCAGAATTCTCGTTCACCCGTAATATCATCTGGCACGCAATCTATCGAACCAAACGTACCTTCGAATTTAATAGTGCAAATAAAGAAAACATTACCGGGATCTGAAATATTAATCCTTTCCGATACTTTGAAAACTAACGGATTGTCTGTCACACAAGCTATTTATACAGTAGGCTCACATCAACAATGTAATATTGAAGTCTGTAATCATTTAAATAACACTTTAGTAATTCACAAAAATCAACATATCTTGGATGTAGAAGTTTATAAACAACGTATTCTTACCGTTGCTGAAATCAATCACTCTCAATCAGTTGCGGATGAATCCCTTTTGCGATCTATTAAAAATAAAATCAATAAAGACATTCAAGACGAAGAAATTCAGCAGAAAATTTTTGAGCTTTTAACTAAATATCATAATGTTTTTTTCCACTACGGATGGATCCTTAGGAAAAACAGATGTGATCAAGCATCAAATAAGGCTAAAGGACAAGCAGAAAATTATCTATGTACCCTCTTACAGACTCCCTATGAAATTCCAGAATGAAACAAATGATGAAGTAGGTAAAATGCTAGAAGAAGGAGTCATTAGGAAATCAAACAGCCCTTATAATTTTCCTTTATTAGTTGTACCGAAAAAAGATCGAACATGGCGTATCTGCGTCGACTTTCGTCGTCTAAACGAGGAAACGATCCCTGATCGATTCCCAGTGCCATGTACTGACGATATTTTGTCTTTGTTAGGTCAGAATAAATATTTTACCAGTTTGGACTTACTTAAAGGCTTTCACCAGATATCATTAGAAGAAGATAGTATCCCATACACAGCCTTCGGCACAGCCAGGGGACATTATGAATTTTTACGGATGCCTTTTGGTTTACGTTGTGCTCCTATAACATTTACAAGAATGATTAACATAGTGTTTGGAGACTTGTTAGGGGATATATTGCATGCCTATATGGATGATCTTGTAATCTTTTCCAACACCTTAGAAGAACATCTACGTAAGTTAGAACTAGTACTACAGAGATTAAGACAACATAACTTAAGGGTAAAGATAAGTAAGTGTGAATTTTTCAAAACAGAATTAATATATTTGGGTTTCATGGTGTCAAGCCAAGGTCTTAAAGTAGTCCATGATAAGGTGTCGCCTGTACGTAATTTTCCCATACCTACTAATGTCAAGGGAATACAGCAATTTCTGGGTTGTAGTGGATATTACAGGCGTTTTATACGCAACTATTCAATAATAGCTGCTCCTTTAACTGATCTTACGAAGAAGGGCGTAGATTTCATATGGTCTGAGCAACATCAACAGGCGTTTAATACTTTGAAAGATGAACTGTGTAGTTCTCCTATCTTAAAATTTCCTGACTTCGGTAAGGAATTCTTCATTGCAACAGACGCCTCAGACTCAGGAGTAGGAGGGGTATTGCTTCAGCAATATGATAAACAATTTTTCCCGATAGCTTTTTATTTTCGAAAACTGAGAACTTCCGAAAGTAAGTATGCAGTAATAAACAAGGAAGGGCTAGCTATTGTTAATACACTAGTGCATTTTAAGTTCATAATTTACGGTTATCCCGTTAAGGTTCTTACTAACCATTAACCACTAACTGAGTTCTTTAAAGGCTTCAACCACAGCCCTAAACGAACTCGGTGGCATTTGATCATTCAAGATTTTGGCGCAAGAATCGGGTATTTACCTGGGAAAGCAAATATCATTGTGGGTGCATTATCACGCAACCCCGTGTCATCTTGTACGGAGCCTTTAGCTAAATTAATAGATATATCAACATCCATGCCTATTGTTAAAACGATATCTGAACAAGAAGATTTAGGCTGGAGCACTGAATTATTACAGACTGAGCAAAGAAAAGATCAGAAAATAGAAAAAATTATGAATGCTTTGAAAGGCAATCATAAGGAAAAGGGATATATAAAGTATAAGCAGCAGAATTATATAATCAAAGATAATATTCTGTGTAGGACCGTGACAAGGAAAACCCGCAATACACCACATGTAACTAACGATCAGGTAGTAGTACCAATCTCACTTATTTCCACTGTCCTGAATTGGTTGTATGCAAATCCATTATATGGACACCCGGGGTTCTCATTAATGTCACAGAAAGCCAAATCATTGTTTTATTGGCATACGATGCTTACAGATATAAAAAGACACATAGCTAATTGTCGCACATGTCAGGAAAACAAAGGGCATACGAAAACACCTGTCAGCCTAGGAGCTTATCCTGTGCCCAATCAACCCTTTGAAAGAATACATTTAGATTTGTTAACAGGATTTTACGAGTCAGACAGAGGAAATAAGCACCTCTTCGTAATTATAGATGCTTTAACTCGATATACAGAACTAATAGCGCTTAAAACTAAAACTGCGATTGAATGCGCTAGGAAGTTTTACGAGTGTTACATTTGTAAACATGGAATTCCACACATGATAATCTCAGACTCGGGTGGTGAATTTAATAATCACTTTCTTACCTCATTGTGTGAATTCCTCAGCATAAAGAAAATAAATACCATGATATATCACCCAGAGTCGAATGGGCTAGTGGAAAGAGCAAATAGGAAGATATTAAATATATTAAGAGTAACACTAGGGGGATCAGACCCCAACTGGGATATTGCAATACCGGCGGCACTGAGTACTCTGAATCATTCATATCATATATCAATTAAAATGTCACCGCATGAAGCATTGTATGGTACCCCAGTTAGAACGCCTTTCCATGTATTAACGCCTACAACTAATCTATCAAATCCTTTAAAAGAATGTATAAATGCAAGTATAAGTCGATATGATATCCTTCGAAAGAATTTAGAAGAATCACAAATCATAATGAAAAGGAATCATGATAAAACAGCGAAACCAACTAAAACATATACCGTGGGTGATAACATATATATTCAAATCAATGTACGAAAAGGGCTCAATTATAAACTAACACCTAAGTTTGAAGGCCCATTTAACATTTTGGAAACATTAACGGCCAATAGGTTTAGAGTTCAAAACGTATCCCAACCCACGGATTAGAGAATAGTACCATTGGCTCACATAAGAAATTAAAAAGAAAAGAGAGGAAAAGAAGTGAGGGAAATTTTTTTTTTATTTTATGTGATTAAAAGTTTTCTTTTTAATACAGGAGTAATTACATATATTTTTCTCGTTACAGGTTTCCAAGATGAATTTTTTGTTGTTGGGAGTGATACTGTTCGCTCAGACATTTTTCTCGTGTGGGATGAGTTCTAAAACTAAAAGTATAAATTTTAAATATGGCACTATAGTTGAAAGACAAGAAGACGTTTTTATTACATCAACCAACGTAGTTGTAGAAGTGAATATGCAAGCAATTTTTCTTCAAGATAATGATGTCACTAGCTTAAGAACCGCCATTTCAAGGTTTTCTGCCTTATTGGATGAGTTGCATAGAAGACATTTTCATTTGACTACAGAGAGTTTGCTTGGATCAACATTAAAAGTTGCAGAGATGCTATCTGATGACTTGAAAAATAAGACTTACGAGACAGGATCTTTGGCTTATGACCTTTTGATGTGGACTGTAGGACACGAACATAAAGAAAGACGAAATCCGTTTATTTATGCTGCATTAAACATCTTTGGTTCTGTTGCAAGTTTAGGTTTAGGAATTTTCAATCGTCTTAAAATTAGTAATCAAAATAAGAAAATTGAGTTCTTGACTCATGAAGATGAATTGATTATGTCAGAACTAAGGAATCAGTTAGCTTCAATCAATAAAATTATGGATTTAGTAAATGAACATTCAAATAATATCATTCAGATTATGGAAGTACAGGATTTGTTGGCAATATTAACGTATTATGATTCAAAGATAGATCACATACATAACAGAATTGCACATTTCATTGAGAAATCCAAGGATTATGTAGAAGCTATCACGTTAGCAACTAAAGGTGTACTGTCGCCCCATTTGTTGCCTATAAATTACTTAAAGTTAATTCTGGAGAACGTTAGGGATAAACTAGGCTATGTTCCTTTGTTAGACGAACATAGGTTAGAATTTTATTACAGCCTAATTACAGTAAACGTTGATAATAACAAGATTATGATTACAATTCCCTTTGATTCTTCTGATGCCTGGCAATCTTACAGGATATCACCATTTCCGACTTTCATGACGAATCACTCAAATCCAGTAATATCCAGTTTGACAGGACACGTATTGATTTCCCCAGACAAGGAAACATATACGGTCATTAAAGACTTAAATCAATTAACTCACTATTCAGACGCAATGGATAGAAAAATATGTACAGCTGACTCATTTGAATTCCATAAAAACTTAATGGATTCATGCGAGTTAGGTATAGTGCTAGACGGTGCTCTCTCCCATACAAGTGAAAATTGTCTGGATAAGCTTTATCCCTTTGACAATAATGAGTTCAATTGCAGACTGAACAATGGCTCGTGGATACGATACGACAAGGACGGCTTCAATGTATCATGCCTTGACGGATCCACGTCCTTCACCCACATCTTCGTCGC
>NC_090744.1:57992560-58010060 GCF_036898095.1 Palaemon carinicauda | reverse complement strand
ATATATATATATATATATATTCTAAATGATAGTATGAGTGACACGTATCCATGGGTTAGGATCTCAGATTCATTCCCAGCTGCCAAGCATGTGTCTGCAGGATTAGAATGACAATTCAATGTCATGGAGAGTGACTTTGACTGAAAGGATGAGCAAGTACCAGTGTCTACCAAAAACTGCACACTAGTACATTTATTATGTACAAAAGAGATCAGTGACAGGGAGCCACCTACCAGAACATTTGTGTGCCACTGACAACCATTAACACTTTTTTTTTTTTTTTGCTGGCCCCCCTCCCCCCTGAATACGGAGTGGCAGTATCGGAAATGTGGCTAAAGGGCATTTGTCTGTGGCTGTAGATATCGTCTGCTGGGAAATGAGTGAGTTGTTAATGACGAATGCAAACCTTTTCTGAAGTGGAGAAAGGGAAAAACAGCCAATTGCATCACAAACAATTCGGTGCCAAAGGTAAAATAGCCAGATACCGCCTTCAACAGCTTTCTTCTGAAGAAGGATAATGTTTGCAGCGAGCTCTTGAACACTTGTTCAAGTAGTGCCCCAATAGCTGGTTGGCATTGCTGGCATCGGTGAAAGGAACGCGACCAGCATAATGCACAGGGAGAGTGAGAGCAGCAGAGGTTTATATGACATTATTGCGTTGCAGAAGGGTGTCCTACTTGAGGAAGGCATAGAGTAGGGCAAGAGTTAGGGCGATACCTGGCAGGAAACTGCGATAATAGTTGATTATGCCGAAGAATTCTTGCAGTTCTTTCATGGTCGAGGCCGCAGGGAAATTCTGAACAGCTGCTACCCTCGCAGGGAGGTTGTGGATTCCTTCACATGTGTTATTGGTGCCTTAAGAACAGTATATCGTTGGGGCCAAATGTACTTTTCACATACCAGACTAAAAGGCCATTTTGTTGTAGGTGGTCGAGCTTGATGAGTAGGTGACACAGGCGTTCCTCTTTGGAAAAAGAGAAAACTAGTTTGTCGTCCATGTAACATACAAAGAAGGGGAGTTTCTCTCATGACACATTACAAAGTAGCCTCAGCATTTCGATGGCCAAAACATTAGTAATTAAAGGTGTATGTACCAAAGGAGATGTTGAAGGTGGAATTGGGGATGGTTTTAGGGATCATGGGCACCTGATAATACCCCTTCAGGAGGTCAAGCTTAAAGAAAACCTTTGCTTTGTGCAAGTAAGAGGTCATATTTTTTTTTTTCAGAAGGATGTGTAAGGGTGATGACCATGGGTTTGAGGCCTTTTAGCTGAAGATCATTTCAGGGGAATCCAATTCCAGACACCTGAATCTAGCAAGCAGTGTTGTCTCTGTCATCATGATATTATGATAAATACCCTGTGAATCAAGAAAAGTTTTGAGCGGAACACTTCCAGGTGCAACACGAGGAGATTGACATACTCATCTGTGTGTGCGCTGATGTGGAGAGCGAAGATCGGAGGGCCGAGGTGTGGCGGTGTGTATATATAAGATTCTGGGTTAACGACATCAATCAAGAATTGTTGGTGTGAGAGGAAATCTACACCGAGGATTGGCAACGTGATGTCAGCTACGAAGAACTTTACGGGATATTAACGCTTGCAATGGATGATATGAGGTCCTCGTAACAATGGATGGGGATTGCAGGTCAGTTGTCAGCTACTAGGCAGACATTTGCTTATTCAGACAGATTACATTGTGTTCTAGTAAGTGGCCTTGGTGGAAGAGAACGGTAAGCACCCGTGTATACCAAATATCTCACGCCCATACCTGCATCAAGTAAAACAAAAAATTTAGTGATAGTGGAGGACACCAGCACAAGCAACGACTTACTTAATATTGTTTTTGGCCAGAGACAACTGTTGAATCACTTCTTCCCAGCAGCCCAGAATCTGGAGTTGTAGTATCATAACTGCATCCGATGGATGTAAATAAGTTGCTGTAGAGGTCGCTGGTTTTAGCATGATTGAGTGGTGGGTGATGGGTGGTGGACAGTTTTTTCTCCTTTCTGACACGTCATGAGGTAGGCATCTGTATCCTACTGCATTCAAGTCAACTTTGGCTTATGTTAAATAGTTTTCCACTTTTTCAGGATAGAAGCGCTGATTAAGGTCTTGAAGGTGGTGGAGTGGCTGTCCATAAGGGTGTCAACTTTGGTCATCAGGTCCTTCATGGAGAAAATATTGACATCGTGGATGGCAGCGAGTACAGGTTTGTGTAGGCACCGAACCCTATGGGTAAAAAGTATATTCGCTTGACGAGGAGAGCTCTCTGCATCAGGTTAAAGTTTTGCTATTCTGGCAGCTGGTGATTTCGAGTACTGCTCCAGGAGGTATGATTTGAGGAAATCGTGCATTATTTCTAGGACAGTATCTTCGGTGACTTCTGCGAGTACATAGTCAGCTTTGGTGCTTAACCCTGGATAGGTACGGTCCTCGGACACCCCTTTAAGGGTATACTCGGACGCGAACGACCCCGACGCAAAAAAAAAATTCTTGAAAAATCAGTTTTTGCAGTAACCTCCTTTTTTCTTTTGCCAAAAAAAACTTCAATGAATGCTTAAAACAACTGTAAAGATAAATACTACTCATCTGCAGAAAAACTATTTATTATAAATATTTTAAAAAATTAAGTAGAAAAAAAAAAGACCTGACATAAAAAGTCATAAAAAAAAAGTTTATACATATATACACAAATCCTTTTAGGAATTGATTCTTGAATGTTTAGGACACATCTTGATGTATTTTGGATGAAGTCAGACCCATGGAGGTGAAGATCTGAAATGAGAAAAAAAGGGTAACTTTTTTTGGCCAAAAAAAATTGTCCAAATTTCATGAATTTTTTTGGGTACCCAAATGAAATAGGAAGTGGCTAATTTTTTTAGGGAATAAACATATGTTATCCTAAAATAGAAATATGTAAAAAAAATCTTCATTATTTTGTAAATTACATTTATATCAGGGGCCATATCTAAAGGTAATTTTTTGAGTACTTGGAAATTTCGTAAAAAAATACATATATTTAATATATAATATGATATTTATGCAGGTAAAAATACACCAAAATATCACAAATTCTATAGGGAACAAGAATATATATAGATAGGGCAGCTTACGCTTCGGATATGTCCACAAAATGGCCGCCAACCACACTGACTCAGACTCCCTAATCTGCCACTTGAAATGTAGGAAGGGTATGTCAATTTCAAGGTGTTATTTACTAATCTAATTATTATTGGATATGCATAAAAATTGTATGGTGGGTTGCTGGATAATTGTCGATTATTTTACGACTATAAAATTAAAATTCTGACCCAAAAAATATTTTTTGAAGGGAAATAAAATCGAAAAAAAAATGTAAAACAATATTTTAGCTAAAAAAATTTGATGATATTCAATCAAAAAAAAAAGTAAACAAAATTTTCCGACAAATAAACATCTAGAGGAATCATTACTCTGTGATAGTTCCTTAGTACGTAGTAATTTTGAAAGAATTGGGAAAAAAACGAAAAAATGGCAATCACCGGAAAATCGAACACATACCTATATATACGCCATATCTGGCTAAAAAAAAGATAGGCATGGGTAGCCAGATCATCTAGAAACACTTTCCAACACTATAAAAATATAAGTTTTGCGACACTACTTGCCAATTCCTTACGGTAACATGACTAAGCAAAAAAATGCAAAACAAATAAAAAGGGGCACTCGTGGAAAAATGGCCATTCTAATATACGGCATTTCAGAAAAAAAAAATTTCAGCCACGTGCTAGGCAAACCATCAAGGCATATTTTCCGACAAATAAACATATAAATGAAATATTACTCTGTGATAGTTCCTTAGTACGTAGTAATTTTGAAAGAAATGGGAAAAAACGAAAAAATGGCAATCACAGGAAAATCGAACACATACTTATATATACGCCATATCTGGCTAAAAAAAAAATAGGCATGGGTAGCCAGATCATCTAGAAACACTTTCCAACACTATAAAAATATAAGTTTTGCGACACTACTTGCCAATTCCTTACGGTAACATGACTAAGCAAAAAAATGCAAAACAAATAAAAAGGGGCACTCGCGGAAAAATGCCCAACATTCTAATATACGGCATCTCAGATAAAAAAAAAAGACATGCACGTGTTAGCCCAACCATCAAGGCACACTTTCTAACACATAAACATGAAAAAAAAATCAATAATATACGGCAATTCCTTACTACGTAGTAAATTTTTACAAATATTGAAAAAAAAACAGAAATTGGCAACCGCAGTTAAATACCCAATATACCAATAACTACGTCGTATCTGACAAAAACAAAATCACGCATGGGTAGCCAGATCATCTAGACACACTTTCCAACATTAAAAAAGCAAAAGTTTTACGACACTATTTCGCAATATCTTACGGAAAAATGACTTGGCAAAAAAATAAAAAAAAATTAAAAAGGGACACTCGCGGTAAAATGCCCGACATTCTAATATACGACATCTCAGATAAAAAAAAAGACATGCACGTGTTAGCCCAACCATCAAGGCACACTTTCTAACACATAAACATGAAAAAAAAAAAGAATAATATACGGCAATTCCTTACTACGTAGTAATTTTTACAAATATTGAAAAAAAAACAGAAATTGGTAACCGCAGTTAAATACCCAATATACCAATAACTACGTCGTATCTGACAAAAACAAAGTCATGCATGGGTAGCCAGATCATCTAGACACACTTTCCAACACTAAACAAGCAAAAGTTTTACGACCCTATTTGGCAATATCTTACGGAAAAATGACTTGGCAAAAAAATGAAAAAAAATTAAAAAGGGGCACTCGCGGTAAAATGGTCCTCGTGGTGATGAACGACATTTTAACTAAAAAAAAAAACATGCACATGGTAGCCAAACAATCCACCAAGACTTTCCACAACTGATAACCTATACAAGTTGCACCATTCTACGACAATTTCATAATACGTAATAACTTTGATAATTATGCAAACTACCTCAGAAGGGTAAACTCGGACGCGAACGACCCCGACGCGTCTCAGAAATCGGGGAAGGAGTACAGCTACAGCAATGCACATCTGGACACTACTAGAGCGTGTAGGGGAGACACCTCCTGCAGGTCGATCACCCAGAAATTCAGTCACAGGGGTGAGTCACGTGAGAAAAACCTGTTTTTTTTTGACGCTCGGGGTCGCAAACGACCCACCGTACCTATCCAGGGTTAACTGAATCACGTCCTTGGTGAGAAAATTGACCTAATTTCACTGAAACTAGAAGAATGCCTCTGTACTGGCCAGGGGCAGTAGTTTCAAGGTTGTTTGCGTTGAAAGGAGAGTCAGTGTCGGAAGATGGCATCTAAAAACCTGAGGAAAAAGCTGTGAGGGGGAGGGCAGGAAGGAGTTGGTCACTCTGGTGGTCACCAATGTTCAAGCGAGCCATTAGGTGATAACTGAGAGGTGGAGTGAATACAAGTAAACTTTATTGAACAGTCATCGAGTTTATATACAGCAACTTCCAAGGAAGAACGTGGGGTAAATTATCTACTGACGGTGACCCCTCTATGCTTAGCATGAATGGAGACTTCATAGCTCGTTGGGACTGACTAAAAACAGCATATTTTAAAATGGAAACAGACACAAGAACACCACCTAATCTAATGTTCGCAGCTAACCCATCCTAGGAACCATATCCTTACCTACATAACTCTTGGGAGTCTGGATACATCCACATGCGACCTCACACCTTTCCCTTATACTACCATATGTTTAGCTTACCCTATCAAAACGACTACATTCACACGGAAGGATATATATTGAAAAGTTACAAACATAACTAGAAATCTATATCTAGACTCATCATTTACATATTTTCACTGTATCATCAATCATCAAAATAAATGAAACTTAATTTTGATTGAATTGAGTGCTTAGCTGGTCACAAAAAACAGTGAACTACTGAATGTCATAGGCCGTACTCTCAACCATCATCAGTTCAGGCGGTTTTCGGACGATATAGGGATAAGCAGTTCGTCGATGTTCTACTCTACAAATAAGTATGCTGATTGTTCCGTCATAGAATATGAAAAATAAATCTATTTGTTTTTATGTTTGGTAATCAAATGTGTCTAAATAACATTATTCTTGAATTGGAATCCTGTAAACTGAGTCATGATACTATATTCAACGACAAATATTCAAATATTCAGTAGTTCCATTCAATGCAACAGTTAATACAAAGCAATAGTAATAAGGCAACAACAAAATCTATTAACCATAGAAAGAAGCGATTTTGATCAGTATACTGAAATTAAAAAAAGAAAAAAAACATCAAAAGAGCATTAAGCTTGTCTAATTTGGAAAATAAAAATTTTCTTATCTGTATTCATACAAGTCAAGAAGCAGACTGAAAATTGCATTACTAAATCTGAAAATAATAATGAACTAATATATTAAATTAAGATATATGATGGGCTTTATGGTATGTTTCATTTTATTCGAATATATATAAATTATACTAATTGTCAGTTAATTGAGTCACGAATAATAAGGTCTCATTTCAAGGGATCAAATCAGGACAGATGTTTTCTCAACGAACTATTTAATAATATTATGAATGTGTTCCATTATGGCATGCTGAATTCATATATCATGAGGGTCACTGATTTTCGTCAGGCATGAATAGCAAACAAATAGATTCCGGCCATTCTGCAAGTTGTTCTAACAATTGTAGTTTCTGCGAAGTTTGTAGATGGAAATTAGATTCGTGTTCAAACACAGCTATAGAGAGGTTATTTCCTTTTGATTCTTTAAACATCAGAGCGTCATATCACCACGCAAGTAACCTAAGTAAAAGATATTGGAAAAATAAAAATAATACACACACACACACGCGCGCGCGCACACACACACACACACACACACACACATATATATATATATGTCTTATTTATAACTGTAATCGAACAGTTTAACATGTTTTTTTCAAAAAGGCCCATAAAAGAAACACAGGAAATATGAATAAATCACACTATATTTCGGTCAATAAACATCGACCCTCTTCAGGAAGTAAAGTTAAAGTGAGAATTACAGTGGAGAGTGACGGTTTATATATGAAAGCAAAAGGGTGTGTTCAATTGTTCTATAGTTGTTATAATTGCTGGAAGGATTAGCCAAATTTAATTACATCCAGGTGCGTGTTCTTATTGTTGAGCCGCTTGGAGGAAGTCTTGACCTCTGATGCATGTCTGGTGGTCGGTCTCCGTGGATTATCTTCTTAATGATAGGGTTGAGAAGAGTATTGTCCACTGTGTCAGCTTTCCATTGGCCCCCACATAGGTTCATTGTGTTTGATTGATTTATGATGGCTGATTCCAGGATTTTCCTTCTGTACGGACAGGTACTCTTAAAAAGCAAAGACGACTCACTCCAGTTAATCTGGTGCCCTAAATCCCTAAGGTGAATGAAAATCCCCGAGTTTTCATACCCATATCTAACAGATCTTTTGTGTTCGGATAATCTTTGAGATAGCGAACGGCCAGTTTGCCCAACGTACACTTTTTCACAATCCCTACATGGTACTTTGTAAACGCCGGATTCTATCTCTCTTTTATTTTGATAAACATTAATAAGGGCGCTTCCTATAGTCTTTGGATATGAAAAAACAAAGGGGTTCTCAGTTTTGATATGATTTGTTATATTTTTAATACCTTCTATATATGGGAGTTTTATCTTATTTTTAAAATCTCTTTGGTTAGTAACATCATGATCTTTATAATATATCGTGTTGGCTTTGTTAATGGCCTTTTCTATGACATACGTCGGGTAGAATAGCTGGGCGAGTTGTTTACGGATGATTTCAAATTCTTTATTTAGGTAGGCTGGGGAACAGATTCTCAAACCTCTAAGAAATAGATTGCAAGCTACTCCAATTTTTACAGAAATGTCGTGATAACTAAAGAAATGAATGTAGGAAATAGAGAAAGTTGGTTTTCTATACACAGTGAAATTATACCCCGTCGATTCCCTTATAATTAGTATGTCCAAAAAAGCTAATTTTCCATCTTTTTCCCATTCAGTTTTAAATTTTATGCTAGGGACTAGGGAATTTAGATTATTGAAAAATATATTGAAATCTCCCCAGCTATCATCCCAATATGTGAAAATGTCATCAACATAGCGTTGCCAAACCATGTTCGTAGGTTTAATTGTTGGTAAAATTTCTGTTTCAAAGTATTCCATGTAGAGGTTAGCTAAAATTGGAGATAACGGGCTGCCCATACTACAACCAAATTTCTGTTTGTAAAAATTTCCATTGAAAGAGAAAACGTTATTTGACACGCTTAGTTTAATTAACTTAATTGTTTTTTCAATACCGAGGGGGAAGTGATCTTCGTAAGGGATTAATTTTTCCCTCAAGAAACCTAATACGTCGTTGATCGGGACCTTTGTAAATAGGGATTCTACGTCAAGACTCAAGAGTTTTACATTGTTTACCGGGATATTTAATCTATTGAATTTCTGGATGAAGTCCTCTGCATGCTTAATATGAGCTGAAGAAAAGCTCCTTAGAAAGGGAGACAGCAAGTCTGCTAACCATTTTGATATATTATATATAAATGACCCTTTACATGAGACGATTGGGCGTAAGGGAATATCGTCCTTATGAGTTTTTGGGAGCCCGTAAAAATATGGCAACGAAGGGTTCATGACTTTGAATTTTTCTAAGACCTCGATGTCTTTTTTATTATTTCCGATTTTTCTTACGGATTTGAAAAACTCCGGAGCAACAGAGTTACGGGGATCTTTTGTTAGCTTTTCATATGTAGTGTCATCGTTTAAGAGTTGTTGAACTTTGTTGACATACGTCTCTTTATCTTGATAAAGAGACGTATGTCAACAAAGTTCAACAACTCTTAAACGATGACACTACATATGAAAAGCTAACAAAAGATCCCCGTAACTCTGTTGCTCCGGAGTTTTTCAAATCCGTAAGAAAGATGGGAAATAATAAAAAAGACATCGAGGTCTTAGAAAAATTCAAAGTCATGAACCCTTCGTTGCCATATTTTTACGGGCTCCCAAAAACTCATAAGGACGATATTCCCTTACGCCCAATCGTCTCATGTAAAGGGTCATTTATATATAATATATCAAAATGGTTAGCAGACTTGCTGTCTCCCTTTCTAGGGAGCTTTTCTTCAGCTCATATCAAGCATGCAGAGGACTTCATCCAGAAATTCAATAGATTAAATATCCCGGTAAACAATGTAAAACTCTTGAGTCTTGACGTAGAATCCCTATTTACAAAGGTCCCGATCAACGACGTATTAGGTTTCTTGAGGGAAAAATTAATCCCTTACGAAGATCACTTCCCCCTCGGTATTGAAAAAACAATTAAGTTAATTAAACTAAGCGTGTCAAATAACGTTTTCTCTTTCAATGGAAATTTTTACAAACAGAAATTTGGTTGTAGTATGGGCAGCCCGTTATCTCCAATTTTAGCTAACCTCTACATGGAATACTTTGAAACAGAAATTTTACCAACAATTAAACCTACGAACATGGTTTGGCTACGCTATGTTGATGACATTTTCACATATTGGGATGATAGCTGGGGAGATTTCAATATATTTTTCAATAATCTAAATTCCCTAGTCCCTAGCATAAAATTTAAAACTGAATGGGAAAAAGATGGAAAATTAGCTTTTTTGGACATACTAATTATAAGGGAATCGACGGGGTATAATTTCACTGTGTATAGAAAACCAACTTTCTCTATTTCCTACATTCATTTCTTTAGTTATCACGACATTTCTGTAAAAATTGGAGTAGCTTGCAATCTATTTCTTAGAGGTTTGAGAATCTGTTCCCCAGCCTACCTAAATAAAGAATTTGAAATCATCCGTAAACAACTCGCCCAGCTATTCTACCCGACGTATGTCATAGAAAAGGCCATTAACAAAGCCAACACGATATATTATAAAGATCATGATGTTACTAACCAAAGAGATTTTAAAAATAAGATAAAACTCCCATATATAGAAGGTATTAAAAATATAACAAATCATATCAAAACTGAGAACCCCTTTGTTTTTTCATATCCAAAGACTATAGGAAGCGCCCTTATTAATGTTTATCAAAATAAAAGAGAGATAGAATCCGGCGTTTACAAAGTACCATGTAGGGATTGTGAAAAAGTGTACGTTGGGCAAACTGGCCGTTCGCTATCTCAAAGATTATCCGAACACAAAAGATCTGTTAGATATGGGTATGAAAACTCGGGGATTTTCATTCACCTTAGGGATTTAGGGCACCAGATTAACTGGAGTGAGTCGTCTTTGCTTTTTAAGAGTACCTGTCCGTACAGAAGGAAAATCCTGGAATCAGCCATCATAAATCAATCAAACACAATGAACCTATGTGGGGGCCAATGGAAAGCTGACACAGTGGACAATACTCTTCTCAACCCTATTATTAAGAAGATAATCCACGGAGACCGACCACCAGACATGCATCAGAGGTCAAGACTTCCTCCAAGCGGCTCAACAATAAGAACACGCACCTGGATGTAATTAAATTTGGCTAATCCTTCCAGCAATTATAACAACTATAGAACAATTGAACACACCCTTTTGCTTTCATATATAAACCGTCACTCTCCACTGTAATTCTCACTTTAACTTTACTTCTTGAAGAGGGTCGATGTTTATTGACCGAAATATAGTGTGATTTATTCATATTTCCTGTGTTTCTATTATGGGCCTTTTTGAAAAAAACACACATATATATATATACATATATATATATATATATATATATATATATATATATATATATATATATATATATATATATATATATATACATATATATATACAGGATATATATATATATATATATATATATATATATATATATATATATATATACAGGGTATATATATATATATATATATATATATATATATATATATATATATATATATATATATATATATATATATATATATATATATGTATATATATATATATATATATATATATATATATATATATATATATATATATATATATATATATATATATATATATAAGTATATATATATATATATATACATATATATGTGTGTATATATATATATATATATATATATATATATATATATATATATATATATATATATATATATATATATATATATATATATGAACATATATCACAAGCACACGTGATTTTAATTAATGTAAATATCACCCACGAAATGCATTTAATACCGAATTCTATCTTGGGAAATACATATCCACTTGGAATTCATTTTATGGTAACAGCTTCTGGCCGGGTGGTGATTCGAACCACCACCTGTACGGCTAGAAACTATGCTTGGCAGGGACCCTACCGACTCAGCTATCCTCTCTTGATAGCTGAGTCGGTAGGGTCCCTGCCAAGCATAGTTTCTAGCCGTACAGGTGGTGGTTCGAATCACCACCCGGCCAGAAGCTGTTACCATAAAATGAATTCCAAGTGGATATGTATTTCCCAAGATAGAATTCGGTATTAAATGCATTTCGTGGGTGATATTTACATATATATATATATATATGTGTGTGTGTGTGTGGGTGCTTTACTTGCCACCTTGCGGTATTGTATTTCAGTAAATGGCTAGGTAATTGCTGTGGTAATTGCTGTCTTGCAGATGGACTACTTAGTGTAAGACTCACCACCGTCAATAATTGTTATTGATGAGTGAAAGTCAATACCTTTATTATTATTATTATTATTATTATTATTATTATTATTATTATTATTATTAAGCTCTATATATAGTTGAAAAAGCCGGATGCTATAAGCCAAAGCTTGGACAGGGAAAATAGCCTAGTGAGAAAACGAAGTAAGGAAACTGGTGTAATAGTGTTCGTGGGTATGTTTACCCACGGGCAATTGAATTTTAACCCAAGACAATGAAAGAACATGGTACATAGGTTATGCTGCTACCTAAGACTAGAGAACAATGATTTTATTTTAGCCTCTCCTTTTCCTAGAGCAGCTACTTACCATAGCTAAATAGTCTCTTCTACTCTTACCAAGTGGAAAGTAGCCAATGAACAATTTTAATGCAGTAGGGAACTTCTTGAATGATGAATAACTATTTCTGTTTTGTTAGTGTTATCAGGTTTATAAGGAAAGAGGAAAATGTGTAAAGAATAGGTCACAGTATTTAGTGTATGTGTAGGAAAAAAGGAAAAAGGAGCCGTATCTAAAGAGGTGTCTAATGTAGGACTATCTGGCCTTTAAAAATATCCAATAACTCCCTAGTGGTAGTATCTCAACGGTCAGCTGGGGCCTTAGCCATCCTCAACCTGCAATTGCAAAAGCCCTGTGCCAATTTAGCCACCATGCTTGATGCTATAAGAAATTTTGGTGATTGTTGGACATCTATTGTAAGTGATACATGTCAGGATACCACTGTTAGTGTGGGTATCCTGTGGTACCACGGGGGTTCACGACAGTGGCCAAAGAATGTAGAGCTGTACCTGGAATGTCAGTACTGTAAAAGTAAGATTGAGGGAGTTAGAGGCTTTGATGGAGAGAGAGAGAGAGAGAGAGAGAGAGAGAGAGAGAGAGAGAGAGAGAGAGAGAGAGAGAGAGAGAGAGAGAGAGAAGATAGATAACCTATTTGTGCAGTAGTCTTTATGTAAAGGAAGTGGAGCTAGAGAGACCTGCTTTGGGTATAAGCTCTATTGCAGCGGGTCACGAGAGGGAAGAAATAATGCTAAGGTTAGAATAATATAATTATTGGAAAGAAAAAAAAAGTGGTAGAAATAATAAGGGAAAATTATAGCCTTTTAAAGATTCCAAGGGTTATGGAAGATCAGATAGTAAATTAATTTTCAGTATATACTCCTCAGATGGGTTGCCGAGAACAAGAGAAATAATTGTTAGGATATGTTGTTGAGATTTTTATCAAAGCAGTGAAAGAAAAGGAGATGATAATCATAGATTAGTCATGAACATCAGAGTTGGGAGAAGGAATCGATATTAAGAAGTACACCATGCATGACACAGATTTGCAGCTAGAAATGAAGATGGGGAGTAACTTTTTAGTTGGTATGTATGATAAATTGTTCTCAAAAGTTGGATAAGAACTTAGTAATGTATGAAACTATTGGATGAGTTAAAAGTAAGTTTGGGAAAGCATGTGTTCAACCACATACACTGGTATTGATTGATTTTAAAATGAGAGGTAGAAGTTCGGGGTAGAGAAAGAGAACTAGAATAAAGCTTTGCGATCTTAAAGGAGAAACTGGGAGAATTTTTTTTAGTATAGTGACAGACAGACGACTAAAAATGGTGAACGTAAATATTGGACTGGGTGACCAAGTGAAAAATATATGGGCAGATTTGAGATAAATATGTGTAGGAGAAAAGATGAAACAGACTGATATGGTGTGTTATAAAGGGGTCGATATATATAAGAGTTAATTAAAAGAAATCGAAGGTCTTCAAAGACTTACGTAAAGCATGGTCAGGATGCAGAGAAAGTGTACAGAGAAAAAAGAAAAGATTTGAGGAGGGTAGCAGGTATAGCTATTGGAAAACCGGTGAAGCGGTTGAGTTAAAAGCTAGGAACAATGGAAAGAGAAGGATATCTATAAGATTTCACACTTGAAGAAAAGGCTAACACAGTATTTTGGGCAACTCCGAGTCATCAAGGATATATGTGGATATATAGGGCAGATAATATTTTGAACAACCATTAAATACTAATAAGGAGAAAGAGGATGTGGGAAAAGCACTCAAGTTTTAGTGACCACTGATGGAGATACGGTACACCGAACTGAAGAACGCATTGAGTAAAAAAAAAGAAAAAAAAAGTGGAAATTGTCAGGTTCATCAGACTCTCTAATTGAAATGGTCAAGATACAGAGGGGAAGATGAATGATTCATTTAATAAGAAATTGGAAAAAAAAGGAAATAATGCCTAAAAACTGATATTAGAATCTAATGGTATTCTTATTTAAGAAGAAAGGTGATGTCATGGAATGTGGTAACTACAAGGGATTTAAACTTGAAGAGTATGGTTTGGAAGTTTTTGAGTACTAGACTGATCCTTGAGTATTAAGGGACCGGTGCTCAAAAGTAACGAATATTTAAAAAAAAGGTGATTTTCAGTGCATATCCCGTCAAATACTTCGATGTTTTGGTAACTCATTCCCGAAGTTTCTTAGTTATATCTTGATTCTAACTATTTTTTCCAGAATATTTTGCCAAAAAAGTAATTATTTTTACTATCATGCTTTTATTTCCATACTATTAGGTTATATACCGTATAATATAAGTATACAAAGAATTATACGTATATATATGTTGTAAATAAAAGAAATGCAGTTACTTATCAAGCTTTCATAGTGGCTAAGTGTGATCGTCATCTGCTCTTGACATTTCTTGCGCGTCATCTGCTGCTGTCACGCTTTATTGGCCATTTATAATACTTGGTACCATGTGCTCTACACTTCAAGTGTTTCTGCAATGCTCAGGAAGAAAGACATCGTGTAGAAGAGGGCTGAAAATGCTGAAAAAACAAAAGAAGTTATGAGAAGGAATCGAGAAGGGAGAACAGCATCGGCCATTACAACAACACCAACTGATACTCTTGTACCCTCCACCAGACATGCGCCACCCACAACGCCGTCCTCCAACGATGATACTCCAACGAAGACCACCACCAGTGCTATGTGAAGAAAATATGTCATAACAAAGACAAAAAAAGATATTTCCAATATAGAAATTTTTTTCTTTAGAAGAAACAACTTAGTAGATATTGCTAATAATGTAGCCTGTCCTGAATGCTTTGAAAAATGTATAAAGTTAATTATTGTGAAAAGACTTATAGACACATGAGTAAGATTGTTTTGTACAAAATGTAAATATTTTTTTTTTATAATTTTAAAGAAAATTATCCGTCAATGATGAATAAAGGGACTCTGTTATGACTACAGTTCTCGTTTACAAAATTATGTCCTTCGGTTTTGGGTATGCACTGTTCACGAGAGTAGTTTTTTTATGCTTGAGAGTAGTCAGTAGTTGTGTGTATACACAATATGTAAATTGTGTGAAAGATATGGCAGAGGTAAAGGCACAAGAAGCTCTAGAAAAAAGCAGAAAGGCAACTGTTGAATATTATAAAACTAACTATCCTGAATATTTGGGAGACGATGTGATTGTAAATATAGATGTGTCATACGAGGATGCTCAAGTGTCTATAACAGTGTGGTCCAATCACAGGCCCAAGGGCCAAATATGGCCCACGAGGGGATTTTTTGTGGCCCTCCAACACTGACATAATTATGCAGTAAGATTTAATGTGACGAAACCTTAATGGACTTAAAATGATCCCTCCAGAATGCTAAAAATGTAATAAATTATGAATAAGGGAATAATAAATTCATAAATTTCCTTACTCTCTCTCTCTCTCTCTCTCTCTCTCTCTCTCTCTCTCTCTCTCTCTCTCTCATAGCATGCGTTCAATGCTATTGCTTAGTTTACTTTTGACGGTATATAGAAAAATAATAATAATAATAATAATAATAATAATAATAATAATAATAATAATAATAATAATAATAATAATAATAATAGATATAAATGTAAGAAGATTCAATAACAAGCACGTGTATATTTTAAGGATGTAGCCCCTGAAGTTTCGAATAATTTTCAGCTTGCCTCTGTTTTGCACTTAAGTACTATTGTTCGCAACATCTTTTCATAATATGTCAAAGTAAAAAAAGAAATATAAGGTTTTGAAGTGAACAGATCGTATATGAAATGGGATGAAAATTGTTGTGTGGCAGGAAATAGTTTTTGTTGTTAAAGCTCACATCGTCCGAGGGCATTATGAGACATTGCCCAAAGATAAGTATGCTCTATTTTTGGGAAAATCACGAAGTGATACATTGAATATCTTGAAGGGCAAACACCTACAACTAAAGCATGTGCTACATAACTCATAAAAATCACAAATAACTAGTCATATTGCTTCATATAAAGTTGTTATGGTGATTGTAAGAAATACAATGTCCTTTAGAGTTTGCTGAAAAAAAAAAGTAACCAGCAAAGACATTTGAAAGTGTCATTATCTCACCAAACAGTTGCAAAAAGAATGATTAAACTTAATCAGCCTGTTTCCGTGAAACTTGGAAATATAATGAAACATTACAAGAAATTATCACCTGATTTAGATGACTGCTCTGATGTAAGTGACACAAGCCAGTTAATCATATTTGCGGGCACCATTGACGAAGATTTTGTGATACACAAAGAATATGTCAAGATGCAGTCATTGAAAGATGATAGTAGAGGTTGTGATATATACGTTTCCCTCAAATGCTTGACCAATGAATATGGAGGGTTTTAAGAGTGTTCCTGCATTGTAACTGATGGGGTAAAAGTTATGGCTATCAGTAACATGGGTTAGGTATTTTTTTAAAAGAAAAATTCAGTGCATTGCACCACACTGTATTGCATTATTCACCAATATTAATTATGAAGCAGAATGAGATAAGTGATGTCATGACAACTGATATCAGTATTGTGAACTTAATCGGTGGCGGAAATATTTCCTTTTGCCTAGAAGATTTATATCATTACTGGAAAAAACTAAATACAGAGAACAGTGACATGCCACTATATTCGAGTGTTATTTAAGTGCTGAAAAACACTCCTTTTATTTACGTTAAGGGAAGATATTCTACCATTTGTAAAAAATCACCATATTAGTTATTCAGAATTGTACCAAATACAGCTCTACAATAAATACATTCTTTGCCTCCAATCCATTCTTACAGAAGTGACTGACCACCTGAACGTACTAAACCTGGACCTATAAGGAAAATTACAGATTGTTTCCCAGCAAGTGAGACATGCTAATTCTCTCCGTAGAAAACTGCAACTTTTCAGTGAGTGTTTCAACTCACTTTCCTTCTTACCATGAATTATACTAAAATAATGGAACTGATTTCTCATCTATTTTGGAAAATTATGAGGAATATATTGCTAGTTTGAGAAAAGATTCAGATCCTTTGAGAAACTGAGGTCCAGACATTTTGGGTTCAAGAATAAATCAAGTGATTTATATATATATATATATATATATATATATAAATATATATATATATATATATATATATTTATATATATATATATACATACATATATATATATATATATATATATAGATATATATAGGTGTGTGTGTGTGCGTGTATGTGTGTTTGTAGATTTACTTTGATTGTACAGGGCTTTGAAGTTATACAAGAATAAAAGTATGCAAGGTTCTTTTATATATATATATTTTTTTTTACTTATGATTTGCAAGTATTAGTAAATACTAGTATCAGAGTTGTTTATGTGTCTTATACTTATCTTTTTTATATACCATATGTACTTTAATTGTTATTTGAAAGTCAATATAAGCCAAACTATATACGATTCTATTTTTTT
>NC_090744.1:57982560-57985060 GCF_036898095.1 Palaemon carinicauda | reverse complement strand
CTGACAAAAACAAAGTCATGCATGGGTAGCCAGATCATCTAGACACACTTTCAAACACTAAACAAGCAAAAGTTTTACGACACTATTTGGCAATATCTTACGGAAAAATGACTTGGCAAAAAAATGAAAAAAAATGAAAAAGAGGCACTCGCGGTAAAATGGTCCTCGTGGTGATGAACGACCTTTTAACTAAAAAAAAAACATGCACATGGTAGCCAAACAATCCACCAAGACTTTCCACAACTGATAACCTATACAAGTTGCACCATTCTACGACAATTTCATAATACGTAATAACTTTGATAATTATGCAAACTACCTTAGAAGGGTAAACTCGGACGCGAACGACCCCGACGCGTCTCAGAAATCGGGGAATGAGTACAGCTACAGCAATGCACATCTGGACACTACTAGAGCGTGTAGGGGAGACACCTCCTGCAGGTCGATCACCCACAAATTCAGTCACGGGGGTGAGTCACGTGAGAAAAACCTGTTTTTTTTTGACGCTCGGGGTCGCGAACGACCCACCGTACCTATCCAGGGTTAAAGATCTTGGTTGGTGGTTTATGGTCAGTAAGAACCTTAACTGGATAACCGTATATTATGAACTTAAAATGCACTAGTGAATTAACAATAGCTAGCCCTTCCTTGTCTATTACTGCATATTTACTTTCGGAAGTTCTCAGTTTTTTAGAATAAAAAGCTATCGGGAAAAATTATTTATCATATTGCTGAAGCAATACCCCTCCTACTCCTAAGTCTGAGGCGTCTGTTGCAATGAAGAATTCCTTACCGAAGTCAGGAAATTTCAAGATAAGAGAACTTCACAGTTCATCTTTCAAAGTATTAAACGCCTGTTGATGATGCTCAGACCATATGAAATCTACGCTCTTCTTCGTAAGATCAGTTAAAGGAGCGGCTATTATTGAATAGTTGCGTATAAAACGCCTGTAATATCCACTACAACCCAGAAATTGCTGTATTCCCTTGACATTAGTATGTATTGGAAATTACGGATAGCCGACACCTTATCATGGACTATTTTAAGACCTTGGCTTGACACCATGAAACCCAAATATATTAATTCTGTTTTGAAAAACTCACACTTACTAATCTTTACCCTTAAGTTATGTTGTCTTAGTCTCTGTTGTATTAGTTCTAGTTTACGTAGATGTTCTTCTAAGGTGTTGGAAAATATTACAAGGTCATCCATATAGGCATGCAATATATCCCCTAGCAAGTCTCCAAACACTATGTTAATCATTCTTGTAAATGTCATGGGAGCACAACATAAACCAAAAGTCATCCGTAAAAATTCATAATGTCCCCTGGCTGTGCTGAAGGCCGTGTATGGAATACTATCTTCTTCTAATGATATCTGGTGAAAGCCTTTAAGTAAGTCCAAACTGGTAAAATATTCATTCTGACCTAACAAAGACAAAATATCGTCAGTACATGGCACTGGGAATCGATCAGGGATCGTTTCCTCGTTTAGACGACGGAAGTCTACACAGATACGCCATGTTCGATCTTTTTTCGGTACAACTATCAAAGGAAAATTATAAGGGCTGTTTGATTTCCTAATGACTCCTTCTTCTAGCATTTTACCTACTTCATCATTTATTTCATTCTGGAATTTCATAGGGAGTCTGTACGAGGGTACATAGATAATTTTCTGCTTGTCCTTTAACCTTATTTGATGCTCGATCACATCTGTTTTTCCTAAGGATCCATCCGTAGTGGAAAAAAAACATCATGATATTTAGTTAAAAGTCCAAAAATTTTCTGCTGAATTTCTTCGTCTTGAATATCTTTATTGATTTCATTTTTAATAGATTGCAAAAGAGATTCATCTGCAACTGATTGAGCTTGATTGATTTCAGCAACGGTAAGAATACGATGTTTATAAACTTCTACATCCAAGATATGTTGATTTTTGTGAATTACTAAAGTGTTATTTAAATGATTACAGACTTCAATATTACATTGTTGATGTGAGCTTATTGTATATATAGCTTTTGTGACAGACAATCCGTTAGTTTTCAAAGTGTCGGAAAGGATTAATATTTCAGATCCCGATAATGTTTTTTTTACTTGCAATATTAAATTCGAAAGTATGTTTGGCTCGATAGATTGCGTGCAAGATGATATTACGGGTGAACGAGAATTCTGCTGGGTCGCGTATATTATTTCTTTATTAGTGACACAAGTTATTGGTTCTTCAACGTACGTTATGGTTACATTTGTCGTTTCCTTTTTATCCAAAACTGATTTTAAGGTATTAGAAGACTTATAGAATTTTCCTTTGATATACACGCCGTGCTTGGCAGGAGCTAAGATAATGTTTTGATTTCCCATAGATGGGTATCCTATAATTACAGCTGGATACATATCAATGTTTTGTACAACAACAAATGTATCGGCAAACGTGCGCTTACCGACCTTGAACTGAACATGAGTTATGCCTATTACATTTAATTCATTATTTCCTATACCCGAG
>NC_090744.1:57965060-57972560 GCF_036898095.1 Palaemon carinicauda | reverse complement strand
CTGCAGCTGCATCGAGGGATTTCCATCCGATCGAAGAGTTGAAATGTATAATTTCCAAGAGCTCGTCAGGCAAACCCTTGTTTTGCAGCATAATTGGAATTAACTGATCGTTTCCGTATTTTCATTCCCATTCACTTGGGTTTATTTCATTTTCCATCCCCATTCATGCCATAATTGTAAATAACACATTTGCTATGGAATTCTGTTCCATGCGATGTTTGTGGAAGTCATTTAGAATTGACAAATGATTCAGCAGATTTCACTTTCTTGGTGATAATGATGAGGCGCTTTAATAAGAGCTTATCAACCATCATATTTTCAAGATCTGATATATCCTCTTGAGATTAGTTTTGAAGGAGGAATGTCCTAGTAAAGGACTTCTTCACATGATCGGATTTCACTAATCTTCTTTGAAGTTGAAGAACAACTCATCGATATGAAAATCTCTATCCTTACCCACAAACATTTTGGTGCAAAGATGGGATCATTCAACCGTTGCCTTAATGATATCGACGTCTGCATACCTTGGTGACTGAATGGCATGGTATTTCCTTCTAGCCAATGCCTTGCTGATGAGAACAATCATGGTTGCCTTGTTACTGTCACGACAGAAAAAATAAATCCAACCTTTTGCCTGAAAACTCTGTTTCTGCAGTGATACTAACAGTAGGGTGAATGTATTTCCTTGTCTCTGATATGTGTTTTCTTTAACTGAGGAACATATACATTAGACATCGAACATAACTGTCGCTTGTCCGTAATGTCTCATATTGAAGTCTGCATTAGGCTCAGATATTGCATTAAATGAGTCGCCTTCCTTTCACAAGAAACGATGGAGCAAAGTTTCACCATCTGTTTTAGAAATAGAGCTCATTTCAGCCTCACTTAATAAGTCTGCAGCATGGCACTGAATTGCCCAAGGATGCTGAGGTCTGTCTGCTTTTCAAAGAGTGTTCCTGACTAAAAGTGGTCTGGGTGGTAAGGGCTTAGTTAATACATCAAATTTTCTTCAGGGGAAATATCTCCCAACCTTGACACCACGTGGAAATGCTCAAACAGAAGAGCATAATCAACGGTATGATCTAGAGCAACCATCACCGAAGAGATATTCCAAGGGCTTGAGCTCTGTATTTCCACTTGAATTTGTAAGTAAATGCCAACATTTTGATGATATCTTCAACTATCTTGTTCCCAGCTGATTCAAAGGCATGTGCATTAACATGTAGCTTAACCCCTTACCAGTTGGCAATGTTTCTGAGTTTATAATTAGATGTAAATGTTAGGTAGGAGGCAAGCTCTATCTCAATTTTCTCGAGATCATATACGTCTCTTTTGATGTTTGCCTCAGTTGAGCCTTCGTGTTGCTGACTTGTAGTATAGGTTAGGTATGGAAATCCTGCATCGCATTGTTATACTCGAACAATACAGGTGAAGATAAGGTACAAAGTTATCTGTTATTGTCAATTGAAATACCAATGCTCTCTAAAGATCTTATACATGTTTGTTCGATGACAAGATCACTACTAAGCCCTGTCCAGCACAGATTACTCCTACGGACAACGTGAAAAGCATCAAGGAACTTTCGATAAATATCTGGGTCCTTTTCCTCAAGTATGTTCAATTGCTGCAGAAGGTAATACGCAAATTGCAAGCAATTGAAGTGCCCATTTGCAGCACAAACTGTTAAGCAATTTGATACTGCCTGCAAATGTATCAACCAAGACTCAGTAAAATCCGCCTTGATGAACATTCTGGCCATACAATCCATACGTTGATATTTCAGCTACATCTAGCCGTTCTTTGACGTCTGAGCTAGTTTGATTTTTTCTTCTTTGTTACTCTCCCGAGGTGGATCAAAACCTCAGAATAAACAACCTCTCCTAAGCTCAAATTTCCGCTAGAAAGAAAGGAATTCAATTCCTCGGCTTGATCCAGCAGTGTCTCAATCTTAGGATCGTCCTTGGCCATTTCAGTTAGAAACTGGCCATATACACAAATTGGATATTATCAACTAAGTAAAGCAACAATGAAAATGGAAAGTCACTACAGTGAAAGTTTTTACTTACCATAAGCGATATAAAAAATGGCTAGTATGTGTTAATTTTTTATGCTATATTAGATTTTGTGTTACATATATTTCGTTTTTATCTAAATTTGTTCCTTATCTCCAAAACCTAGGAATAGAGGCCAATATCATCAAATTTGACTTGATATTTGTATAGTTCTGTTCAATAATGCTTTTGGTGGCCATATTGTACGCCTTATTAGAAGACAAAAAAACTTTTCCGGAGGTTCAAGCTTGGTAAACTTTTAGTATGATAATAAGTACAATAAAATCAAAAATTATCATTTGAGAAACTTTTTGAACTCATTTTTGGGGGGTTGAGGAGTTATTTTCTATTATTGGCCTGTCTATAAGTTATCTAACGAAGAAGATATCTCAAAAAGTGAAACATTGTTCAAACTCTTTCTAACTACACCAGATCCTTGAAAATATATTTCTTATTACTACGGTATTAAAATATATTGATTAATTAGGCCACACATGAGTTTTTGTAAAACAATTGAAATAAACGGGTATTATTTCCTTTAAAAAAAATTAACATGCTTAGTATGGTGTCATACTGTTATTATAAATCATTATAATCTAATCCAAAACGGCCAACAAACGTTGTATATTTCAATCACGTTACAAAGAAATAAAAAATGCATAAAATTAAGAGAACCAGGTTTTAATGTTGAATTTAAAATTATGTAATTTCTTTGTTAATCTCAGTTCTTCTCTCTCTCCCGATTTATCTCTTTAATTTGCTAGCACGAGAACCAGACTTTAAATTCAGATGATATGGGGCTTCTAAGAGGCACATAACTTTGTATTTTGTGTTCAGTTTGACATTTGTAAGTCATTACTAATCTTGAAACCTCACCTCAAATTCAGACTATAATACCTACAATAATGCGGGGCTTTCAGCGGGCAACTAGATGATTTATGATATTACGTGTATTACATAACTGTCAACGCTTTAATTACCTCAAAATTACTTTTAAATCTTTGTCATCTGTTCATATATTCTTATACAACAGTCAATGAATATAAACTTATTAAGGCTGTAATATACTTTTGATATACATATATATATATATGTGTGTGTGTGTGTGTGTATGTGTGTGTGTGTTTGTATGAATTTATATTTTATCAATGTAATGTTCTGTACCTAGTGATATATTATCAACAGATCTCTATAACTCGTGTGGGGAGTACTTTTTACAATACTGATGGAAGCATTAGTGAAGAACTTCATAATATAGGATATAATGTTAGAAACAATCTTTTTAGATGAGAGTTATGATCTGTATGCTTTTGGAGCTTAAAATTATTATATTGTTATGAACAATAATAGTATCCTATATATACATTATCATTGTAATATAGTGTTATTTAATGACCCACTGTCCTATATAAACATATATTAAGCATGTTAATGAAGGGGGATTTTTTAATCATTTACTACGACACATAAGAATTGAGTCAGGTGTATTTTAATTTCAGTGCGTTAAAAATCTATTGCAATGCAGGCAATGTAGAAGAGTTCAGAATTCATAAAAAAAGCAACTCGTAAATTAAGTTTTTGTTAGTAAATATAGTTTTTTTTCATTAAAAAGTGTTTTATTCCAGTAAACAAACGTAGTTTTAGTTACATGCTTAGAAATGGAGTGGATAAAATGGTTTTATGATATAAAGGTCATTACGAGCATTCCAGGTCCGAAGTTTTTCGATATACCACGTGACACAATGAGCGTTAATGCGTACTCGAGGTTAGGTATGCAAAGGTTCGTTTGAGATAGCTAGAACATACTGTATATGTCTGGAAGTCAGCATTGCAAACGTCCTACTGGAGAAAGATAAAAATTAAGTTTCCCTTACGCTCGGGTATCTGTTATCTTGAACATCTCTAATTTTACAGATAACTTAACTTTGTGAACAATACTTGAGGAAATGGAGGTTTAATAGCTTCAATTTCGTATTTGGATGTCATTAAGGATACAAAGTGTTAAAGAGTAATTTGCTGTGACGTATTTGAGCGTTACTAAATGATTTAGCTAAGACAAGTTTGTCTTGAGGGATATGTTATGTTCTTATATCATCTGTTAAATGAAACTTTTGCATCCTACCACTTTAGGATGCAGTAGTAATATTTTTTTGCAATACATCTGTTTAAATTATTCTATTGACTTTTTTGTATGGTTCCGTTACCATCCTGAGTCTGAACCCTATAAGTCTTAAAACTATTCAAGTTGTGAACCCAAAAGAACTCCAAGTTTGAAAATTTGATAGAATCAATTTTATGAATAAAATTTTAAATTACTAAGTAAAAACGTAACGATGAATAAGTCTGAAACAGTTTACCCTGGTTGAAGCCGATGATGATTTGCGTCAGAACAAAAACCGGATGATTGATATCAACAGATGAAGTAAAATATTCAATATAAGTATTCCGTGAACATATATCAACGATTTTATATATATATATATATATATATACATATATATATATATATATATATACATATATATATATATATATACATATATATATATATATATATATGTATATATATATATATATATGTGTGTGTGTATGTATATATATATATATATATATATTTAAATTTATTTATATACATATATATATGTATATATATATTTATATATATATATATATATATATATATAGTAACCTCGACCTAAAAGACTTTATTAGATTATGCCTACTTTTCTATTGAAGATATTAAGCATTAGAACCCCTTCAGACAGATTCATATCATATTATTAGAGAAGTCCTATCAGTATGTCATATGAAGAAGGACGCAACACGCTCAAGCAACACCCAACACTTGAATATGTAATATTGTAGTCATATACTTAAAGGAAACCTCTCTCCCATACAAAAAATAATCATGATTAGGAGGTCCATTGTTGACGAAGGTTAGGGGAAGTTCACTCCTAAAAGCATTCACATTGCAATGATATTAATCTAAAAATGCTTTATACATAAGAAATAAAAATAAGCACTAGAGGTAAAGGAGAACATTCAGCTAATATGATATGAATTAAGATTAATTTTAAATGGATATGAATGTCACATTCTCTAACAGCTGCCGTTTTGAGTATTTGTTACGGCACAGGAAGACATAATTCTTCCTCTTAATAAGATATTATTATTATTATTATTATTATTATTATTATTATTATTATTATTATTATTATCAGCTAAGCTAAAATCCCAGTTGGAAAAGAATGCTGCTTTAATCCTCAGGGCTCCAACAAGGAAAAATAGCCCGGTGAGGAAATGAAACCAGGAAATAAATAAGATTCTAGAAAAGTAATGAACACTCAAAATAAGATATTTCAAGAACACTAACATCATTAAAATAGATAGTTCATATATAAACTATAAAAACCCTCAAGCAAGAGGATACAACCCCAAGACAGTGGAAGACCATGGTTCAGAGGCTATGGCCCTACCCAAGAATAGAAAACAATGGTTTGATTTTAGAGTATCCTTCTCCTAGAAGAGCTTTTTATAGCTAAAAAGTCTCTTCCACTTTTACCAAGAGGAAAGTAGCCACTGACCAACTACACAGCGGAAGTTAGCTTCCCCCCCCCTTGAGTACAGAGGAATTATTTGGTAACCTTAGTATTGTCAGGGGTGTGTGTAAGGAATAGGCCATACTATTCAGTATATGTGTAGTCTATGGAAAAATAAGCCGTAACTGAAAAGAGTTATTCAATGTAGTACTCTCTGGCCAGTAAAAGGATCCAATAACTCTTTGTAGGTAGTATCTCATCGGGTGGCTGGTACCTTTGGCAACATACTACCCAGAAGTGAGATGGGTGCGCGAATTTGACATAATTTTCTCTATTAATTTTATCGAGCGAATTATTCATTTCTTAAATTCGTTTGATAATTAGCATGTTCTTATTCTTACTAATTGTGTTAATTCCATATATTTTTAACAAAAAAGCTTAAGAATTTTTGTAGTTTATAAGTCAGTTCTATTTTGCTTCTAAGCTTTGTTGGCTGTAGTGAGACTCACTATAAAAATACTGGTGGGAGTTCGCCAAAATAAGGATTGAAGTCAGGGATAAAATATAAGTACCGAATTTTAACTTGATGGCTTCAATCAATTAGCACAATTAACTCTTCTTATAGAAATCAACTAGAGCCGTTCCTTTACTCAGTATATGTTAAATTCAGTAAGGATATTTTCACAAACAATCCCGTACAAATATGGAATTTTCAATGAAGCAGATCTTTATTTATATAAAGACCCTCTGAAAACCAGAATGTTTTTTTTTTTTCTTTTTTTTTTCTTCCATATGTTTATTTCACTCAAATGCAATTTCCTATAGCCAGTAATAATATAAGACATAAATACTGAAAAATGAATAAACTATTTTTCATTTTGACATATATCAATGTATAATAGTTGTTCTAATTAAAAAAAAAATGTAACTTACATATTCTATGCGGACTTCGAAATGAGCAGATGTTAATTTTTCATCCGAATAGTAAGAAAATAGAGGCCAAAACGTCATGAATCTGCTGCAATAAAATACTAATAAAACGATAATAATAATAACATGGTTAAAATCTACATTACCTACAGAGATTTATCAACAAAACCTACAAAACGAGTTGCCGAAAAATGATTATTCTCAATTATATAATAGATTGTAAAGGCAATAGTAAGTAAATACGAGCCATATGTTTTAAGTATATTTCAACGTTCTATTAATCATTACTTAGCCTTTTATAGTATTTATTTTGTTTAGGAAATGAGTCATGAGTGATTTCGATTATTATAGAAAATAAGGATAAAAAATTGTCCTCGAATTAAAAATGGCTTTAACCAAACTCTCAATAAATCATTATCAGTACATAGTTTTATTCATATCTATTATAAAATTCTTCCAAAGAAGAGACCAATGAAAGACGAAAGAACTGCAAATGGGAAAATCAAATATTCAGTTTACACTCCAAGAAGACTTCGAATATAAAAAAAAAAGGTAAAGTATACAAGAATTGGGAAATATCTATTTTTAATAGAAATATAAGGTAACAGTATTTCCACATTAAGTGCTATTTTCCATTTATTTAAAACTCAATAAACATCATTCTTTCACAATAAAAATATAGCTGTTTTTCCTCTTAAAATGATATATAATTTCAATGTTAAGACGCAGGCCTAAATGAGACCAAAATACGCACACTTTTGTTCAGAGGTTATCAGACTGTCTTCATTGAATGGCAAAATTTATCTCAGTCTTAAAATAAGTGACTTAATTTGATCCTAGGTTAGGAAGTCCAGTGAGCTTCAACTGACTTATATATATATATATATATATATGTGTGTATATATATATATGTATATATATATATATATGTATATATATATATATATATATACAGTATGAATATATATATATATATATAT
>NC_090744.1:57957560-57960060 GCF_036898095.1 Palaemon carinicauda | reverse complement strand
GTTGGTTTAAATACGCTTGTGTTTAAGAGTGCAGTTGTTGATAAGGTAAGGAGAATGTTAGTGTTGAGGATGTATCCGATAGTAAGATCGATTCTGGGGTGTGGTGTTTATGCTTTTTATTATCACTATATTATCTTGGCACGTAGCCAGGAACATTAAATGGTGGATAAGACTAGACTGTAAAACTTAGGGGAATAGGAATGGTAATAGAAGATGGAGGAATAAAAGGAGGAATTGCTTATGGGTAAAGAATGAGAAGTTCTTGGTAGAGAAAAAGATGTTGCGTTGTGAGACTGAGAGGGAGATGGAAATGAAGAAACTTAATGTAATTTTAGAAAGAACTGAAGAAAGTGTGACTATAAGGATATAATAGACAGAAGAAACGATGGAAAAATTAATGTAATTTATGAAGGGGCCAGTAACTAAAATGATGAATGAGTTTATGGACAGAGGTGCTGTTGGAGGAGTTTTCTCTGCTTTGAGTAATGTGTTGATTGTAAAAGAAAAGATCAAAGTAAGTGATAATGGGTAAGTATTAACAATAGTGAAAAATGTAAAGGTAATAATCATATTAATGGTGAACAGAAAGGTGAGAAAAAGGGTGAAAGGAAACGTAAGAGTGATGTGAAAAAAAAAAATAAAAAGGGTCAGGGTGACACTGAGGATGATCATTGCGGGATGAAACAGATAAGTCAGATAAAAGGTAAGAAGAGTAAAAATAAGAAAAGGAATTTAATTGTATAATTAGATCTTTTATATGCGAATGAGAGAGAACATAACAAGAATAAATATAGCAGGAAACAATGATAAGAAATAATTGGTGGAAGTCTGTAAGATAGTGTATCTGAGACAGGTACCCAAGTGTGAAAGATATAATGAACATAGTAGTATGGATGTATGTGACTTTGATCAGGGCCTATGAAAGGTAATGTCAGGCTATGTATGGTGATAATAAGAGAGTTTTGGTTAAATATAATTAGGAGTGTATTTGATAAGCTATTTGTAAACTATCCAGTATACGGGATGATAATGAGTGTATGGATATGTGAAGAATTAAAGTGTGAGAAGTAGAATAATTGAACAGGTAAAATTTATGAAAGTGAGAGTTAAGTATAAACATAAAAATGAGTTTGATGAGTCATGACTCGATGTAGATAAAGCTATGCCAATGTATATCTATCGTTTGGTGACTTTAGCTTCGAAAAAGTATGGATACAAAAACATATATGAAAGTAAGGCACTGATGAAAAAGTTTCTTGTTACTGTATCGGAGACTGTCATTTAAAATGGAAGGAATAAATGACTACATGAGAGAAAAATTGGTATGGGATAATATTTGAGAGATAGTTGAGGATTACGAGTTAGAAAGATGTATGAAAGACAATAAGACTGTGAGTGTGAGAAATGGAAAGGAGTAAAGTGTACAAGAATTTGGAAGTTATAAAGAACCTGTTCTGAGTATATCAAAGGGCATAGCTGAGAACTTAGTATGTAGATGCACTACGGCGAATAATGTAGGAATACCTGCGACAGTGAATTTAGGATATAGCCATGGAATTGGCTTTGGAGATATAGGAGTGCTAGTATGTAGCGAGGTGGGATAGGTAGTTATATCCATGAAGAGAAGTAATATAGGTGTAGGAAAATACAGAAAAAAAAATCTTTGAAGATGGGAATTCAGGTCTGGTGAGATATGACTTATCAGTGAGTATGACTGGGCATATAACAAGTGGATTTTTGGGTAATCGTAAATTTTGGTAAGGATGGGAATTATGACAGGATGTGCAAAGAGCAGCTTGCTAAGTGTACTGAATGTGGTGTACATGGGCATATAACAAGGATATGTAGGGAGAAGGATTTTGTCAGCCAGGGTGTTAGAGAAACTAATTAGTAATAGGGCTTAGTTGGGTTATTTCGCCTTTCTGTGTGGGGTGAACATGGTCAAGGTAAATGAAAATGCGATTAATAAGTGATTAATATGAATAAGCATGAACCTAGTACATATGAGAAGCAAGGATCGGAAGATAAGCCTTTTGTGTTAGCTGAATATAGGAAAAGGAAGCGCATGAAAACATTTGGCGAGGATAAAGACCAAGGAAAATTATAGGCATATGTGTGAATTAGAATAGGCAGGTTAAGGCTAGTAATATAACAGTCACTATGAGACTGAAATGCATTAATGCAGAGGAAGGGTAGTTGAGTATTAATGCTACTTGTAGTATGTGTTTGTGTGTTGGTATTTTTTTCCCCTTTTTTATTATTATTATTTTTTTTTTTTTTTTGGGGGGGGGAGCAGATGTAAATGAAAGTATGACAAACGCGGGGCAGAGAAATAGGTAAATGATAAGTATTATGAATGATTGTTTGGTTTTGAATAAATGGATGATTTTCTGGCAAAAATAAGTGAAATTGTAGCACCATATGATAATGAGGTAGGGTTGGTAGTACATTGCATATTAGGATTGATAAGTTTGCCTGTTTAGACATAATTTTTTAAATT
>NC_090744.1:57940060-57952560 GCF_036898095.1 Palaemon carinicauda | reverse complement strand
TCCAGGCTGTGAGGTAGTTTCTGCAATGAAGGCTGAGAAAGATAGAGATATCTTATACTTTCGTGATTTCACGGAAGGTGACGTCATATCTGCTTTACTTAGGAATGGTAAGAAATCTGTATGGCCGGCTTAGAACATATTTGATGATGCTTTTAAAATATTAATTTATCTAGATCAGCGACCAACATTAATTTGTGATCTTATCCTGCAGAGGCTGGAGAGAATCCTTGTTCTCATGAATAACAGAGAAGGCGCAGATGCTATTGTGGATTAAGCAAGGCCAGATCTTTCAGCCCACAAAAAGAGGCCTTACGAGTCAATTCAAACTACATAGGAAGCCATCATAAAACATATACAAGCAGGCCGGGATCCTCTGGACACAGGTAATCATTACCCGTCTAGACACCAACAGACCTGGTAAATGGGGATGGATACAGAAAGTAGAGAAAGGGAAGATATGTTGCACACCAATACTACTATTACACTGCCTTTTTGGAAAATGACAGATTTTCTGTAAGAAAGGCAGCATAGGAAAATTCAAGCGCGTAAGTTCAGTGCTCCTCTACACATCACTCTACAGCTCCGTATATAGGCAATGGTTTGAACATTTAGATGAAAAGTTTACGAAATAAGGAAATGGACAACCTGGTGACCATCTTGAGAAAACGGTAAAATCTTGAAAAATACATGCCTCTTTGCTTTATCAACAATAAAACATTGAAAATGTTGAGAGCTTCTTCAAGAATCTCGAAAACCAGTGGCACGGTTTACACATTTTGATACAAGGCTAATGATATATATAAAAAAAAGACAACCTATTCGTCATCTTGAAATTAATTTAAATAGAAAATAAATGTACTTTTACTCAATTAGCAATAAAATGTTTTAAACAAAATATAACATTTTGCTCCATAAACATTACATTCTACTTTATTACGCTTTGGGACATAACAATCCATATCAAAATCATCAAAATCAGACAACTATAAATACTTTTAGGCAGAAAATCGACTTTAGTCGACTAATTTAGTGGCCATATTGAGAAATTACCGCAATCCTAGATCAACTCTCCAATAAGCCGGAATTTGGTATTATTACTTGGAAAAAAGGAGTTAGTGTTTATAATCATATCTTCATTTCCGCAATTCCTCTAAAAATCTTTGGTTATATGCTCGACTATATTTCTAATAGGCTACCACCTGATATATTTATGGTTAAAGACACATTAGCTCTTGGGGGAAAAGAAAACCAACTCTATATCTTTCTGCTTATATGTATCTAATCTGTATCGATAAAAAATTTGCAAACTTACGAGGATTACATGAACTAGTAGAACTGCATGAAGCCATTTCCCAATCAATTAAGAATGAAGAAATACTTTGAACTTCATTACTGATGCTTTCACCGTACTTTAAGGGAACACATTATTCCTCCCATCAAATGGTTGTTAAATGAAACCTCTATCCTTTACAATCCCTTCATACGATATACTCACATAAAATACATTGCTCAATTCAATCACAATGGAAAAAAAAATAATTATATAGTGTTTTTTTAGTATTTATATGTATCATCATTTACGATGGTTTGGTAGATTTAAATATATAAGACCTCATCTATTTATTATTACTAATCTACAGTATGAAGAAAGTAAAACTCTTGAATAAATCCAACCATTCGTTTCGTTGATTTAATTCTAGGGTATGTTGGATATGATTTCTGAAACTAATGTCATAATCAATTGAGTTATTTCACTTGTCTTTTCCTTTCTGCTATTTTCAATTTCTTGCATCCATATTTTGATTGAATAAAGAAATGTTATTTCTGAAATTTCATGGCCTTGGGTTAGAATTTTTGTTCAAGAAAAAGACAATTCAAAGCCTTTTCATATCAAAAGAAAAAGAGTATAACGATATACTTCAGCAGTTCTCTCAAGCTTATAAGATTATTTAAGACATCTTTTGAAGTAATGAAGAAAGTACTAGGCAACTCATTTTCAAGCCAGCATTGATAGGAAAAACGATTTTTTTCAATGTCCTAGATACTAAATAAGAGGTAAACTTCTAATTTTTAATTAGATTTAATAGCATTAAGTGAAAGGAATCTAGAAAATAATTCGTCAAATTAGAAGACTCTGGGTCTTATGAATTCCTAAAGGCTGATTAACCATACTGACAAGTGTTGTCGATGTTAAAAAAAAATATTTCCTTGAAGTTGACCTTTCTTTAACCTTCCCTGAGTCTTTTCATATATGGCTCTGTCTTTCCTGTGCTTCCCTCACCTTTACCGCCAGAAGACGTTGGATTCTGTGATGCGTGATTAACCAGAATACCACTAAAGCCAGTTAAAAAATCTATGTTAAAGTACTTATATCAATACATTAGACTTGAATCAAAATAAAAGAAAAAATCACCAACGTTTAAACAACACTATGCGCAATATAGGTTGGGTAAAAAATAATTTACGTTCGAGAGGACACACAATTGAAAGGAGAGAGGCCACGCAAACTTTGGCTTTTTTAAAGGGATAAGCTGGGTCTCTTCTGCTGCCTTTGCACTCTTAGGGTATGTATATACTGACCTAATACTTCTAGAATTATCTAATAGATCATTCTCATGGTGTGTGGGCCATGGTCTAGTGGAGTAAGGCTGCTAGCATGGTAAATTGAAAATCGGGTACAAACATTGTATGCGAGGCAACCCTCTCACAGCTAACTACCTACACCTACCTCTCATGACAATAAAAAAAATGTGTACAGCTAATTCAAGAATTTTCATGCACTTTCTAACCACGCGGAAACATAAAGATGACATAATCACTCGTGCTCATTCCTCGCGTAAACGGTATTATATAAGACTTTGTAACAAAACTGTATGAAATACACTGTTAATAATAGTAGATAACGTAAATTTACATATACTTAATTGAATAAAAATAAAATTAAATGAATGACAAAAGTTTTATATAATTTACATACAATAATTGAACCTGCATGAGAGAAACTCACATTACAAGATGGCTATATACAGTATCTCTATATACACAAATGAAATAAAAGACTAAAGTATTTAACCCTCTGCTGGACCAGTTTCATAAGAATATATTGCATTTATATATATATATATATATATATACATATATATATATATATATATATATATATATATATATATATATATATATATATATATATATATATATATATATATATATATATATATATATATATATATATATATATATATATATATATATATATATATATATATATATATATATATATATATATATATATATATATATATATATGTAACGGATTTTGAGCGAAGCGAAAAATCTATTTTTGGGTGAGATAGCCATGTCGTCCTGATGGAAGTTCGTTCATTAGTAACTTCCTAGGTTATATGTGACTACAGTGATATATCCCAGAGAATTTACCGAAGGTACCCAGAATTCTAACTCCTGGAGCGATTATCCCTTAAAATTTTAAGAAGGGATATCGCGTAAGGACGTAATGGCACACCTCATAGCAATCTGCACCCCAGATAGAGTTTTACGTTTGAGGAGGTGTGGCAAAAATAAAAGGGGGCCCTTCAAAGGCCATCCCCGTTCCCTACTACTATCGATAGTACAACAGCGCCATCCCTACGATAGTGGCCATTCCATGTAGCATTGAGCATAGGCTGTTACAGATACAGTACTACGGGAGGGAAACTGAAGATCTCTTCTACAGATGAGATGGGTGGGTCCATCAGGATGACATGGCTATATCACCCAACAATAGATTTTTCGCTTTGCTCAAAATCCGTTTTTTGGGCTCAAGCCATGTCGTGCTGATGGAAGCATACCAGAGCATTAATGTATCTGTGGATTTTCCATCAGTGCCTAAACCTTATATCAACCTATTCAATGGTCATACTGACCATATGAGACTAGTGACAAAACCGTTATATTTCATCATCACTAATCATAAACAATGTTAGTGCTTCCTGCCTCCTACAGGGAAGAGTCATCTAGACAGTTGAAAAGGGATTTCAAGGTTAACATAAAAAGTATGACCAAACTTAAGTACACACTGAATATACAAATAGTGTCAAGTTGTATATTTGGCCAAAATGACATCAGTGTCTCTTATGTCTAACCTTTGATGCACACAAATATGTGAAGGATGCATTCTAGGTAGATAAAAAGTCTGGCATGTATAGATACAATAGTCTGGCGAAGGTAGACGCACTACATTCTAATAGACATTTATTTCTAATAAATGACTACAAGAGATGGTTAACAAAACGAATGTAGTCTGACAATGGGATTATACCTGAAACGAGTACAGGAATCGTATTTCTTTCTTGAAGGAATGAAGTCGAGAAATGCCACTCTTAGATTGAAGAGAAGATAAAAGATAATCACACTATGTACTTCGTACACCGGCACTAGAGCTATCTATATAGTTCCACACCTGGGATTTTAGAACAGAGCTAGTGTTACCATGGTAACACTTAAATAAAAGAACACATACTTAAAAAGGATGACTTCCTCTCCCCTTAACTGACAGTCTCAGTCCATTATCTGTTCATCGTAGAATAAACGGCAGAGTAAATAAGTTACCTGACGTCACCACATATTGTTAAAGAGCTGTCCTCCCCTGAAGTCTGAAGTTCTACGAAGATAGACCTTTAGACACTCTACAGGACATAGAGAGACATCTTCCTTCAGAGGACAGCTTCTCCAGGGACCCCACCTCTTAGTGGGTAGCTCATTTTTAGCGAGAAAGGATGGATCAGGAAAGAGATTCAGTTTTCCTAAATTTGTGAACTGAATGTGGCCCTCATCTCTCGATAAAGCCACTATTTCACTAACTCTAGCCCCAGAGGCTATTGCGAACAGGAAAATAACCTTTTGGGTTAGATCCTTAAGAGAACAGTCTTCATTGTTCACTTATGAGGCATAATATAAGACCTTGTCCAAAGACCAAGATATGGGCTTTGGTGGTGCTGCAGGCCTAAGTCTAGCACATGCTTTCGGAATCTTGTTAAAGATTTAATTTGCCAGATCCCCTTGGAAGGCATATAGGAGAGGTCTAGTCAAGGCCGATTTGCATGTATTTATCGTATTGGCCGCCAACCCCTGGCTATGAAGGTGGACAAAGAAGGACAGACAGAAGTTCATAGAAATTTCTTTCGGTCCTTTTGATTCAACAAACTCCACCCACTTCTTCCAGGAAGACTCATATTGTCTTCTAGTAGACTTAGCCTTGTATTCTTCTAAGAATTCTATATTGCCTTCTGAGATCCCAAACCTCTTTCTAACCACTAGGCCAAGAAATTCGTGAAATGAGGGGTTTGGGTTCTCCGTGATAAGCCTAAGGCAGTTTATTTATGAATCTTCAGAAATATAGCTAGGATCGGAACTAGGACCGGCCTCATCTAGTCTATCAACCTCATTAGAGGATCCTCGTACGGGGCTATTTAACGAGGTACTATCTTGAAGATGCTCGTGATGAAAAGATCGAGTTGCAGTTCCGGGACTTGTTCCCATAAGGGATGAAATATGTCTGCGTCCATGGACCATTCCAGCTCTATCTCCTTGGATTGATATAGAATATCTACCGTCACCTCGTGGATCAGTTGTAAGTGAACTGCTGTTAGGTGCCATTCCTTTAAGAAAGGGATGGGTAACTTCAACAGAACTGTACGAAATGTTTGATTGTGAAGTCATATTTGATCTCTTCAAGCATTTGATGCGTGTTTTCTCCAGACCCTTAACGCATCCTTCCGATGTGCTCATTGTACAAGGTCTGTCAGAATTGCGAACCAGGGAAAGTTTAGTGTTTTCCCATGCTAGCGTTTCAGGAATCTGATCGATCAGCTGAGTCTCTTGACGGACCTTGTGAGCTCCTTTTAAATCCCCAAGAGGAAATTGAGTCGCTGTGACTAAAAGCTTCGATGGTTTCTTAGCCATCGAAACCATAGATCTGGAGAAAGTCGAGACTTCTAGAGGCAAATCTTGCTTCGGCGATGTCCCGTGAACCGGGTCATCTATATGAAGATACTTAGGACTGTGAGTCTGATACGTATCTATTCTAGGATAAATATTACTCTTCGTGACATGAATCCTAGATAGGAGGAAGCGGGGTGGTTGGCTGGAAGGTTCCGGGGGACACCTTTCAGGTCTGATAAGACTACGAACACCCTTAATTGGAACAAGGTCCTTATTTTCAGAGGGATTAACATTCGGAGCCTGTAGTTTACTATAAACTTGTCGAGTGGTGACAGGTTCAGAATGACTCGGAGATTTCTCAAGTCCTTCTCGTGAACAGAAAATGGCCTTCCCTGGAACTCGACGAGCCATAGATTTCTTACTACCTGTATGCTCTACAGCTCTCAGGTATACTCCTCCAGGAGGGTTTTGAACTGTAGGAGAAGGTAAGACGACGAAAGTAGGGACATTTCTGTTTCCCACCAATACCTCAATTCGAATAGGCTCTGGACCAAAGGATCGAAGGTCCTGCGATCCTGAGGGAAAGTTCCACCCAGCCGATGCGTCTTTATGCTTTGAATAATCAGCAGGTTAAGACTTTTGACCACTTGCCTGTAGCATTGTGGTCACTGGAATATTTCCAGTAATTTCGATCTTCTTTTTAGGTTGGGGACCCACAACCACAGAAGATTTTCTCTTTGAGGGAATGCCCCATCCCGGGTAAAGACTTATGTTCTCCATGGTGGCATTCTTAATTACTTCCTTAATGACTTCTTGTGGGAAGAGGTCTTTACCCCAGATGGTGGAAGATATTAGCTTCCTTGTTTCGTGTTTCACTGTTGCAGCAGCGAACACAAACTCTCTACATGCTCTCCTAGCCTTCACAAAGGCGTAAAGGTCCTTTACCAAGGTAGCCATATGCATTTTGGCTATGACCATGTGCATGCCTGAGGTGTTTTCGTAGGTTGAACACAACTCTATCTAGTTTTGTAGAGAAAGGGATGTCACAAGTCTCTTCTTTGACTCGAGTTCATTAAACAAGAGCAAATCGGACAAAATAGGGAGACATACATTGAAATGTCGACTTGCGACATCCTTGTCTAATTTTCCTACCAAAAATGTCAAATGGACTTACTTCCAATCCTTTTCCTGACCGGGAAAGGCTAGTGACAAAGGCTTGCACTCATCGAGTGTAGGACATGGTTCACCCGCCTCTACAGCTTTGGTAACCGAAGTAAATGCCTTCCCCATAAAGGGGAAAGCGAGTGAAGTAGGAGCAAGAAAGGAAGGGTGTATTCAGTGATAATACATTCGTCTCTGAACAACCCGCCCTCTTCAGATTACCTGAAAGGATAGTCTGTGCCTTACCATGGTCAAGAATCATGATCTCCTTTTGTTCCGTTCCTTTTCCTGACTTTGGTTCATACAACAGTCGAACCCAACAATTAGGGAAAGCATCAAAGCTTGGCCAAAATTGGATTTTGTTCAAAGGAACAGCACCTAATTTCTCTGATATGTAGAGATTGCCATTTGAAATCGACATCTGCTCCGCAAACCTCCAGGGATTGGTTATGGAGCATGTAGGAAGGTCTTGATTCATGGGTCGTTTGACTGACCCGTGGGAAGCAACAAGAGAAGCTTTACAAGGTTCTATCTTGTGTTTTACTTCCTGCTTTTTGCTTTGCTTACCAAAGCTCTCTATCTGATTTTTCAGTTGGATACATAACTGTACCACATTATCCAAAAGAGGGGTAGAAGACGAAGATGTTGACATCGGTGGCTCTTTAGCCGGCATAGGCGGAGGAAAGTCCGACACAACATATTTCTCTTCGAAGAGTGAGTTCACACCAAGAATTGCGAATGAGAATAATGAAACAGAAATGAGAGAAGAAAATGTTGAATATCTAACGGATATAGATATTAATGAAGCAGATATTGTCACGGCTATAAACGAAATTAAAAATGGATCGGCAGCCGGACCAGATGGAGTTCCAGCGATTTTGTTAAAAAAAACTGCAAACACTATCGCAAGGCCGCTTGCAATACTGCTAAGACAAAGTGTAGATATGAGCGAGATATATGTTAAACATAAATTAGCTTATATAACCCCTATCTTCAAAAGTGGATCAAGACTAGAGGCAAGCAATTATAGACCTGTTAGTCTAACATCACATATTATGAAAGTGTATGAGAGGGTAATAAAAAAGAAAATAATGAACCATTTGGTTAAAAATAATTTGTTTAATATGGGTCAACATGGTTTCGTGCCTGGAAAAAGTACACAGACCCAACTGATAGCACACTATGAAAACATATACAAAAATATGATAATTGAAAAAGACACAGATGTGATCTATCTAGATTCTGCAAAAGCCTTTGACAAGGTAGACCATAACATATTGGAGAAAAAAATGAGAAAGCATAATATTGTGGGAAAGATAGGAAAATGGGTAAAAGAATTCCTGCAAAACAGAAAACAGATAGTGGTTGCAAATGACGAGAAATCAGATGAAGCCCAGGTAATATCTGGTGTGCCACAAGGTATGGTATTAGCTGCACTGCTGTTTGTTATTATGATCTCAGACATACACTGTGATGTTGAAAACTCCGTAGTGAGAAGTTTCGCCGATGACACAAGAATAAGTACAGAAATTACTTGTGATGAAGATAGGAACTCACTACAAAGAGATCTAAACAAAATATATGAATGGGCGGAGATAAATAGGATGGTATTTAACTCCGATAAATTCGAATCAATAAATTATGGAAACAGAGAAGGAATGGTATATGCATACAAGGGACCTAATAATGAAACAATCACAAACAAGGAAGCAATTAAAGACCTTGGTGTAATGTTAAATAGGAATATGTTATGCAACGACCAAATAGCAACACTGTTGGCTAAATGTAAAGCAAAAATGGGAATGTTATTCAGACACTTTAAAACAAGGAAAGCTGAACACATGAGTATGCTTTACAAAACTTATGTACGTAGTACACTCGAGTACTGCAATGTGATATGGTACCCACACTACCAAAAGGATATTGTGCAAATAGAGAGTGTACAAAGGTCCTATACTGCTAGAATAGAAGAAGTTAAGGATCTTGACTACTGGGAAAGACTGAAATTTTTAAAACTATATAGTCCAGAAAGGAGAAGAGAACGCTACATGATAATACAAGCATGGAAGCAAATAGAAGGAATTACTGAAAACATCATGGAGCTAAAAATATCAGAAAGAGCAAGCCGAGGTAGATAAATAGTTCCAAAAAATATACCAGGTAAACTAAGGAAGGCGCACAGGACATTAATCCACTACGCACCAGCATCGATAATGCAGCGACTATTCAATGTGCTGCCAGCTCATCTAAGAAACATATCAGGAGTGAGCGTAGATGTGTTTAAGAATAAGCTCGATAAATACCTAAGATGCATCCCAGACCATCCAAGACTGGAAGATGCAAAATACACCGGAAGATGCATTAGCAACTCTCTGGTGGATATACGAGGTGCCTCACACTGAGGGACCTGGGGGAACCCAAACAAAAAAATAAGGCAATAAGGCAATAAGGTACCTTAGGGTACTTCTTGCCCTCGATCCCAAAGGTTTTCTCGTCATCAGGGGATATAGTTGGCTCCTGAAGCATTACTATTTCCTCACTTAGCTTTGGAAATAATAGCTTATGCATCCTATCATTAGGTAGGAAAGGTCCCGGAGAGATCTCACCATTTTACGTAAGTTATACTGAGCAATATCCCTAGCCTCTGTAGACTTGGGATTATCAAAACCATCAGACATCAATGTCCGACATATATTGCAACTCTCTGGGTTCCAATAGTGTAGGGATCCGGAAATAATATTGCAGGGGGCATGCAACCTGCAAGTATTATGACCGTAAAAGTCCTTACTCTTGGCTTTACAGGGGACCGCAGCACAAGATATCTGGTGTTCCTCCTGTAAAGAAAGGAAAACCAAATGAGTATACAAGGGATTATTACACTGATAATCAACATGTAAATGTCATCTACAACAGAATAGCTTAGGACAGTAAGCTATAAAGGGATAGTAGGAGATACATACTTGTGTACCCCCGCGAGCAAATGCTGCTACCTCCCCTCAGTATTAACTACATGGAGCTTTCTCTGTTGAGAAAATCCAAGTAGAAGATTTCTTACCCATAGGGGTAGAGAAGAATCAAGTAACTGTCCCAAAAATGTTAATACTGTGGGGTCAGGATGACTGATTCTAAATCAGACTATTGAAGAAAACATTCCTTCAATATATAAGCAATATCAGCAGAAAACTCGCTGAAGGATACCCAAGGTATGCTAGAAAATACTGCTGTATCATGGTACTGTAGTGTTCTAAATGCAGTAAGTCTATATAGCAAATTATCGACTACTATACCTATGTACTGTAATCTAGTCATTATGCTGCCTACCAGGCAGCATAAGACAGAAGGGTCCATCCAGCATAAAGCCAGATGGACTAGAAAATTAAAGACATATATTAGTATATCCGACTCAGGTCATTTGCTGTAGTCTTCCTACTATATTAAATTATAGAGTTTCCTAATCAGGGAGACTCAAGAAAAGGCTGTACCTTTTAAAGGTTAGGAGTGTATAACTCTTGCCTTGAAGTATTTAATATTGTAGGGTAATCCTAAACTGATTTCCAATCAGGATATTGAAGAAATCATATTCATTCAATATAGGATTAGGCTCAGTAAATGCCCGACCTGGATATCCAAAATATATTGGAAATAACTACTAGTACAAGAAATATAGTAGTTTTCTATCTACAGTATATACTATACTGAGATATACTGGCTATCTGTATAACCTATACAGTAGCTGATCCGGCATGTTGCCGGTCTAGCTAGGACTTGCCGGCATACCCGGCAGAACTAGCGAGACAGAGAGAGAGACAGTATGGAAAAAAGGGCTATCCTTTACTGTAAATGTATACAGTAATTAAGGAAGTAAATGTCTAATAGACTGCCTTTTTTCCGAAAGAAGGTTCTAATAGAAGGGGAGAATGTAACATTCAGGCTTCTATATAGCTACAGTACTGTTGCCGGCAACCCGCTGATAGTACAAGTACAGTCGGCGCGCTGCCTTCCGAGTCAGCACTGACTTTGCTGACAGCACACAGGCAGCAGAACCTATAGCAACAGTCCAAGGGAGGACTGAAGAACCTTGGGGACAAAAGGGACTACCCACTCACGGCCATCATGGACTTAACTGCCAGCCATGCCGGCAGCTAACGAATGTACCGTCAGCCACCAGCCATGTCGGCCGCCGCCGGAAATTTCGGCAGCCGCTGACAGTCCATGATTGTCGGCAGCCATCTTGGTGCCTGGCCAGGCCGGCAAAAGGCTATCATGCCGTCAGCCGCTGGCAACGTCAGCAGCCGCCGGCAACGTCAGCAGCCACCGGAAACGTCAGCAGCCAACGGCAACGTCGGCAACCGCCGACAGTCCATGACTGCCGGCAGCCATCTTGGTTGCCGGCCGGGACGGCAGGCGGCAGTAGTCCTGCCGCCAGCCAAGATAGGAGAGGGAGTCTGGCTGGCTCCAGCACCCTACCGCAATGCTAAGGTTGCAGGATATCAGCCTAAAAAGACAATGGATCAACCATCAAAAAGGATAGACGGGTAGGGGAAAAGGGTCATGTAACGTCTGTGAAAGGAACTGACACACTTGTCAGTCCTACCACCTATAAAAGGAACTCTGTTTCTGTATCGGTATCGACAAAATCCAGGTGCCAGGAGAGACTCAGTTCTCCAACCCAGAGACTGCCGACACAGTTAAGGGGGTGGCAGCACTGCCGCCTCCTCTCAACAAGGGAGAAACAGCGTTCCAGTGCCACGTTATCCTAGGCTAAAAGAGAATTACTCTTAGCCCAAGGAACTGTGGCACAGGACTAGTCTTTCAGTCGCAAGGAGAAGATGGTATACTACCATAACTCTAATGCGATTATGGAGGGCTAACCTCCATTGTCGGCAACCTTGTCGGCAGGGGAATAAAGGTATCATACAACCAACTCACCCTGCCGGCAGGTCGTCGACATAAGACTAAATACTCTGAGATTCTGACTAAATCCCAAAACCTGCTGGTATATCCACAACCAAAGGTTAAGGGAATAGGCAGAAACCAAACCCCATAATAGCCATGTCTGAATAAAATTCAGGCACGGCTACTAAGGTTGTAGCCTGAGGCTACACTCAGAGGGAAAAGGGATTACCCTCAAGTCTATGAAGAGACGTGAGAAGTTTCATAACATTCTAGGATGTATCAGTCTCCAATGAATGCAAACGAAACACAAGGGTAATCGGGGAATGACGAACGTATAGAAAATGTCTAGGATAGGTTAACTAGGCTAGACGAGTTCTCGGTTACCTAAATCACCGAAACTCTAACTATACGATCGACAGAGGAAAAATGAAATAATCATGCACATAATCAAATCTTCACAAGAATAAATGCCTAAATAGCTAAATAATTACAAGAAATAAATA
>NC_090744.1:57910199-57925199 GCF_036898095.1 Palaemon carinicauda | reverse complement strand
TAGTAAGATCGATTCTGGGGTGTGGTGTTTATGCTTTTTATTATCACTATATTTTCTTGGCACGTAGCCAGGAACATTAAATGGTGGATAAGACTAGACTGTAAAACTTAGGGGAATAGAAGATGGAGGAAGAAAAGGAGGAATTGCTTATGGGTAAAGAATGAGAAGTTCTTGGTAGAGAAAAAGATGTTGCGTTGTGAGACTGAGAGGGAGATGGAAATGAAGAAACTTAATGTAATTTTAGAAAGAAGTGAAGAAAGTGTGACTATAAGGATATAATAGACAGAAGAAACGATGGAAAAATTAATGTAATTTATGAAGGGGCCAGTAACTAAAATGATGAATGAGTTTATGGACAGAGGTGCTGTTGGAGGAGTTTTCTCTGCTTTGAGTAATGTGTTGATTGTAAAAGAAAAGATCAAAGTAAGTGATAATGGGTAAGTATTAACATAGTGAAAAATGTAAAGTTAATAATCATATTAATGGTGAACAGAAAGGTGAGAAAAAGGGTGAAAGGAAACGTAAGAGTGATGTGAAAAAAAAAATAAAAAGGGTCAGGGTGACACTGAGGATGATCATTGCGGGATGAAACAGATAAGTCAGATAAAAGGTAAGAAGAGTAAAAATAAGAAAAGAAATTTAATTGTATAATTAGATCTTTTATATGCGAATGAGAGAGAACATAACAAGAATCAATATAGCAGGAAACAATGATAAGAAATAATTGGTGGAAGTCTGTAAGATAGTGTATCTGAGACAGGTACCCAAGTGTGAAAGATATAATGAACATAGTAGTATGGATGTATGTGACTTTGATCAGGGCCTATGAAAGGTAATGTCAGGCTATGTATGGTGATAATAAGAGAGTTTTGGTTAAATATAATTAGGAGTGTATTTGATAAGCTATTTGTAAACTATCCAGTATACGGGATGATAATGAGTGTATGGATATGTGAAGAATTAAAGTGTGAGAAGTAGAATAATTGAACAGGTAAAATTTATGAAAGTGAGAGTTAAGTATAAACATAAAAATGAGTTTGATGAGTCATGACTCGATGTAGATAAAGCTATGCCAATGTATATCTATCGTTTGGTGACTTTAGCTTCGAAAAAGTATGGATACAAAAACATATATGAAAGTAAGGCACTGATGAAAAAGTTTCTTGTTACTGTATCGGAGACTGTCATTTAAAATGGAAGGAATAAATGACTACATGAGAGAAAAATTGGTATGGGATAATATTTGAGAGATAGTTGAGGATTACGAGTTAGAAAGATGTATGAAAGACAATAAGACTGTGAGTGTGAGAAATGGAAAGGAGTAAAGTGTACAAGAATTTGGAAGTTATAAAGAACCTGTTCTGAGTATATCAAAGGGCATAGCTGAGAACTTAGTATGTAGATGCACTACGGCGAATAATGCAGGAATACCTGCGACAGTGAATTTAGGATATAGCCATGGAATTGGCTTTGGAGATATAGGAGTGCTAGTATGTAGCGAGGTGGGATAGGTAGTTATATCCATGAAGAGAAGTAATATAGGTGTAGGAAAATACAGAAAAAAAAACAAATCTTTGAAGATGGGAATTCAGGTCTGGTGAGATATGACTTATCAGTGAGTATGACTGGGCATATAACAAGTGGATTTTTGGGTAATCGTAAATTTTGGTAAGGATGGGAATTATGACAGGATGTGCAAAGAGCAGCTTGCTAAGTGTACTGAATGTGGTGTACATGGGCATATAACAAGGATATGTAGGGAGAAGGATTTTGTCAGCCAGGGTGTTAGAGAAACTAATTAGTAATAGGGCTTAGTTGGGTTATTTCGCCTTTCTGTGTGGGGGTGAACATGGTCAAGGTAAATGAAAATGCGATTAATAAGTGATTAATATGAATAAGCATGAACCTAGTACATATGAGAAGCAAGGATCGGAAGATAAGCCTTTTGTGTTAGCTGAATATAGGAAAAGGAAGCGCATGAAAACATTTGGCGAGGATAAAGACCAAGGAAAATTATAGGCATATGTGTGAATTAGAATAGGCAGGTTAAGGCTAGTAATATAACAGTCACTATGAAACTGAAATGCATTAATGCAGAGGAAGGGTAGTTGAGTATTAATGCTGCTTGTAGTATGTGTTGGTATTTTTTCCCCTTTTTTATTATTATTTTTTTTTTTTTTGGGGGGGGGGGTAGCAGATGTAAATGAAAGTATGACAAACGCGGGGCAGAGAAATAGGTAAATGATAAGTATCATGAATGATTGTTTGGTTTTGAATAAATGGATGATTTTCTGGCAGAAATATGTGAAATTGTAGCACCATATGATAATGAGGTAGGGTTGGTAGTACATTGCATATTAGGATTGATAAGTTTGCCTGTTTAGACATAATTTTTTAAATTGTGGAAAATGCAAATCTGGATCTAAAATCGGGATCTATATATGGATCTTCTCCAAAGTTTAATGGGGTCGCCCAAGACGTAATATCTATCTGTTATGAGAATTACAGCAAAATCCATTGATTAGCATCGACGTAATCTTATTCACAGACACACAGACAAATAAATAAACAAATAAATGAATAGATAAACCTAGTCGAGAATATAGCCACATTGGCAGAGGTAATAAACATAAAAGCTGCTCTTCCACATACATCCACCCTTCCCTTGAAAATCTTTCTACGGTTAGTCTCACTTTAACACTTTTCTGACATTCTATAACATCCAGTCATAGTCTGGAACAGGACCCTTTTTCCGAATATCTGTACCTTCATACATTGTCATTCACTTCTTCCTTAAAACTAAACTTGGTGCATTGGAAAATTTGTGGGGAAGGGAGTTGGACCACAAAACATTCAGAGTTTAATTGTAAATAGGTAAAGGCCAGTGGTTCCTCGACAGCAAGATCACAACATTGCTAATGCTTCTTTAACTGAATATCATTCTTTAGAATTTTTTTTTAATGATTCTTGATAGAAAATTTACTTTTGAGAATCACATTCGGTCTGTTTCCTGTTCAACTGCACACATAAATGTCTAATTGGTAAGGATTTTTAGGATTTTCTGTGGCCAATCAATTGTTTAATTCAGCCTTGTTTAGAGGTCTGTTCTCCTTTCTTGTCTTCAGATATAAATTTCATGTTTATTTGGTTGATAATAACTTAAGGTCCGTTAGGTATCCTATTCCTCTATATACATATTAATCTATGGCACCTTCATTCAGTCAGTTCTTTATTCATGGTGCAAGAGATTTTTCATAATTTAGACCATCCTTTCCATTCAGACCTTACCAGACAGAACCATCATGTTCGTAATACTGGGAATACAGTTAATTCTAACAGTCAGGGCTTCCCCATCACATTCCAGGTATGACCACATTGTTGGAGGAACTCTCCAATCAGTCAGTTTCTCATTGGAATTTTTAAAGTTTAAACTTTCAGTGATTTTTTTTTTTTTTGAGCAGGCTGACATAAGCCTCTCTTCCAATTTTATACAAGACTGCAATGTTATGCGGTATCTTATAATAATTATTCATTATTTCTTATGTAGTTAATTTTTCTCCTTATTTCCTTCCCTCATTGTGCGTTTTTCCTTACTTGAGATCTTGATCTTAGAGCATCCTGCTTTTCAAACTAGGGTTTCAGTTTTACTAGTAATAATAATTATATCAATGCATACCGATTTTGAATAGCCTGCCCTCATAGAATGATAATGTAACTGTTGGCAACATAGTCTTTATAAAAAAAAAAAAGATACCAATTTTTCATACATAATGATGATTGTGATGACGACAATCAATTTGCACGGAACAGAATATTACTATGAATATAGCAAAAAAGGGTTATTTTAAGTGTTGTTAGCAAGTTTGTTATTTTCCTAATTTTCTTTTTGACTTTAATATTAAGTAATATAAGCTTAAGAAAAAAAAATAGTGAATTTAAATATTTGTGTGTCCAATGGTCCAGTAGTTGATAATAGAATAATGCTTGCGTCATGGTACTACTTATCAGTAAGATCAATTCAAGATTGCATTTTTTATAACCAACTACAACACACTGAGTGTGTAAAACACACTTGATGAATATGTGCAATCTTCAGGTGGAAAAATAGGGTGACACTATAATTTTCCTTCAGGAAAGTTAATCTCTCCTCCTGAACATATTGCTCAACAATGACATCTTTGGTTTCAATGATGTTCTTGGTGAATATGCCTCACAGAATTATAACTTCAGAATCATTCAAATATTTTTCTTTGTTTTATATGGCCAGAAAAATGCCTCTACCTTCTACATCTTCAAGAGTACAAACGAGATACCATCACCAAAAATGTAGCCCCCTATGTTCAGTAATCTCTACCACCATGAACCCAGAGCATATTGGTAGCTATTGATATGGAAGGCAGCAGACAAAGATAAGCCTCTAACTGATGCAAATGATATCATGAGATGTGGATGGAAAATCACATAAAATGTAATAACGCCCTATATATATATATATATATATATATATATATATATATATATATATATATATATATATATATATATATATATATATATATAAATATATATATATATATACATATATATGTATATATATATATATATATATATATATATATATATATATATATGCACATCACACACACACATATATATATATATATATATATATATATATATATATATATATATATATATACATATATATACATATATATTGGCATTGCCATCTGCACCAGAGTTGCTTCATATCAACACAAGTTGCAGCTGCAGTGCAGAGGGGAATGGATGCAGTCAAAACCAATGCATTTGCAATTCAGCTTGATTGGCCTGATCCAACTATTGCCCATATGAAGTTAGAAAAGGTTTTTATGATACACTAACTATTTTTGAAGAAGATCAATATAAAAGTGATTAAGAAAATTCTAAGTTGGCTCATGCCGGTAATGAACAGCAAAAAAAAAAAAAATAAATAAATAAAAATCCGTTCAGTTTATGGTTTATTCTCAATTTATGTTTGTATGCTCTCTTTCGAAAGGTATAGGTACATGATTATACTTTCTGGATAGTTATCGATATAGTTAGTAGTCCTAAAATTCTACAAAAGACAGAGATCTTAAGAACTAATGCTAAGATACGCTTTTTTAGTTAGTATATGCTATTGATAATTCTACGGATATTATTAGTATATATATGTGAGCTGTACTTATTACCTATTTTTCAGGTATGTTTCTTAACCCTTTTCCTAAAAAATATGAGGGAATTCTGTATATATATATTACTCTGGGATTTCTTTACATCATCATGGACATTATATTTTCAAATCAAAGTTACATACTAGTAATCGCAGTATTAATAACGCAATTTTAAAGTAGATTTAGCTTTGTAAATTCTGCATCAGTAAATTTCAAATGCTCAAATCCTGAGTTTAGAAATCATGATCACGTGATACATGAAACTGATAGGAAAATCTTGATGCTCACTAATATTTCCTAGAATACTTTGATGATCACTATGCATTTACTCACATAAGGAATATGTATCATACGAGTTTATACACGCTCGTATACGTTTTTTTTTTTTTTTTTTTTTTTATGCCTAATAAAGTTTAGTTGCATTTCCCTCGCCGCATACTTATAACCTATCGGCCCACTAGCACACTTGAAAACATAGATATACATGCCATCACCATGCTTTGAAGTTAATTTATAGAGAAAACCTGACTGATTTCCTTTGTAAAGCAATAAAAAGGCTGATCAGGTTAATTGCTTACACTGTATAACGTGTGCCTGTTATTATTTGTGAAATTCTGTGTTTCCAAGCAGGAAGGATTACTTTTCCATAAAAATGTATGTCAGTGGAAATAACATTTTCTAGTTCTGAATGGTGGCTACTAGACTATTGTAGCAGAGATACATTATCCTGACTTGTGCTACATATATAATTCACAGGAAATATCTTATGGGCAAGAATCTACTGTAACAAACAAGGATGAAAGTGTCTTTAGAGTAGCACTATATTGGACGTTTTGGTCTTCATAAGGAGTGAAATGTTACCTGACTGACCGAATACTCTTGTAAAAAAAAAAAGAATTCCCACTTGTATGGACAATTTTCTGCATTCGATACGATTCTCTGAGGAAGCACATAAGAGGGACATGGGAATGAAATTGAAAGATTAAGTCTGAAATAATGTTTCAATGATATAAATGGATGTAGAAATTATGCAAATTTTTATGAATGGAAAATGATAGAAAAAACCAGTGACATAAATTGTGTTATACAGAGGGTATCATTTAATATATGTTTGTCAATATATGTAAATTTTTCATTATTTTCATGGTCATGCTGTCGATCTGATGATATGAAGGACGCAACAAGTCTGTTATGTCCTTTGAAAGAGTTCTTGACTGGTGTTATCACTAGAAAACATGGAAAAGAGACTCATAGAACACGGTGTATCATACTATCTCAAGTAGAAATATATGAAAAAGCAGTTTACTCGTAGATATTAGCTGTTTCACAAAACGCCAAGTTTGTCTTTTATACTTTATTACAACTGAATATATTTCAATGCTTCGTCTGAAATGATAGTGGTAAATATGGGAATATCTTGATAGGCAAGGGAACATCTCATCGTGTCAGTTTCATTGCTGTTTGCCTGAAATATTCTATTACCATTTCTAAAAGCCAGCTCTAAAAGATATCAAAAATAGACTTGAAGAACTTTTTCTGGTGACCACAAAGAATAGGAAACTCACATTGCTTGAAAGAAAGAACGTACCAAACCTGCTATTGACAATAATGTGGATGAAGCTGGAGTGGCAGTACATGAAATGATCTTCCCTTGTATTCTCTGCACAATAACTTACAGTATAATGGAAATATAAATGTTCCCAGTTGGATTAGTTTTTATATAATTATAAAAGAACATCGCTATAAAAGAAGATACCTACAGAAAATGAATGCCACTTACAACTGAACTAAGAACAGCTTTCAAAATCCTAACTCAGTCTGAAGCTATGTGAACATAGGTAAAGCTGCCATTGGTCATCATTGTTAGAGATCAGTCCATTTAAGCAAAATATTCAGAAATGGCTGGGAAGAACCGAATCAAATATGTCAATACTATAATTAGGAAAGGAGTGTTACATAATATTTATAATGATCTTCCTGCCCTAGGCTAGATGATTGAAAAATTTATTTTACCTGTCTTCTGTACTGTTTCTGATATTGTTGCAGAAGGTTCACAAACCTGAGAACGAGGCCTTAATATTTGCACGCCTCAGGGTTACAACGACCAATAGGGAAAGTCTAATATCATTCAAAGCCAATGATATTGTGGAGGATTAATTTTATTTTAATTTATTTTTTTGTTTTGCCAAATCGAGAGAGAGAGAGAGAGAGAGAGAGAGAGAGAGAGAGAGAGAGAGAGAGAGAGAGAGAGAGAGAGAGAGAGAGTGTTGTTTTAGTATTGTTAAATCGAGACATTTTATTTGCATTAGCTTTGTCATTAATGAGAAAGAGAGAGAGAGAGAGAGAGAGAGAGAGAGAGAGAGAGAGAGAGAGAGAGAGAGAGAGAGAGTGAGTGAGTGTAGGTGTTTATTTACTTAAGTTTTGTCAAACCGCAAGAGAGAGTAAGTGTTTATTTGCATAGTTTTGTGAGAGAGAGAGAGAGAGAGAGAGAGAGAGAGAGAGAGAGAGAGAGAGAGAGAGAGAGAGAGTGTTTATTTGCTTTAGTTTTGTCAGAGAGAGAGAGAGAGAGAGAGAGAATTTCATGTGCTTTAGTTTTGTTAGATTGCGCGTGCTCGAGAGAATATGTGTGTATGTGCGTTTGTGTGTGCGTGTTTTGTGTGTCCGCGGTGCGCGCCCAAGAAAAAGGGTAATTAGCGAATGATTGTTTGAAGTTGGAAAGATTGTTGGTATATTTGAGGTTGTTTGTTTACATTTTTTTAGCTAGGATAGGGTGGTGATGAATGTCTTGGGCGAAAGCATTGGATCTCGGACTGTGGAAGGAGTCGGTTGTCATTTTTTTTGTTCTTCGGAAGCCGGCTGTTTAGTGTTTTTTTTATATTCGGAGTAAGTACTGTTTTTATTCATTTTTGTTAGGCACGTTCATGAGTGATAGAAAGTTTATTATTTATCTTTGATTATAGTGCGATAGTTTAGTTAGTTAGGAGTTTTCGTAAGCGTTTTTTTCTTTTTTATTGCAGGCCGTAATTCCTCCTTTGGATTCCTTCATACTCCTTGGAGTTTTAGTTTGGCCTGGAAGGTGGTGTTTGCCAGCCGTGTGTATATTGTATATGATTAGCTTGATGATGACGACCCGGACCGGACAATGAATGTAGGAATAGACTGCTGAAATACAGAATTTTTGAACGTTGATGACCTGGCTATAAAATACGGATTTCTCTAACGACAATTGATGACGACGACCACCGCATAAGATTGCATGGTCGAATTGGCCGTACGATAGTGTTGGCCAGTGCCAGTAGGCTACAACTGCGCAAGGACTGTTGCGTGTGAACCAAGAGGTTTTCTTGGTTTGCCATTACATTTTTCGTGTGTTGCAGAACATGATTGGTGTTTAGTATTAAGTAATTTATTTAGTCTTGTGTGATTTTGGTACTGTGCGTGGACTAACGGTGTTGGGTATATTAAAGGGATATTGTTTTTTTTCCGATTGTTGGCGTTCTCGGTACCCTCACGCACAGATATATACAGCAAATTTTGTGTTTTTTTGTCTATTGAATTTATGATAAATTGTGATTGTTCCTGGTTTATGGCATATGGTGGATGGTTTGGTGATACGTGATTTGTTTTAGTGTTAAGTCAGTTTAATGATTTGTGTTCTGTTTTTGGTTGCGTTAATATAGTTTTAAGGCTATGTTTTGTTTTCATGTTCCCTCTGTCCAAGAGTCTAGTTTAAAGTAAAGTAAGGGGAAAGTTTGTGTTGTGGGATATTTTGGAAGTAAGAGTGATCAAGGGTGTGGGGGTTGTGTTTTGTTTACATCCCGCCACATAATTTTGGCGCCCGAACAGGGACTGAAAGAAAAAGGGACTTGAGAGGTGGGATTGAAGCTGGACTCTTGGACAAAGGACGGAATTAGGATTAAGGTTGAAGAAAAATGGAAGGTAAATACGAGGCTTTGGAGGAGGAATTGCGGCATTATAAAGAACGGGAGCAGATGTGGATAGTTGAGAAAGAGAGGTTGCTAGTAGAGAATGAGAGGTTGAACTGGGAGAATGCGGCGATGCAGAAGGAGCTTAGTGAGTTAAAGGGAACTGTAGAGAGAGTGGAAGAGGGTGTTGAGATGAGGATGCGAGAAAATGAGAAACGAATGGAATCTATGATGGGGCAAGTCATGGGGATGATGAAAACTGTCATAGGTGAAGGTGCAGTCGGAGGAGTGGCTTCTGCTTCTGGTAACGGGTTGATGGTGGAAGAGGATAGGGTAAGTGATAATGGGGAAGGTAGTGATAGTGATATTGAAAGTAAAGGGCCTAGACATAGTAAGATTGGAACGAAGGGTGATAGGAAGACTGAGAAGAAAGGTAAAGATAGTGTGAAGAAAGAAAAGAAGAAAGGTCAGGGTGTGAGTGAGGATGATCATGAATGGGTGAAGGTAGTAAGTAAGAAAAAGGGTAAGAAGGGAATAGTTAAAGATAGGACTTTGATTGTAGAATTAGATTCATTGTATTCAAATGAAAAAGAAGGCAACAAGAAGGGAGTAGACAGTGAAGATAGTAGTGAGAATGAAGTAGAGGAAGTTTGTAAGACAGTGTTTATGAGAGAGGTTCCTAGGTGTGAAAGTTTTAATGAACATAGCAGTAGGGATGTATATGACTTCTTTAGGGAATATGAAAAGTTTTGTCAGGCTAAGTGTGGGGATAGTAAGAGAGTTTGGGCTAGGGAGTTGGGAGAATTTTTGTCAGGATATTTGTTGACGATGTATGGGGTGATAATGAGTGTAGGGGAGGTTGAGTATGAAAGTGTAAAGAATAGGATAATTGAACAGGTAAAACGTATGAAAGGTAGTGTTAGGTATAAGCGAAAAAATGATTTTGATGAAGCACGAATGAAGGTGGGTGAAGCAATCTCGATGTATGTATGTCGGTTAGAAACATTGGCTAGAAAGAAGTATGGGGACGAAGGAATAAATGAAAATAAGGAACTAATGAAGAAGTTTTTGGGTACAGTACCAGAGAGTGTGTGTGAGTTTATTAATTTGAAACGGAAGGAGAAAATGAGGTGGACTAGAGAGAGATTGACTTGGGATGATATTTTAGAGATAGTTGAGGATTATGAGTTGGATAGGTGTATGAAAGAAAGTAAATCTGTGAGTGTAAGAACTGGAATGGAGGAATGTGTGCCAGAATTTGGTAGTTTTAGAGATGCTGTTATGAGAGGGCCAATGAGGGTAGCTGATAGTGTAGTAGATAGAAGTGTTAGGGTGAGTAATGTAGGAATACCTATGCCGAGAAATGACGGGTTTAGACAGGGAAATCAAGTTTGGAGAGATAGAAGTGCTAGTACGCAGCAAGTTAGGTTAGGTAGTGGTATCCGTGAAGAGAGGTGTTATAGGTGTGGGAAGGTAGGACATAAAAAGAACGAGTGTAGATGGGCATTAGGAGCATGTTTCGGGTGTGGAGAGACAGGGCATCGTATTAGCAACTGTAAGAAAGAGAAAGTGGTTAAGTGTTATCGGTGTGGTATGACTGGGCACATAGCGAGTGGATGCCGTAGTAATCGTATGAATGTAATTTGTGGTAATTGTGGTAAGGATGGTCATTATGCTAGAATGTGCAAGGAGCCGCGGGGTAAGTGTACTGAATGTGGTGCAGATGGGCATGTAGCTAGGGTTTGTAGGAATAAGGGATCAAGTCAGCCAGGATGTTCGGGAAACTAATTAATCAGAGGGTTCAGCTGGGTGAGTCCTCGTGTGTGTGGGGAGTGAATGTGATGCATGTTCGTGAGGGTTTGTTGCATGAAGATGTGATGGGAGAAAGAGCACATGATTGCATGAGTGTGAAAATGATTTTTAATGGTGTAGAGTTGGTTGGTTTGATTGATACTGGGTGTGGTGTCAATTTAATGTTTAGGAATGCATATGATAAAGTAAAAGAGGTTTGTGAATTTAAGGGATGTAAGGGTGAAGTAAAAGGTATTGGTAATTTGCGTATGCCTGTGCAAGGAAAGTTACGGGAAAATGTTATGATTGGGGGGCTGATGATGGAAGATAATGATTTTTACGTGGTCGAGGGAGCGAATGAGAAATATGACGTACTGCTTGGGTATAAATTTCTGAAAAAATGTGGTATGATTGTACATCCAAGTGTGAATATGATAGAAATAAAGGTTAAAGGTAATATTTGTGGGGAATTTTATTTAAAGGAAGACGGCAGAGTGAGTACGAAGGCGTGGAAGGGAGTGCCGTTGGTAGCAAAGGAAAGTGTAAAGTTATCGGGTAAGAAAGGTGAGGTTATTAGTGTAAAAGTTGCATGGCCGAGCAGTCTGGGAATTTCAAATAGTGACAAGGATGAATATGTAGTGGAAGGTATGGAAGCAGGTAATTTGGTGAAAACGAGTGCGTATATATATGATGGTGTTATGAATATGCAGGAACCCCAGGTGTATGTAAGGTTGTTGCCGAGTGTTAGGAGGAAGAGAGTACGTGGTATACGTGAGGGCGATTGCATGGGATGTATGTATACACTGATCAATGTAGAGGATGGAAGATATGTTAAGGCGAGACAGGTAATGGCTGGTAAGGTAAAGAACGATGACGATTGGGATTACGATACGTTGAAAGGAAGAATTAAGTTAGATGAGAGTATAAGTGAGGTCGAAAGGGAACGATTGCTTAAGATGTTATGGGATAAGCGGAGAGTTATGAGTCTCGGTGACGATGATTGTGGGGGGTCAGACCTGCCAAAATTTAAAATAGTTCTCAGTGGTGATACCCCCATATATCAGCGTCCCAGGCATTTTTCTCCGCCTATTGCCAAGGAGATAGAGGAGCAGTGTCAGGAATTAGAGCGTATGGGTGTAATAGAAAGGAGTGAGAGTGCCTGGAATAGCCCTATTGTCCCTGTACGAAAGCCTGATGGAAGTTTACGCATGTGTATTGATTATAGGAAGGTGAATGAGGTGACTGTTAAAGAACGTTTTCCAATGAATGTGGTGCCCGATTGTGTTTATAAGAGGCATGGAATGAAAGTTTTTACTAAATTAGATTTGGTGCGGGGATATTACCAGATGCCTCTGGCAGAGGGGAGTAGGCCCATTACCGCATTTTCAAGTACAAATTATCACTTCCAATTTAAAAGGTTGAGTTTTGGTCTTGCTAATGCGCCTGCTGCCTTCCAAAGAGCGATGAATGTTGTATTGGCTGGTTTCGATCGACAGAAGGTGACTGTTTTTATAGATGATATTCTGATTGCGAGCGAGACTGTTGAGGAACATATGCGGTTGCTTGAGGCAGTGTTGATGCGGTTAATTGAAGTTGGTGTGAAAATTAAGCTTGAGAAGTGTACATGGTTGTCCAGGGAGGTGGAATTTCTTGGGCATGTAGTGGGTGAATCTGGTATAAGGAAGAGTGACAAGTTTGTGAATAAGGGTGCGAGAATTTCCACGTCCCCGGACTGTGCGTGAGTTGCGAGGTTTTCTTGGTTTGGTTGAGTTTGGTCGCAAGTTTGTTAGAGATTGTTCAGGTATAGGGAAGCCTTTGAATGAATGGACGGGTGAAAGGAATAGTACAAAATTAAAATGGGATGAGCGGATGATAGAAGCGTTTGAAAGGTTGAAGGAAGAGGCCGCGAAAGACGTCACTTTGGCATTTCCAGACTACAGTGAAAATGCGAATATGCTAGAGTTGTATACGGATGCGAGTGGGGTTAGTATGGGTGGTGGTTTGGTTCAAATGCAGAGAGTAAATGGGAGAAGAGCATTTGAGAGTAATAGCGTATGTTAGTAAAGCATTTAATAAAGCTGAGCGTAAGTATTCGACGATTGACAGGGAATTGGCTGCAATACGATTTTGTGTGAAAGCATTGAAAGTATTTTTGTATGGTGTAAAATTCATTGTGCGTACTGACCATCAGCCCCTAGTGTATATGATAAGGAAAGAGTGTGTGAATGCAAGGGTTGCTAGGACCATAGAGGATTTGAATGAATTTGATTTTAGGTTAGAATATGTACCGGGAAATAAGAATGTGATAGCAGATGCGATGTCGAGGATGCATGGGAGGATGGAAGATAAAGAGAGTAATCAGAACTCTGAAAGGTTGCCTGAAGGTTTAGTTGTGGAGCAGAGTTGTGAAGGGGAAGATATGGTATATAAGTGTATCCTAATGGGTTTAAGTAAGTTAATACAAGAGGGGTTAAATACGGAAATACCGGGTAGCGTAAGCGAGCTTAAAAGAAGGGTGATGAATGAAGTGTCAAAAGAAATGGTATATGAGGAGGAGAGTAGTGTACTAGAAGGGGAAGTATTATCAAGATATTAATGGTGGTAAGTATGTTGTATGGTGTAACTGTGTATTTGTATTTTGGATGGAATCGACCGATGGAATATAGGGCATGTAAGGAGAATGATAGGGAATATATTTTGAGGATTCAATGTAAGGAGGAATGTTGCAAATTGTTGAGTGAGAAGGATAATGGTACAAGTGACCTTAACCTAAGATATGACTGTATAGAGGACAGTGAATATGATGATGAACATATTAGTGAAGTGAGCGACAGAATTGAAAGGAGAGTAAATGTATGCATGCATGGTGTAAAAGGAAGGATGATGACATATGTGAATATAAATGAGAATGAATATTGTAGTTTAATTGATACGGGTGCTCAAGTGTCATTAGTAAATGAGTCGGTTATCAGGGAAATTGAGAGGTACAATTGGGAAGTGAAAAGACAGTGTGCGAGTGTGAGAATTCATGGAATAGGTCAGGGAAGTTTACTTGTTTGGGAAGAAGTGAGGTTGAAGGTGAAACTAGGGAGTATGGAAGTTGAACATAATTTTATTGTAATGGGAGAGAATGAAATGCCTAGTTGTTTTTTGATGGGAATAGATTTTTTGAGGTTGCACCATGTGTCAGTTGATGTTGGTAAGGGTTTGCTTTCAAAGAATGGCTGTAAGGTAATAGTAATTGAGGATAATAGTGTATTCATGGCGAATTTTGTTGGCATGATTGATATTGCAAAGAGTGAAGATGATTTGTTAAGCAAAGAAGAGGTGGAAGAAATGCAAGGTGAATGTTTCGAAATAAATAGGTTACGTGAATGTATTTTAAATGGTATTAGGGTGGAAGAATGGCCGTGTGATTTGGAAGCGTATAAGAAAGTTGTTAAAAGATTTATTGTTTGTAAGAATATTGTGTATTTTTTGCATAGGGGAATGGATGAAGATATATATGTTCCTGTATTTCCAATGCATGCAGCTGTAAGTATGTGTATGGTAGTGCATGACAGGTATGGGCATATGGGAGAGAATAAATTGTGGGAATGCATGCGAGAGAGGTTGTTTACGCCTGGGTTGAGCCAAATTTGTAGGGATGTAGCGACTACTTGTGAGGATTGTCAGAAGGGAAAGTATCAGAGCATGCATGCAAGTCCGCCTGTTTCTGAGGTTACGTATGAAAGAGCCATTTGAGATGTTTGTGATTGATTGTGTTTCATTGTCTGTGACTGTGAGGAGACATGTGGGAATGATTGTCATGGTCGATCATATGAGCAAGTTTGCGTATGCTGTACCCATCAAGAATAAAAGAAGTGAGACTGTAGCGAGAATGGTAAGTCAAGTGATGTTGCCGATGAGTGTGTGTTAAGCCTGCAAAAAATGTTAAGTGACAATGGTCCGGAGTTTGTTGGATGGGAGTTTGAGCAGATGTTGAGAGAATGGGGCATTGAACATGTGTATTCGACTCCGTATATGCCAAGTGCGAATGGTTTGGCTGAAAGGACTGTAAGAACCTTAACAGAAATTTTGCGGATGAT
>NC_090744.1:57890028-57905028 GCF_036898095.1 Palaemon carinicauda | reverse complement strand
ATATATATATATATATATATATATATATATATATATATATATGTGTGTGTGTGTGTGTGTGTGTGTGTGCGTGTGTGTGTGTGATGTATGGAAGTATTTTTTGAAACGTGTGCGTCAAGCCGTTCTTGATCAAACTTCTGTGACAGGAAAATTAAATCCTAATGCAATGAAGAAACTTTTGAGTTAGGTGCATTGAAGGTAAAGGTGTTTTTTTTTCAGTTTCAGTTTCATAAGAATATATGATCATCCGGGACAGCTCAATCCCCCATTGTGTTGCTGCACCACAGCTGTGGTCTTCCTTGGTTAAAATCACTGTCCGTGGCAGGGGCTGATCTGCTGCCATGCAGATGCAAGGCGAACACTTTACCACAGTGCTAGCCTGGAGGCTAATGCAAGGTGTTTTCATGAATAAAAGTAAAAATAAAACTTATCAACGAATCAATATAAGAGCATAATTACCCCTTGCAATTAAAGGGAATAATTATCACTAGGGGATAATTATAGGAGAAATTTTAAGCATCTTTTATACGATGATGATAAAATCATGAAGAAATTGAGACTGGGGAAATTATGATATGTATATTGCAGGTATTTTTAATGTGTGAAGAGAATTTAAAGCCAACAGACATTATTAAGAAAGATCTCTCTCTCTCTCTCTCTCTCTCTCTCTCTCTCTCTCTCTCTCTCTCTCTCTCTCTCTCTCTCTCTCTCTCTCTCAAATACAACAAGGAACAGAATATAATCTATTCTTTATATATATCAATTATAGATAAAAAAGTGAAGGGAGGAACTTGTCTAGAATGTACGAGCACTTTCTTCAGGAAAATAATGAAGCCAATGAAGTTAATTAGAACCATCGTTACTTAATTACATTACTTTATTCACTTAGAATGAAAAATGTAAACCCTAACATGTATTATTGAATCAGCTACTCTATATTCGTGATTAAAACAACACAAAAGCAGATGGATTTTCCGATAATAATCTTTCTTTATTTGTTTACTATTTTTCTTGTATCTAACTTGTACTGTGAATGATAGAGCGAAAACATAAAAATAGCTTCCTAAAATATTTAAGATCAATATAACGATGTAACATATAAAAATGTGGAAATCGAAAAGCTTAAGATTAGCTATCATTAAAGAAAATCTGGCCATAATACTATAGGAAAGGTAGAAATCATTTTGTCTTAACTATTTCATCTTAATTGATAGGATCACAAACCGAGATTGTGGGGAGAGAGAGAGAGAGAGAGAGAGAGAGAGAGAGAGAGAGAGAGAGAGAGAGAGAGAGAGAGAGAGAGAGACGACGTTTCTTTTTCTTTTCCTTTGGAACCAAAAAAGTTTAGTTCGACAGAGTGAGTCTTTAATTGTTAATTTCCTCAGTAGGAGAATACAATCGGAAGGTTCATTTGGAAATACAAGTTGTCAATCGATGCAGAAAATATTTTGCAGAGAGAAGAAGAAGAAGAAGAAGAAGAAGAAGAAGAAGAGAATATCTTACCTTCACGGACCTCAGTATCAAAAGGACAGATTTAAAAGAAAAACATGTTATTACTAATATTTTATTGATTTATTAACAGGTTTCCTCAATCTGTGCCTTTTTCTCACTCGCCTTTACCGATACCTCTTCCTCCTTATTCAATATCTTCACAACTCTTTAGTTCTTCCTGCTCCTGCTCCTCCTCTCTCCCCCTTAATACAATATCTGTCCCTACCAATTAACTCCATATATCTTGATTTCGTTAATTAAGTCCGATCCCTTCAATTAATACTCATTATTCTTTTGAAATGAAACTCAAACTATAATATATCAATTAATTTTTTCTATATTAATGAATAAAACATATACGAACTTCCACCACTACCTATTAAAGCTTTTGCAGATTATGTAACTGTAACGAAACAACAGAGTTAAACATTTTCTTGAGATAAGATTGATTAATTAATATGAAGTTTTGTGGAATTCTGAAGTCATTGACGCCGATATCATTTACTGTGAATAAGGAATTAAAGATATATATATATATATATATATATATATATATATATATATATATATATATATATATATATATATATAAATATATATATATATATATATATATATATATATATATATATATATATATATATATATATATATAAACATACATATATATATATATATATATATATATATATATATATATATATATATATATATATGTATATATATGTATATATTTATATATAAATATATATATATATATATATATATATATATATATATATATATATATATATATATATATATATATATATATATATATATATGTGTGTGTGTGTGTGTGTGTGTGTGTGTGTACTGTATATATGCATGTGTGTGTGTGTATGTGCAGGCATAAATCCCCCATCATTCAAATATTTTGCATCAAATGAAGTCATCTGTAAAGCTCTAATTTATACTTTAGGTTTTCAAGAAAAAATTTTAAATGTTGGGATGATCCACTTAGATGTTGTTTTGACAATATTCAGGAGGTTCAATTAACAAAGGCCTTCTACTTGTCCCTGCACTGCAACACAATCCAGGAGGTTAATTTTTTCATTTCAGAAAATCAACGTGATTACCTTATTGCGACCTTACGTCAATTTGTACTTTGTCTGCTGTTTCATAGGGGTGTCTTTGATTATAAGTGAAGTCACCATGCTTTTTCATACTTGACCTCTTTCAATATGGCAACTATTCTCAGTTCCTTCCAAGGTTTATTGATTTCGGTAAATAATTCTTTGTTGGTTATCCTGAAGCCGAAACCTTCTTTGATTCATTTATTCGTGACTTCTTATAGCTACTATTCTTTGTTGATTATATTCAAGGCGAAAATATTTTCAGTCTTCACCCTGCGCTTCACTTCTAGTTGCCATTCTTTTTGCATTAGTTTTCCTTCCTAAATTCATCTCCTCTTCGTCTTGTGCTTTATGCTTAGCCACCATTCTAATTGTATTATTATTCCCTCTAAAATTTATATGTTTTTCGTCTTCTGATTCACAGCTTGCTGCCATTCTGCTTGTATTAGTGTTCCTTCTTAAATATATCTGCTCTTCATATCCTGCCTTATGGCTATCTGCCAATGTATTTCCACGAGTTTTTCTTTATTCTTCATCCTGTGTCTTACGTCTAGCTGCCTTTCTTCTTGCATTAATTTTCCCCCGTAAATTCCTCTGCTCTTCTCTTCCCTGCTGTCTTTTTCTTTTCACCAAATTTGCTTTATCGGATTTACCGAATGAGAACCTCTGTTTAGATGGCATCATTTTGTAAAAACTGAAACAAAAGGTATATAAAGGTTACGTAAGACTCAACAATTGAATATTCTGTAAAATATTTTCTTGGGTGGCATCATTTTGTGGAAAACTGAAAAAGAATTTATAGAATACATAAGTGTTTGTACATTTTATCACATGGAAAAGGAAATCAGTGTGAGGTTTGTGTATGAGGGTGGGACCACTTTTTAGGACAAATTTCCAAATAATATAGCTCCAAATAATCTACTTGGCTCACATAATGTCTATGTAATGTTCATTGCAATTGGCTCATTATTTTCGATGTTTTTTTTAGGAGGTTTGTAATTATGGTGCCCAGAGACTTCCGAAGGTGGTTTATGATAAAAATAAAAACAAGTAAGTTAGATATATTATTATTATTATTATTATTATCATTATTATTATTATTATTATTATTATTATTATTATTATTATTATCTTTATCATTATTATTGTTATTATTATTATTATTAAAAATTTGAAAAAAGTCCGGGGCTCCAGTCTACCCTGTTTCATGAAATACAGTTTTAGGAGTCTGTAATTACGATGCACAAAGACCAGGAAGGTGGATCTTGATCAAAACGGAAATAGCGGCGTTAGCTTTCTCAATTAAAAAGGACATAGGATTTGATCATTGAATATTCTGTATGTTCGTCTTACCATTTTTATATAGAGAGCACGCATACACATATATACACCGACAATCACCAGTAAGTTTTCGTTAGCCTAAACAACTCTACAAACCTGTCTGTTTCTTACCCAAGGTTCCTGAACTTCTGACGATAAGCCTCAGGCACAAGTTCGAAGGCTTTCAGAATCCATGTCTTCACCAAGGATTCCTTTGGGACGTTGTAACTTCTCGCGACTCTTAAAAGACAGGAAAAAAGAAAGGCCTTCAGGATTCTTCACTCACAAATCTTTTGTATCCTTGGCCACCTTTGCTTTAGCCTATCTACTCCTGCATCAGGTCCACGCCAATTTCAGAAATCTGCTCTTATCAATCTTACTTCAGGTGAAGATGTATATAATTGAAACGTTTATGATTGATCCATATCTGAATGTAATCTCCGGCGGTAAATATGTATAAGACAGAGAGAGTTTTCAAAAAAAAAAAAAAGGTAATTAATGCAAATTTTTCAATCTAATCAACATTAGAACAGAAATATCCATTTAAAAATAGATCTGCGGCATTGGTCTATGAAACTCACGCTCCTATAGACTGCAGAATTGCAAGTGCCCGAACTTGGCCACACGGGCCAGGAAATTTATAACTAACGCGAGTTAGTTATCTTACATTTTCTCGCTTCTAATAAAAAATATTTCAGGGATCTTGTACTGGAAACACTCCCTTCCATGTGGTGTGGCTTAGGTGGTCTAGAATTCTGATGCTGCATCAAAAATGGAGATCTCAATGACATAACTTGGAGCTCGGCTCCTTTGAGGTTAATTTTCCTCCTCAACACCTCTCCTGATCTCTGATCTTCACAATTAGGTCCAATTCCAACTGGTAGGCAATCATAGTTGCCCATAAAGCTCTCTCTCTACGGTGTCCAGAATCTCTTTGCCTTCGAAGTGAGCTTAGGATGATTACATCCATATGTAAACTCACTTCAATTAGCTCTGCTGGGGAGAGCGGACTTAACAAAAGGCCAATCTCTTCCTCTAGGGACCTAGAAACTTGATTTGAATTTTTGTCTCCCATGACTGAAACGAAAGAACCTTGAATGTAACTACACTTGCTTGGCTTGAAGAATCAAGGCTTGTTGTCAATAGCTCAACACTATGAAATCAACAGAAAGAAACAGACCTCATGTTCAAAACTAAGAGCAGAGAGATCAGAGATCAACGATCAATTTCCCCAAAAAATTGCTACAGACTACGAAACAGAAAAGAAAAAAACCTGTATTGTCCAAAAAAAAAGAAAAAAAAGAAAAAAGGAAATGCGAAGAGAATGTAAATTATCGGAAAATTTCCAAATTACAGGCCACTACTTTAAAGATATGATATATCTTGAAGGATACACTCCTTGAAGAAATTAATTGGCTTCTCTACTTACCGTTGTATCGTTGTATCAACCAATCACCTAGTTGACACTGAATTTGTGATATTCTTTGACTGGCTGAACTCGTTATTTCCCTTAACGGCTCGTTTCCTGAGTTCTTAATAAGTAAATATTGAGCTCAATATCTTATTGGAGTGTTAACTTCGAATTGGCAGAAAGTTCACTGATAAAAAGATCTAACTACTTAGTACTCTTCTTGGTAAACAAAACATTGTCTAAAATCTAAAGTATTTCAGTTTTTAACAAATAAAAAGAAAAAAAAGATTAAAGTATATGCAGCAACAATTAAAAAAAAAAGAAAAAAAAAACATAAACTAATGGACCAGTACTATTTTACTCAACACTTTTTCATATCATAAAAAATCAGTTAGAAGTTTAGAATTAATTTACAGAGCATGGAAAATTAAAAAAAAAAAAACCTATTAATAAAAGCACAGCACAATAAAACCACAAGATTCATATCAGAAAACAATTTAGAGCAGCGGAGAGGAATCAAACTCCTAGGACCTATATGTGGTGAAAGTTTTGTCAAAATCCGTTTATTAGTTTTGAAATTATCTTTATATCCTGACATAGAATCCGGATCCAGGTTATCTTCAATATCTAATGGGGTCGTCCATGTTAAGATCAACCATCGGTGAAAATTTCCTCAAAATCTATCAGACTTTACGTAATCCTGTCCACAGACACATAAATAAAGACTCGATCTCAATTCCTCCTTGGCAGAAATAATAATAATAATAATAATAATAATAATAATAATAATAATAATAATAATAATAATAATATTATTATTATTATTATTATTATTATTATTATTATTATTATTATTATAATAATAATAATCAGAAGAAGATAAAGAACTGTATCTCGCACTCTTGGGACAGAAACTCAGGACAACAACAATTACAAAATAAAACATTTACACAGTTTTTAAAAGTAATATAAGGATTAAGAATTTTATGCTGAGAATCTATAGTAATGCTCATTGTTGTGAATATGGTCAAAACAATGCATTCCTTAATTGTCAACAACAAGAAATTTCAGTATAAGGACCCTTGCGTGTTTGTGAGACATGTGTAACGCGCCGAGAGAGGGTTGTGAACACAAAGGCAGGATGCAATCAACTGAGTTGTTTATTAACCCTAGATAGGTACGCTCCTCAGACACCCCTTTAAGGGTATACTCGGTCGCGCGCGACCCCGACGCAAAAAAAAATTCTTGAAAAATCTTTTTTTGCAGTAACCTCCTTTTTTTTGCCCAAAAAAAAGTTCAATGAATGCTTAAAACTACTGTAAAGATAAATACTACTCATCTGCAGAAAAACTATTTATTATAAATATTTTATAAAAGTAAGTAGAAAAATAAAAAGACCTTACATAAAAATTCATAAAAAAAAATTATACATATATACACAAATCCTTTTAGGAATTGATTCTTGAATGTTTAGGACACATCTTGATGTATTTTGGATGAAGTCGGACCCATGGAGGTGAAGATCTGAAATGAGAAAAAAAGGGTAACTTTTTTTGGCCAAAAAAATTTGTCCAAATTTCATGAATTTTTTTGGGTACCCAAATGAAATAAGAAGTGGCTAATTTTTTTAGGAAATAAACATATGTTATCCTAAAATAGAAATATGTAAAAAAATCTTCATTATTTTGTAAATTACATTTATATCAGGGGCCATATCTAAAGGTAATTTTTTGAGTACTTAGAAATTTCGTAAAAAAATACAATTATTTAATATATAATATGATATTCATGCAGGTAAAAATATACCAAAATATCACAAATTCTATAGGGAACAAAAATATATATAGATAAGGCAACTTGCGCTTCGGATATGTCCACAAAATGGCCGCCAACCACACTGACTCAGACTCCCTAATCTGCCACCTGAAATGTAGGAAGGGTATGTCAATTTCAAGGTGTTATTTACTAATCTAATTATTCTTAGATATGCATAAAAATTGTATGGTGGATTGCTGGATGATTGTTGATTATTTTACGACTATAAAATTAGAATTCTGCCCCCCAAAAAATTTTTGAAGGGAAATAAAATCGAAAAAAAAATGATGATATTCAATCAAAAAAGAAGTAAACAAAATTTTCCGACAAATAAACATCTAAATGAATCATTACTCTGTGATAGTTCCTTAGTACGTAGTAATTTTGAAAGAAATGGGAAAAAACGAAAAAATGGCAATCACAGGAAAATCGAACACATACCTATATATACGCCATATCTGGCTAAAAAAAAGATAGACATGGGTAGCCAGATCATCTGGAAACATTTCCCAACACTATAAAAATATAAGTTTTGCGACATTACTTGCCAATTCCTTACGGTAACATGACTAAGCAAAAAAATGCAAAACAAATGAAAAGGGGCACTCGCGGAAAAATGGCCAACATTCTAATATACGGCATTTCAGAAAAAAAAAATTCAGCCACGTGCTAGGCAAACCATCAAGGCACATTTTCCGACAAATAAACATCTAAATGAATCATTACTCTGTGATAGTTCCTTAGTACGCAGTAATTTTGAAAGAAATGGGAAAAAACGAAAAAATGGCAATCACAGGAAAATCGAACACATACCTATATATACACCATATCTGGCTAAAAAAAAAAAGATAGGCATGGGTAGCCAGATCATCTAGAAACACTTTCCAACACTATAAAAATATAAGTTTTGCGACACTACTTGCCAATTTCTTACGGTAACATGACTAAGCAAAAAAATGCAAAACAAATAAAAAGAGGCACTCGCGGAAAAATGGCCAACATTCTAATATACGGCATTTCAGAAAAAAAAAATTTTAGCCACGTGCTAGGCAAACCATCAAGGCTCATTTTCCGACAAATAAACATCTAAATGAATCATTACTCTGTGATAGTTCCTTAGTACGTAGTAATTTTGAAAGAAATGGGAAAAAACGAAAAAAGGGCAATCACAGGAAAATCGAACACATACCTATATATACGCCATATCTGGCTAAAAAAAAAAGATAGGCATGGGTAGCCAGATCATCTAAAAACACTTTCCAACACTATAAAAATATAAGTTTTGCGACACTACTTGCCAATTCCTTACGGTAACATGACTAAGCAAAAAAATGCAAAACAAATAAAAAGGGGCACTCGCGGAAAAATGGCCAACATTCTAATATACGGCATTTCAGAAAAAAAAAATTTCAGCCACGTGCTAGGCAAACAATCAAGGCTAATTTTCCGACAAATAAACATATAAATTAATCATTACTCTGTGAAAGTTCCTTAGTACGTAGTAATTTTGAAAGAAATGGGAAAAAACGAAAAAAATGGCAATCACAGGAAAATCGAACACATACCTATATATACGCCATATCTGGCTAAAAAAAAAGATAGGCATGGGTAGCCAGATCATCTAGAAACACTTTCCAACACTATAAGAATATAAGTTTTGCGACACTACTTGCCAATTCCTTACGGTAACATGACTAAGCAAAAAATGCAAAACAAATAAAAAGGGGCACTCGCGGAAAAATGGCCAACATTCTAATATACGGCATATCAGATAAAAAAAAAAAAAGACATGCACGTGTTAGCCCAACCATCAAGGCACACTTTCTAACAAATAAACATGAAAAAAAAATCAATAATATACGACAATTCCTTACTACGTAGTAAATTTTTACAAATATTGGAAAAAACAGAAATTGGCAACCGCAGGAAAATACCCCACATACCAATATCTACGTCGTATCTGACAAAAACAAAGTCACGCATGGGTAGCCAGATCATCTAGACACACTTTCCAACACTAAAAAAGCAAAAGTTTTGCGACACTATTTGGCATTATTTTATGGAAAAATGACTTGGCCAAAAAATGAAAAAAAATGAAAAAGGGGCACTCGCGGTAAAATGGTCCTCGTGGTGATGAACGACATTTCAACTAAAAAAAAAATCATGCACATGGTAGCCAAACAATCCACCAAGACTTTCCACAACTGATAACCTATACAAGTTGCACCATTCTACGACAATTTCATAATACGTAATAACTTTGATAATTATACAAATTACCTTAGAAGGGTAAACTCGGTCGCGCTCGACCCCGACGCGTCTCAGAAATCTGGGAAGGAGTACAGCTACAGCGATGCACATTTGGACACTACTAGAGCGTGTAGGCGAGACACCTACTGCAGGTCGATCACCCACAAATTCAGTCACGGGGGTGAGTCATGTGAGAAAAACCACTTTTGTTTTGACGCTCGGGGTCGCCGACGACCCACCGTACCGTTCCAGGGTTAAGGAACACTCTCCTTTATATAAAAAAACCTCAAGGCAACAGGACATAACATGTTCGAGAGACAGACAATATTACAGAGCAAAACCGGAGACATGATCATTCAGGTTCTTTTTAGTGCGAGGGAAGAGCGCAGATATAAGCATAATATATACAAAATAATTATGTACAATTGTGTGACACACTGTTGGTACATGGCTCCCCCCCTAAAAATGACATACTGTACATGTTAAATAGGGTGTCCTGATCTGGAGAGGCGAACTGTAGGCGGGTCATCTGGCAGAAGATAAGCAGGTTTTAGACGATCAATGGAGACCAGTCTTCTTTGCCCCGAATGTTTAGTAGGAATGCTTTCGGACTGCGTCAGATCACAAGGAAAGGGCCCGTGTAAGCGGGCGTTAGTGGTGGCTTGCTAGTGTTGTTGCGCAGGAAGACGTGCGTTGCATAGTGCAAAGCTGTTGGTATGTGATGCTTCGCTGGGGGCTTGTAAGTCTGGCGGCACGAAGTAAATTTTCCCACGACGTGACGTATGCGCTGGAGATCGTCGGAGGAGGTTGTAGAAGGAAAAAATTCTGCAGGGACGACCAACGGGTCGCCATACACCATTTCAGCTGCCGAGACGTCGAGGGCATCTTTAGGAGTGGTCCTTAGTCCCAGGAGGACCCAGGGAAGCTGAGTAAACCAGTTGCAATCCTTGCAGCGGGACATCAAAGCTGCTTTGAGGGTGCGATGAAAACGTTCAACCATTCCATTGGCAGCGGGGTTGTAGGCCGTTGTCTGATGTAGGGTGAGGCCCAGGAGATTCGCTAATGACGTCCACAATTGAGAGGTGAAATTGGTTCCCCTGTCAGAAGTAATATGCTCAGGGATACCGAATCTTGAAATCCATCCAGAGAGTAAAGCAGATGTACATGAGGCGGACGTTGCAATTTCCATGGGAATGGCTTCAGGCTAACGAGTTGAGCGGTCGATGACGGTAAACAGGTAACGATGTCCTTGTGATGTGGGTAGTGGGCCTACAACGTCGACGTGAATGTGTGCGAAACGACACTGAGGTTGAGGAAAGGTGCCCACTCCTGAATCCGTGTGTCGATGTACTTTGGAAGTTTGGCAAGAAGTACAGGCGCGGACCCAATCCTTAGCATCCTTAGAAATGCCATGCCAAATGAACTTTGCCTTCAGAAGCTGTGCAGTAGAACGGCACGAGGAATGTGAAAGGCCGTGAATGAAATCAAACACCTGTCGGCGCATGGGAGCAGGAATCCAAGGTCGCGGTCTACCAGTACTTACGTCACAGAGGAGGGTGGTGTTGGAGTCTTCGAGGGGGAAGTCTTCCCAACGGAGGGACGTGCAGGATGTCCTACAAGCTGGACACTCTGGATCCTGTCGTTGGGCTTCAGCCAGGGCGTTGTAATCCAATCCCAGTTGAACGGCAGCCAACGTGTTTCTTGACAGGGCATCGGCAACGGGATTCATTTTCCCAGGGACGTATTGGAGGGTGCAATTGTATTCAGCCACGGCGGAGAGATGTCGGCGTTGACGGGCGGACCAGGCGTCAGACTGTCGAGTGAAGGCGTGCACCAGAGGCATGTGGTCTGCGTGAATGATGGAGGGCTTACCTTCTAAGAAATGGCGAAAGTGACGGACAGCCAAGTGCACCGCCAGCAATTCTCGATCGAAGGGAGAATAACCCGATTCTGCCTTGGACAGTTTTCTGCTGAAGAAGGCCAATGGGCGGGGCGAGCCTTTGACCACCTGCTCGAGTACTGCACCAATAGCAACGTCGCTGGCATCGGTGTAGAGAAGGAGAGGGGCGTGTGGGATAGGAAAAGTGAGAGCCGCAGCAATTGATAGGGCCTTCTTTGCATTGCAGAAGGCTGCTTCTTCAAGGGGACCCCACTTCAGGTCCTTTGGCTTGCCCTTGAGGGAGGCGTAGAGGGGAGCAAGAGGGGCGGTAATAGCTGGCAGAAAACGGTGATAATAGTTGATCATGCCCAAGAATTCCTGCAGAGCTTTGACGGTCGAGGGCGCGGGGAAGTTCTGAACGGCTGCTACCTTCTCAGGGAGGGGACGGACTCCTTCAGGAGTGAAACGGTGCCCTAAGAACGACACTTCGCTGGCGCCAAAGGTACACTTGTTGTACCGGACTACAAGGTCGTTTTGTTGCAGGCGGTCGAGCACGATGCGCAGGTGACGGAGGTGTTCTTCTTTTGAGGAGGGAAACACAAGTATGTCGTCCACATAACATACACAGAAAGGGAGGTCCCCTAAGATGCCATCCATGAGACGTTGAAACGTTGTCCCAGCATTACGAAGGCCAAAAAAGGAGTAATTGAAGGTGTATTTACCAAACGGAGTGGTGATGGTGGTCTTGGGGATGTCTTCTGGGTTCATAGGCACCTGATAATACCCCTTCAAGAGGTCGAGCGTAGAGAAAACCTTCGCTTTGTGCAGGTAGGTGGTCACGTCGGCAATGTTTGGGAGGGGGTAGTGATCCGGTTCTGTTTGCATGTTCAGGCGCCTGTAATCCCCGCATGGACGGAGGGAGCCGTCTTTCCTCAGAACGATGTGTAAGGGTGACGACCATGGGCTGGAGGCCTTTTGGCAAAGGCCCATAACCTCCATTTCGGCGAACGTCTGTTTGGCGGCTGCCAATCGTTCCGGTGCCAGACGTCTGAATTTTGCGAAGACTGGGGGTCCCGTCGTCTTGATATGGTGATAAATACCGTAATTGGCAGGAACCATGGGCGTTTGGCGAAGTTCTGGACAGAAAACTTCCGGGTACGACGTGAGGAGGTGGGCGTAGGCATCCGTGGGTGCGCTGATGTGGAGAGCGAGGTTAGAGGGGGTGGGTTGAAGAGGTTTCGACGAGTACGAGTCTGCGTTGACCAATCGTCGGTGGGCGACATCAACCAGAAGGTGGAAATGAGAGAGGAAATCCGCACCGAGGATTGGCATTGTGACGTCAGCAACGAGAAACTTCCAATTGAATTTACCGTTTCCGAACGATAATGTGAGGTTCTCGTAACCGTAGGTGGGTATCGCAAATCCGTTTGCAGCTACCAAGCGGATGTCGGCAGATGTAGACAGACTACGTCGTGCCTTGAAGAGTTTCCTTGGCAAAAGAGAACGACAAGCACCCGTGTCTACCAAAAATCGCACGCCCGTTCCTGCATCCTGTAAAAAGAAAAGATTAGAAACATGGGAGGACACCGCCACAAGCGATGGCCTACTTACCTGTTTTTTGGCCACTGACAATCCTTGGCACATTTCTTCGCGGTTGCCCCGAATCTGAAGTGGTAGTAGCAAAACTGCGGCGGATGGGAGGTAGTAAGTGGCTTTAGAAGTCGTTCGTTGGGGCGCGAGCGATTGGTGGGTGGTGGGCAGCTTTGTCGCCGCTTCGGCAGGTCACGGGGTAGGCGTGTATGTCCTACGGCATTCATGTCAGCTTCGGTTGACGTTGAATAGGCATCCTCGTCGTCAGGGGTGGAAGCGTTGATGGAGGTCTTGAAGTGGCTGTCCATAAGGGCGTCGGCTTTGGTCATCAAGTCCTTTATGGGTAAACTATCGACATCGGGTATGGCAGCGCATACAGGTTCGGGTAAACGGCGTATCCAAAGGGCACGAAGTAGGTTCACCTCACGAGGAGAGCCGTCTGTGGCAGGTTGAAGGCGAGCGATACTGGTCATCTCCCTGAGGGCAAGCGAAGCCCTTTGGTCCCCCAACGGTTGTTGCGAGAGCTGAAAAAGCTTTGCTATTCGGGCGGCTGGCGACGGCGAGTACTGCTGCAGAAGGTATGTTTTGAGGGCGTCATACGCTATTGGGGTGTCTCCTTGTTCACAAAGCCAGTCAGATATTTCTGGGAAGGTGTCCTCGGGTATCACCGCGAGAACATAATCCGCTTTGGTGGTTGAGCGAGTCATGCCCCTAATATGAAACTGGACTTCTGCGTGCTGAAACCAAGCAAACGCCTCTCCGCTGGCAAACGATGAAAGTTTGAATGGAGCTGCCGCAGCACCAACTGCCGTAGAGTCCGTCATAGTACCAACGATGAAGGGGCGAGGGGGCGGGGGTGGAAGGCGTTGGGAGCGAGTCGACTTCCGGGGTCACCAATGTAACGGGCCGAGAGAGGGTTGTAAACTCAAATGCAGGATGCAATCAACTGAGTTGTTTATTAAGGAACACTCTCCTTTATATACAAAACCTCAAGGCAACAGGACATAACATATTCGAGAGACAGACAATATTACAGAGCAAAACCGGAGACGTGATCATTCAGGTTCTTTTTAGTGCGAGGGAAGAGCTCAGATACAAGCATAATATATACAAAATAATTATGTACAATTGTGTGACACACGGTTGGTACACATGTTTCCGTATATCTAAGGGATATTTCAATGTAAATATTCATGGGATCGGTAAAACTTCCCAACGTTATTTCTTTACTCATATTACTTGCAAATTGGGCTTCGTTATTGATATAATATGGATCAGCCAAGTGGGTTCTAAAATTCAATAATTTTCAAAAGAATATACATGGCGTAATAGCTCTAAATTTGGTAACCTTTTCCGTTGTGAGAAAAAACTTTCGCGTGAAGGTTGCTATTTATAAGAAAATCTGAATATCTTTTAAATGATTATGGTATTGAACAAGTTATAGAAACTTCATCTGTTGATATTAATCAACTACTGTTTTTGTGAAGTTGGAAAATTCAAAGTTGCTGTGACGTAACTACAATATGTTTATCTTACATCACTTGGGTTTTGACTATTTTTACCTTTGTATCATTAAAACAAATTTATTTGTTCTGGAGAATTTTATCTGGGTTCTGTTTCTGCCTTTAATCTAAGAAGATCTTTTCATACTTAAACGTATCAGAGCTGATAAATCACATTGGTAAATATATTTTAATCTGTATTGTGAAAACAGAATAAGCTGGCTCTTCTGAGATAATATCACTTATTAAGGAAGAACATGACATGTTTGAAGAAAATTTTTTTCTTGCATTATTCATTGAATATGCATAATAATGTCATTGGACAAATTTCTGATCATAGGAAGTGACGAGGCAGTATTGAAATCATTTCTTAGAAATTAAAGAACATACATTCAAGTATTTGATTAATATATTAAAAAAAACACACACACAGAGCCACGAACTTCTAATCCCATGTATTTTTATATATTTCCCATAAAGTTATCAGTTGTTTATTAAGCAATGGCTACAAAAACAATAAATGAATTTGGGTCCTATTAAGTTGATATTGTCTGCAGAATATAAATTATTTTATTAGTTGAATACAACAACATACTCGTACTTGTCCCTATAAATATCGTAATGAAA
>NC_090744.1:57837528-57885028 GCF_036898095.1 Palaemon carinicauda | reverse complement strand
TCTGGGTGATAGGAGGATAGATGTGAGAGAGGCAAGAGAGCGTGCTAAAAATAGGAATGAATGGCGAGCGATTGTGACACAGTTCCGGTAGGCCCTGCTGCTTCCTCCGGTGCCTTAGATGACCGCGGAGGTAGCAGCAGTAGGGGACTCAGCAGTATGAAGCTTCATCTGTGGTGGAAATGTGGGAGCTTGGGCTTTGGCACCCTAGCATTACCAGCTGAACTCGGCTGAGTTCCTGGTTAGGCTGGAGGAACGTAGAGAGTAGAGGTCCCCTTTTTTTTTTTTGTTTCTTGTTGTTGTCGGCTACCCCCCAAAATTGGGGGAAGTGCCTTTGGTATATGTATATATATATATATATATATATATATATATATATATATATATATATATATATATATATATATATATATATATATATATATATATATATATATATGGGCTCAGGCCATGTCATCCTTTTGGAAGTTCCTATTAGGTAGCTTTCTATGGTATATTTGACTACAGTGACATTCCCAGAAAATTTTACCTTAAGGTATCCAGAATTCTAACTCCTGGAGTGAATATCCCTAAATAATGTCACAGGGATATCGCATAATATCATAGCTATATTCACCCCGAACAGTATTAACGCTTCGAGGGGGTACAGTGACAAGAATCTGAAACGAGAATGAAAAGAGAGCCGCTCATAAGTTTCTAGTGTGTATCTGATGAAAGCGGTAGCGCTGTCTTTATTCCTTTTCGTGTAGCTATACTACTCCGTGTTTTCCCTTGTGTTCTCTCGTTATTTTGGATTTTATTCAACATTTTGATGAATTCTCCGGTCTCTTCTGCCTCTGGAAAGTTGAGTATTTTCTTTTCTATGTATTTAATGTAAGCTCTCGTCGTTTTGTATTTAATCAAAAGTGATATTAACGTAAACAAGAACTGTTGCCTACCGGAGGCATCCTGGATGCTATCGCTCGCTCTTTTGGGACATTTAGTTAGCTGGAGCAACGTTCCCGGTTTGTTATGCTTTAATAATTTACCGATTTAGCTCCTCTAGGAATGCTTATATTATACCGTCAGTTTTCAGCTCGGTGATTTCGACACGGATCTAGGTATCGATCTTGCCCTTCGCGAGGCTTCGTAGCCTAGACGTCTGGCACTAGTACTTTCATGCACGATATAAGTTTTTCCGAGTGTTATATTATTGAAGCTAAGGCAAATATTTTATACATATAAGATATTGTTGAATGTTTTTTCCAAGATTGTATACGAGAGAGTTTCGGTGATTTAGGTAATCGATTCTCACCTTACCTAGTCTAGTATTCTAGGTACAGTAGTATGCTTTCGCACATCCCCGATTGTTCTTTTCTCCTCCGGAGGCTAAGTTCAATCCCTCTCTCCCTCTGTAAGCCTTCGGCTTAATCCTAGCGGTTCTATCTGTATAATAATTCAGGTATAACTATTCTAGGATATGTCTGTCCTGACCTGATAACCAGAGTGACTGGTTTTTTAGGTTAGGGCAGAACATCAGTTTTCTAGTCTGTGGTCTGCTTCTTCCTTGCATAGAGAATGAGTCTCCTTTGCTAGGTTAGTGGCGGACACAGGAAGCTTTGCCTTCCTAGTCCACGTTGGAAGGATTCTGTAAGAGATGATTCCTTCCTCTAGGGCAGTGGTACCCAACCTTTTTTTTCAGGCGACCCCAATCATGCACCTCAAGCCATGACCGCGACCCCACTAGTTTAGTTGCATAAGTATTATTATATATTACTAGTTGTTGGCTGTAAAAGTAAAGGACAGTAAATATCCTTCTATAAAAGGGGTACTATAAGATTGGAAAAGACAAAACTAACATCATTGAAGTTTATTATAGCATTATAAATTTTAAGGCATAATATTGATCAAAAACCCCACTTCTGGAATAATATTTTGTCACATTCCACAAAAACAAACTAAAAGTATATGTAAATGTTATCTGTTAAATGGTAAACTGATTTTATTGGGAGCCTTGGGCATGGATCATGAGCCTAAGTTTCTCTATTCGTTGTTCAGTCTTAGAAAGAGGGTAGGTAGCAAGGAAAGTGAAGGGGCAAGGAACAAGGAGGAGGAGGTGTAGAGAGGAGGGGAGGGGTAAAGGAAGGAGTAACAAGGAAAAGAGGTGTAATATTTATGCAAATCGCAGTAAATAAGACGAAGCAAAACCAAAAAAGTCAATGATATACAGCACTCAAAATCTCGCCAAAACAACCTCAAAAACCAACCATATACAATACTCCAAATCCTTGAACAACCGCCAAAACAACAACCTCAAAAACCAATGACAAAATCCTCAAAATCTCTAAACATCCGTCAAAACAACAACCTTAAAAATCAATGACATAAAATCCTCCAAATCTCTAAACAACTGCCAAAACAACAACCTCAAAACCAAGCGACAAAAAATCCTCCAAATCTCTAAACAACCGCCAAAACAATAAACTAAAAAACCAATGCCTTGAAATCCTCTAAATCTCTAAACAAGTGGCAAAACAACACCCTCAAAAACCAATGACTTAAAATCCTCTAAATCTCAAAACAACTGCCAAAACAACAAACTCAAAACCCAGCGACATAAAATCCTCCAAATCTCTAAACAACTGCTAAAACAATAACCTAAAAAACCAATGACTTAAAATCGTCTAAATCTCTAAACAACTGCCAAAATAACCTCAAATACCAATGACTTAAAATCCTCTAAATCTCTAAACAAGTGGCAAAACAACACCCTCAAAAACCAATAACTTAAAATCCTTTAAATCTCTAAACAACTGCTAAAACAACAACCTAAAAGCCAATGACTTAAAATCCTCTAAATCTCTAAACAACAGCCAAAACAACAACCTCAAAAACCAATGACTTAAAATCCTCTAAATCTCTAAACAATTGGCAAAACAACACCCTCAAAACCCAGTGACATAAAATCCTCCAAATCTCTAAACAACAGCCAAAACAACAACCTCACAAAACCAATGACTTAAAATCATCTAAATCTCAAAACAACTGACAAAACAACAAACTCAAAACCCAGTGACATAAAATCCTCCAAATCTCTAAACAACTGCCAAAACAACAACCTCAAAAACCAATAACAAAATCCTCAAAATCTCTAAACATCCGCCAAAACAACAACCTCAAAAATCCATGACATAAAATCCTCCAGATCTCTAAACAACTGCCAAAACAACAACCGCAAAACCCAGCGACATAAAATCCTCCAAATCTCAAAACAACTGCCAAAACAATAACCTCAAAAACCAATGACTTAAACTCCTCTAAACCTCTAAACAACTGTCAAAACAACAACCTGAAAAACCAATGCCTTAAAAGCTTCAAAATCTCAAAACAACTGGCAAAACAACAACCTCGAAAACCAGTGACATAAAATCCTCCAAATCTCTAAACAACTGCCAAAACAATAACCTAAAAAACCAATGACTTAAAATCCTCTGAATCTCTAAACAACTGCTAAAACAATAACCTAAAAAACCAATGACTTAAAATCCTCTAAATCTCTAAACAACAGCCAAAACAACAACCTCAAAAACCAATGACTTAAAATCCTCTAAATCTCTAAACAAGTGGCAAAACAACACCCTCAAAAACCAATGACTTGAAATCCTCTAAATCTCAAAACAACTGCCAAAACAACAAACTCAAAACCCAGCGACTAAAATCCTACAAATCTCTAAACAACCGCCAAAACAATAACCTCAAAAACCAATGAATTAAAATCCTCCAAATCTCTAAAAAACTGCCAAAACAACAACCTCAAAAACCAACGGCATCAAATCCTCCAAATCTCTAAACAACTGCCAAAACAACAACCTCCAAAACCAATGACTTAAAATTCTCTAAATCTGTAAACAACTGCCAAAACAACAACCTCCAAAACTAATGACATAAAATCTTCCAAATCTATTAATCAACTGCCAAAACAACAACCTCCAAAACCAATGACATGAAATCCTCTAAATCTCAAAACAACTGCCAAAACAACAACCTCAAAAACAAGCGACATAAAATCTTCAAAATCTCTAAACAACTGTCAAAATAAAACAACCTCCAAAACCAATGACAAAATCCTTCAAATCTCTGAACAACTGCCAAAACAACAATCTCCAAAACCAATGACTTAAAATCCTCTAAATCTCTAAACAACCGCCAAAACAACAGCCTAAAAAACCAGCGACATAAAATCCTCCACATCTCTAAACAATTGCCAAAACAACAACCTCCAAAACCAATGACTTAAAATTCTCTAAATATCTAAACAACTGCCAAAACAACAACCTCCCAAACTAATGACATAAAATCTTCCAAATCTCCTAATCAACTGCCAAAACAACAACTTCCAAAACCAATGACATGAAAACCTCCCAATCTCAAAACAGCTGCCAAAACAACAACCTCAAAAACCAATGACAAATTCCTCCAAATCTCTAAACAACTGCCAAAACAACAACCTCAAAAACCAGCGACAGAGAATCTTCAAAATCTCTAAACAACTGCCAAAACAACAACCTCCAAAACCAATGACAAAATCCTCCAAATCTCTAAACAACTGCCAAAACAATAACCTCAAAAACCAATGACATATAATCCTCTAAATCTCTAAACAAGTGGCAAAACAACACCCTCAAAAACCAATGACTTGAAATCCTCTAAATCTCAAAACAACTGCCAAAACAACAAACTCAAAACCCAGCGACTAAAATCCTACAAATCTCTAAACAACCGCCAAAACAATAACCTCAAAAACCAATGAATTAAAATCCTCCAAATCTCTAAAAAACTGCCAAAACAACAACCTCAAAAACCAACGGCATCAAATCCTCCAAATCTCTAAACAACTGCCAAAACAACAACCTCCAAAACCAATGACTTAAAATTCTCTAAATCTGTAAACAACTGCCAAAACAACAACCTCCAAAACTAATGACATAAAATCTTCCAAATCTATTAATCAACTGCCAAAACAACAACCTCCAAAACCAATGACATGAAATCCTCTAAATCTCAAAACAACTGCCAAAACAACAACCTCAAAAACAAGCGACATAAAATCTTCAAAATCTCTAAACAACTGTCAAAATAAAACAACCTCCAAAACCAATGACAAAATCCTTCAAATCTCTGAACAACTGCCAAAACAACAATCTCCAAAACCAATGACTTAAAATCCTCTAAATCTCTAAACAACCGCCAAAACAACAGCCTAAAAAACCAGCGACATAAAATCCTCCACATCTCTAAACAATTGCCAAAACAACAACCTCCAAAACCAATGACTTAAAATTCTCTAAATATCTAAACAACTGCCAAAACAACAACCTCCCAAACTAATGACATAAAATCTTCCAAATCTCCTAATCAACTGCCAAAACAACAACTTCCAAAACCAATGACATGAAAACCTCCCAATCTCAAAACAGCTGCCAAAACAACAACCTCAAAAACCAATGACAAATTCCTCCAAATCTCTAAACAACTGCCAAAACAACAACCTCAAAAACCAGCGACAGAGAATCTTCAAAATCTCTAAACAACTGCCAAAACAACAACCTCCAAAACCAATGACATAAAATCCTACAAATCTTTAAATAACTGCTAAAACAACAACCTCAAAACCGGCGACATAAAATCCTCCAAATCTATAAACAACTGCCAAAACAAGAACCTCCAAAACCAACGATATAAAATCTTCTAAATCTCTAAATAACGGCCAAAACAACCACCTCAAAAACCAGCGATATAAAATCTTCAAAATCTCTAAACAACTGCCAAAACAACAACCTCCAAAATCAATGACAAAATCCTCCAAAGCTCTAAATAACTGCCAAAACAACAACCTCCAAAAACCAAGGACGTAAAATCCTCCAAATCTCTAAACAACTGCCAAAACATCAACCTCTAAAACCTATGAGATAAAATCCTCCAAATCTTTAAACAACTGCCAAAACACCAACCTCAAAAACCAGCGACATAAAATCCTCCAAATCAATAAACAACTGCCAAAACAACAACCTCCAAAACCAATGACATAAAATCCTCCAAATCTCTATAAAACTGCCAAAACAACAACCTCCAAAACCAAAGACATAAAATCCTCCAAATCTCTAAACTGCCAAAACAATAACCTAAAAAACCAATGACAAAATCCTCCAAATCTCTAAACAACTGCCAAAAACACAACCTCAAAAACCAGCGACATGAAATCCTTCAAATCTCTAAACAACCGCCCAACCAATGACCTTTTCGACCGAGTGACCAGCGCCGCAAACGTGCCAACTTCACAAGAACATACAAATAAAATAACATAATTATTTTATTAAATGAAATAATAATCGAAACAATAAAAATTCACAAGAGGTAAATACAAAGGAAAGGGTGGAGTAAAGATGAGGAGAGGAAGGGAAGTAGCAAGGAAATATCGAAGAGGAGGGCAGGGGGCAAGGAGGAGGAGGAGAGGAGGGCAAGGGTAAAAAAAGAAGCAGGGGAAGAAGGGGCCTGGAAAGACGGGGAAGGGGGGAGAGGAGCAAGGAAAGGGTGGCGAAGGGAAAGGGGAAAATGTAGGAGGAGAGGGCATGACAAGTGCCCCTCTCCTTCTCTTCCTCTTCCCTTGCCCATCTGTCTCTTTGAATATTGTGGGGGGTACCATGTGGTTTTAGAAGCCTCAATTATGAACACTGTTATAGGCTATCATCCACTGACATACTGTGGTGCAATACTTCGTCAGCAAGGGAAGTGCTCAGTTTTTATTGTTGGCATACCAATTTTTCTTGAATAATTAAGAATTTTAAAGAAACAAAGACTGAGTGTAACTTATGCAGCACACTCGAAATCACTTTACAGGTATAAATGCATCAACTATATAAGACGAAAAAATAGTAGACAGTGTTTTCCGCTGCGGCAGTACAGCTGGAGTGGCTACCTGGTTGGACGTGGACGGTGATGCTGTTACGTATCAAATGCGTACTGCACTCAGGTATACCACCATTAAAATTTTTTTTTTTTTTATATTTATATATGAATATATAGATATATATAAATCGATAAATAAAAATCCACAAATACGTTTATATATATTTTTTCTTTCCTGCGAGTTCTGCATTATTTTGAATTTTTATTTTCATTTTGATATTTTGAGATTTTGGCGACCACAGGAAAAGCGCTTGGCGACCCCACTTAGGGTCGCGACCCCAGGGTTAGGAAACCTGGCGCTAGGGGCCTAGTAGACTGTCCTGTGTTGTTTTTCTCGGGCTGGAGAATGAGTTTTCTCTGTTGCCTGGCGAAGTAACTTCACCTAACTTTTTTCTGGTTGGGAGGAGGATAGCAGGTATTGCCAGGCTTCCTCCCTAATAGACAACTCTAGGTTAGGATGAGCTTCCCTAACTGCTGAGTGTGTCTCTTGCTAAAACGAAGTCTACAGGAACCTTATCCCTTCCCCACCTCTCTTTCTTTTATTTGCTTTTGGCTGCAGTCCTACTTCCGTACCTAGTATAGGTTAGGATGGTGGACCGACTCTGCTCTCTGCCGGCTGGCATTACATGTCTGCCGGCAGAGACCCTTTGTTCTTTGTAGAGTGAACCCCAGACCTCCTTCGGTCTCCCTTCCATGTCTGTCGGTAGAGCCCGGCAGGCTATGGAATCTTTGGAAGCCTGAATGCTACATTCTCCCCTTCCATAAGTTCACTCTTTCTGGATGGAAGGTCGTATGGCAATACCGCCTTATAACCTTACATCCATAATGTTTCTCTGACAATTGTGTTGCACCCCTAACCCGGCTGCCGGCTTAACAGCCATCAGCCGGGCAGGTGGAGGTTCTCTGGTTCTTGGCTACTGTCGGCGGGCATGGGTATTATTACCTTTGCCTGCCGGCAGTGGAAACACAGCCCAAATCTGCTGGCCACTACGATTAGCGGCCGCCAGCCGAATATTAGTGTTTTCAGCCGTCGGCTGGCAATGATTGCCGGCCAACGCACAGTCGCGAATCAGTGGGCTTCCGCCTATTAGTTAAAGATAGTATATCTTTGAACTATACAGGGGTAGATGCCGGCCGGCACGTGCAGGGGCACGGCGGCATGTACCGTCGTGTGCTAGCCGGCATGTACCGGCGCGTGCTAGCCGGCATGTACCGGCGCGTGCTAGCCGGCATGTACCGGCGCATGCTAGCCGGCATGTACCGGCGCGTGCTAGCCGGCACAACAGCATGCAATGTACAGTAGTTGCTTTATTTGTAGTTTAGTACACACTGCATTAGCCGAAACTGCTGTACAGAGCTTGTGATAACACTAAAGTTCTTCATCATACTTAATGTTATCTTGCACAGCCTTTTGTTGAGACCGTACAATATATAGAAAGTAAGTTCTTTCTGTATTCTTTCTATCCCGTATATTAAACTTTATCTCAAGGAGCGAACTACACCTTAAATTTCCATTTAGGATATTACATAAGGTAATCTAGAATATAATTACCCTAGTTTTAATATCTCAAGAGGTTTCAGCAATTGACTGGGCAGGAAATACAAGTATGTGTCTTTCCTTCTTTCTTTTATTCCTTTTCTATATAAGCTAAATGTCTCAATATAAGTGAAAGCCTTCACTTGATACTCATGGATTTTTCTTCTCTTTACAGGAGGACCATCCGAAGTGCGGGAGTGTGTTCTATAATGTCCGCAGTAAGAACTTCCATGGACATCAATATTGTAGGAGGCACTCTGTATGCGCAGCCTCCAGAGGTGATCTCCGCTGTTGGGACCTTCAGGTTTGTAGAGTTTGTTCTAACCTGATTACCGAGGCTTTTGACGACCCTAAGTCGATGGAGTCAAGGGATGCTGCCAGGGAAATGTTACGATCCTGGGCGAGGGGTTTTCAGAAAAATACTTCAGGCCCCTACCTTCCAAATGAGAAGATGAAGGCCTACCTTTTTCCCTAAAGCATCGGCTGATGTAATCATCCCCTAGCTTCAGGTGGAGATACCAACTGCCCAGAATCCGGTAGATTCTGAAGTCTCAGCCGCCCTTCAAGACATCCAATTGGACGATAGGATGTCGGAGGTGTCAGAGTCTACTAAGGAGGACCTTCTAGGAGAAGGTCAGGAGGAGGAGCTGTTCCAGGCACCTCAAGTAGAAGAGCAAGAAATCGACGAAGTGTCGGTTACATCGGTTCCGAACCCAGAACTTGTTCCTTCTACATCGTCTGCTATCCCAGATGAACTGGAAAGGACTCTGTCTTCCATTGTTGAGATGATCCATCAAATTCAAAGGAAGAATGATGAGAAGAAAGCTGCAATGAAACTGGAGATACGTAGACTTGCAGCATCACGTGGGCCCATGAAGCGGATCATCGTGAAGGATCTTCCTTCGTGCTCGGACACCAATTCTTGGAGGTATGCTGAACACATGCCAATGACAACCCGGAAGATCGTGATATCAGAAAAGTTGGGAGCAATTCCCCTGGAAGAAGTGGAATTTTGGCCCAACAGAGATTCTTATCCGGACTGTTATGTCTGTCTTAGGAAGGAGCCAGCCGAGACCTGTACCTAAAACCAAGACTAAATCAGCTGGTTCAAAAGAACGTACCTTACATTTCCTATTATACCTGGCTTTCATTTTACCCTGGGAAGAGGCTAAATTCTCCTTGGCAAATTGCCAAGCCACAGTTAACTTACTTCTTAGGCTATCTAATACTTCATTTACGCTCTGATCAATCACTTCCCTGGACTCAAAGAACTCATGAAAAATCTCTAATGGACCACGAATCTTGTGTCCAAAGACCAAATCAAACAGAGCGACACCTGTGGAGGAATTGGGAAGATTACGGATAGCAAAGAGAGCATAGGGAAGCCCCTTATCACACTCCTCTCCTTGCTCAAAACAATATTTTTTCTAACATTGACTTAAGGGTCTGATGAAATCTTCCCACCACCCCCTGACTTTCCGGGTGATATGGTACACTGGTAAGGTGCTGAATGGCCAATTTTACTCCTAAAGATCTGACTTGTGAAATTCGAGCCACAGTCAGACTGAATCTTACAAGGAAGACCAAACCTGGAAATAATCTATTCACTTGTCAAATATTACCCTAGATGTTATCTTCCTCATAGGGATTGCTTCCGGTTATCTGGAAGCCCTATCCATAATTGTCAAAACATACACAAAACCGTTTTAGTACAGGGCAATGGACCAACTACATCAACTACTAATTCAGAAAATAGTTCACCTAACGAAGGAATTGGATGTAAGGGAGCCCTAGGAACCCCTTGATTAGGTTTCCCCATCACCTGACAGGTTTCACAAATGGCAACATATTTCTTTACTGAAGACTTCATCCCCGGCCACCAAAATCTCTTGGCCACCTTCTGAAAAGTGTTACCTATGTCAATGTGGCCAGTAAAAGAGTATTCGTGAGCCAAACTCAAAACAGTCGCCCGATACTTGGTGGGAACAACCATCTGTTCGGTACCAGAGGCCGAGAGCGTCGGCCTAGTCAACGGACGGCCCATACAATACAACAGCCCCTCTTACACCATGAACCTAGGCTTGGATAAGTCCTCCGTTCCTCCAAGCTCAAAATCAAATTCATCCTTCTGAGCTTGAATAAAGGATTTTCGGTCAAAATCGGGTTTCAACATCTTAAAAAACTCTAAACTATTTCTACATGCTACTGACCCGGGGCCCGTCTATGTCTACTTCTAAACTACTACAATTAATATCCGAGTCTGGATCAACTTCAGGGCATTTTTAGCCGCAGCACGAGTAGTTACCGCCACTGGCCAAGCAGTGAGAGATACAATGGGAAATACCTCATGTCCTTGAATGTCTGTTCCCACATCATTTCCCAAAATGCCGTCGATCCCTGGGACTGGCAAACTGTCTACCACAGCCAGCTTAATATGGCCACTATATTCAGGGAAAGACACCTCTACCCGAATTAAAGGCGCCGATACTAAAGTGTCTAGGAATCCACCCACAACTACAAATTCACCTGAAAGAGAGCACATGTTCATTAATGACCTAGCTAATACTAAGGACTTAGCTGGACCCAGTATCCCTTAGAAACTTAAGATCTAATGAGCCAGAAGACGTCTTCAGCTTACCTTCGTGTACATATTTATTAAAAGGTCATAAAGAAGGTTTAGTTTTATCTACTGGGGAAGATATGCCGTGATCCGAGGGATTATTGATGCTCTCCTGCTTAGTATGAGACCCCACGTCATCAACTCTAGCTACCGCTAATACAGGAGACCAACTAGCGGGATTGGTGGGGTTCGGGCTTAAGTAATTCTTGCTGCAAAACATTGAACCTCGTGATGTCCCGGCTTCTTACACCAGAAACAGTTCCCGCGAAAAGTGCCCGTCTTTCCAGGAGTTACCTGCTTATTAGGGGGAGAAGAAAAGGTTTGATTAAACGTCTTATTAGCCTGGTTATTATTCTTAGACCAACTTCTACCCTGGCTGGTTACTTTAGGAGGCCTGAAATGAGGTGAGGATAAATAAGTAAAACTAAAACTACTTGACCCAGCCTTATGGGTTAGAACAAACTCATCTGCAATTTGAGCCGCAGTGGCAAGATTAACAGCCTTCACCTCCTCTAGGTGTAATTTCAGTTCCCCTCCACAAACCTTCTTGAATTCCTCAAGGAGGAAAAAGTCCCAACCTAACGACTTTTCACCCTGTCGTCAAATTGTTCCTCTTTGAGACGAGCATATTCCACGAAGGTCATGGAAGGGGGCTTATTTACCGTCCTGAACTTCAACCGATAAGCCTCAGGTACCAAATCGTACGCCTTAAGTACCAGAGACTTTACCTTATTATAGTCCTGGGCAATGCCTTCCTCTAAAGCATTATACACTCTTAAGGCTTTCCCTACCAGTCTGCGCTGGATGAGAACTGTCCAGAATTCTCGAGGCCAAACCAGACGAGTTGCAATCCTTTCAAAGGCCTTAAAGAATTCGTGAATGTTACTCTCCTCGAAAATAGGGACTAACTTCAACGCAGACCCGATATTAAATTTGTCCTGGCTCAACACATTAAGAGAACTAGCTTGATGAGACCCTGCTTGGCACTAGCCAACTCACATTTCAACCTAATAATCTCAAGCTCATGTTTCCTGACCCTTTGACTTTCCTCGTGCTCCAGTTTCAAAAGGTCTATCCGCTTACAAATTAACTGATACTCCTCTCCTCCTGGACTTTGGTTAAATGGAGTAGGATTGATGGTGTTTACTTGCCTATTTCCTGAAATAAAAGGATTAGTAGAGGTTTTGGGTTTTAAGGGAAAATTAGCTGGACCCTCATAAAGGAGATTCACCGGGGACGGATCCTCGAACAAAGATAAACCAGGATTAACACTTACATCCTTCTCTCTCTCCTCCTCGGACATGCCATCAGACACTGAGTTAGACTTGCCATCGGAAGTTACTCCTTCCTCATCACTGGCAGGTAAGGGCAACTTGGACACTATCAATTCCAGTATCTGAGCACGAGTAGCGGAGGCATTAAAAGTTAGACCTAACCACCGACCACATTGCATCAAATAATTCTTATATAGTACATGGACATGCTGGGCACAATCTACGGACCATAAAAAGGCACTTGGGTAAAAAACAACACCCTCCATCATGACAACAACTAATCTACAAAAACACACTTATATCAAACAATGACCGAAAGCCTCAGTGAATCTCCACCACCACAATCTGTATGCACCCGCAAACTATCCTGTCACGGTCGCCACAATGTCACGTCCCGATTTGGGTAGGCCGTGACCCAGATTCTTTATTGGATATTAAATAAGATAGTTGGCGGTAAATATGCAAGTACAGAGAATGGGGAGGCAACAGTCAAACACCAAGAAAATGAACATAGTCTAACAACAATAAATTAATTTAATGCTTTAAGACTAAGACCTTGACATTAATATAACCTTGTACCAAGTCATCTCAAAGAATTAAATGAACATAAATGAAAATGAACAAGGAAATACTTAATCCTACAGGAACAAACTTAATTCCATGCAAAAATAAATACCAAAAACTTGAACACTAAGCATAAAAGAATGAATGCAAAAACCTATAGCACCAAACATGAAGATTATGTGCTCAACTAGAGCGGGCCCAAAAGACTATAACTTAATTCTAACAAGAAACAATCATAAACATGAATGGGATAATTAACTTGAATAAACCGTAATCCTACCTACCTAACTAAATAATCAATACACATAAGACATATACAATATTAGCAAAATTTCCCCTGAAATAGAATCACGACAAGATACATCTATGTATTAATATATATATATATATATATATATATATACATATATATATATATCTATATATCAAACCTTACGCCTCGACTATAACGTCAGAAACCAACGGATCTCGTCTCTGAGTAAGTATAAAAGCGCAGTAGGTCAGCCACAATAAACTTAAAACGTCTACGAGGGCAATGTCCCTCTCCAATGAAATTAATTCTTGCAAACGAAGATACTCGAGGTTGCTCGTAAAAAGGGAAAACCTTTTACCTATGGGATGGCTCTCTACAGGGCTCCTCTCGGGCTATTCAACCCCCGACGTAAAATGCAGCACAAAGATCCTTGATCATGACTAAAGTACGGCGAGGTACAGCAAGAAAAAACGGATGCAAATCCTACAGAGCTGGGGTCCTACGTCAGCCCCACCTCTAGGTGCGCTCCTTGCACGAGAGCGGATACAAAAAAAAGCATGATTTACATGCTTGCCAGCAAACGTGTACGTGCCGACGTCAAGAAGAAAATCGTTCGTGAGTGACACTTTCCTCACTCGCTAAATCCTCAAAGCAAAGCAAATATAATTCCGTCGATGAAGAAGTCAAACTAGAATTTTGATAATATGGATCGCTGCAGCGTACGTCTTGTAGGGGAAAAAATATTGCCCGAACTGGCATCCTGAACACTCGGCAATCCTACCACAACCCCGTCGCTGACGCCCTTAGTCCGATCCAACCAAAAAAAAAAAAACAAAAGTTAATAACAGTTGTTCACTAGTTAACAACTATTAAAGGGGGGGGGGGGGTCACTGAAAAAAAGTTGAGCTTCAACACTGATAATATACTAAAATAAAAATAAACAAAGTAACACCTTATAAAAACACACACAAGGACGTGACTCTCTCTCTCTCTCTCTCTCTCTCTCTCTCTCTCTCCATATATATATATATATATATATATAAAAGTATATATATAAATTTAAATATATGCGTATACGTATATATATTTGTATATATATATATATATACACACACATTTATATATATATATATATATATATATATAAATTTCCATATATATACATATATTTATGTGTATATATATATATATATATATGTGTGTGTTATATATATACTGTGTATATATATATATATATATATTTGTATATATATATATATATATATATATAAATAACGGATTTTGAGCGAAGCGAAAAATATATTTTTGGGTGAGATGGCCATGTCGTCCTGATGGAAGTTCCTATAGGGTAGCTTCCTAGGGTATATTACAACTACGGCGATATACCAAGAGAATTTACCTTAAGGTACCAGAATTCTAACTCCTGGAGCGAGTATCACTCGTGAAAGGGATATCGCGACATATCAGAGGACGTATTCTAGACACGTCACATGGCAATCTACGACCTGAACAGAGATTTCGTCTCGTAGGAGGTGATTGACGAGATACAAATTCGGGAAAGAAAAAGGGGAGCCGCTCCCAAGGCTTCCCTATCCCCCGATTCGTATGCGTGCCTGGCGCCAATCCTGGCGCCATCTGTATTCCTTGTAGCGTACACGAGGTGCTACAGATACTGTATGTAGGGAGGGGTCCTACAGCCCTTTCTTAGAAAGGCAAGGGCGGGTCCATCAGGACGACATGGCCATCTCACCCAAAAATAGATTTTTCGCTTCGCTCAAAATCCGTTTTTTGGGCTCAAGCCATGTCGTCCTGATGGAAGTGTACCAGAGCATTACTGTATCTGTGGATTCTCAGAACGTGCCGTACTCCCCAGAGGTAATTTTTTCCCGGTCGACTAGACCTAGAGACCTAAGATGTTACCGTTATACATCTTTTCAACTAACTATAAACTATGTTAGAGCTTCCTGCCCCCCACAGGGAAGAGTCCTACTAGACTCTGGAAAAGTCTCGAAGAGTACATATATCTATGTATGAATACCAGGCAAGCTAATATAGTGGTCTCGCCCTATATTAAGTAAAGCATAGTTTGTAAAGGGCCACTGCGTCAATATGAAATATCGACCAGTTTTCCGCACAATACTTGTATTGGACAAAGGTTTTATATCCGCATAGGAGAAAACCAATGCAACATAGCTTGCATAAAGGGACAATTCTATTAGAATTATCCCAGATAAGGTACATAGAATGAATGCTCAATTATACCAATAAATTGACACAGGTGAAGGAGACGCAAGGTTCTCAAGAACCAGATTATTGACAGGCAATAAATAGACAGGTTAACCACAATTATATATATATATATATATATATATATATATAAGAAGAGGATAACCCAAAACTTTGAGCATAAGTATGATAGTAAACAGAGCTTGTTTGTCTGAAAGAAAAAAACATTAGATGCCACTTTTAAGATACCGAGGTATCAAAGTCATAAAAGCCTGTATTACAAATCAATGACATTAGCGTTAGAAACGCTCGGCACCCATGTCTGCACTTATGCTAGGTTCACCTTCGGAATTGGAACAGTCTGGATGGGCAACACAGTGCCCTCACTTAGTTTGTAGTACAGTATGTAACTACACACTCACCCTGGAATTAATCGTCCCAATTAAGACCACTGTTCCTCGCAGAGTTAAACAGTAGGGTTAACACCGCGACCCACTGCTACCACAGATCTCTTTTAGTTCCTCTACTTGCTTCGCATAGTGGCGAAAGAACACTCTGGAAGACTTCCAGCCAGTGTATGAACGGAGATGTTCAAAATCCATACAATTAAAGAAATCTAAGAATGAGGCAACTTTCCTCGGATCGTGACCTGCGGGTGTATTGTCAGGATCCGCTCTGCGAATAAAATATGTGATTTTCGCTCTGAGTTGATTCAGAAATAAATTTGAGCCTGATGTTTCTCCCCTGAATAGTTGACCACCCTTGAAGTCTGAAGTTCTATGAAGATAGACCTTTAGGCATTCTACTGGACATAGAGATGCATCTTCTTTCAGAGGGGCAGATCCTCCAGGGACCCCCACCTGTTGGTGGGTAACTCATTCTTGGCGAGAAACGTAGGATTCGGAAACAGGTTCAGTTCTTCCCCATCCAGGAACTGAACACGACCTGCCTCTCTCGAGAGGCTACAATCTCACTAACCCTGGCCCCGGACGTGAGTGCAAAATAGGAAAATAACTTTTTGTGTCAAATCCTTTAACGCACACTCTTCATTGCTCAACAGAGAAGCGAAATGAAGAACTTGTCTAAAGACCATGAAATGGGCTTTGGAGGTGCTGAAGGTCTGAGCCTAGCACAGGCTTTCGGGACTTTATTAAAGATCTCGTTACCTAGGTCGACCTGGAAGGCATATAGAATGGGTCTTGTCAAAGCAGACTTACACGCTGAAATCGTGTTCGCTGCCAACCCTTGACCATGGAGGTGGGGAAAAAAGATAAGCAGAAGTCTGTCAAGATCTCCTGCGGAATCTTCGCCTTGACAAAAGGCCACCCATTTTCTCCAAGATGACTCATATTGCCTTCTAGTAGATTTGCATTTATATTCCTCAAGGAAGTCTATACTGGCTTTCGAAATCCCGAAACGCTTTCTCACCGCTAGGGAGAGAAAATCATGAACTGCAGGGTCCGGGTTTCCTGTAATGAAGCGCAGACAGTTGACTTCTGGACTCGCTGGGTCAGAACTGGATCTGGTAGTGGTACAAACTTCAGCTACAGTTCCAATGCCAGGAGGAACCCCACGCTGTTCGGCCACTTGTGGGCCACTATTGCCGCTACCCTTTGAAGGATCTCAGTTTGTTGAGGACCCTCAACAGAAGGTTGTGAGGAGGGAACAGATAAATCTTGGACCATCTGTTCCAGTCGAGGGACATCGCGTCCACTGCTTCCGCTAAGGGGTCCTCGTACGGGGCACGTACAGGGGCAACTTCTTGTTGTCTTTCGTCGCAAAGAGGTCTATCTGCAGTTCTGGGACTGATTAAGAATGAAGGAGAATGATCCTGCGTCTAAGGACCATTCCGACTCTATCGGTGTGAACCTGGATAGAGCGTCCGCTGTCACATTGCGGACTCCTTGAAGGTGAACTGCCGACAGGTACCACTTCTTCTTTTCCGCCAATCGGAAGACGGCCAACATCACCTGGTTAAGAGGTGGTGACCTCGATCCTTGTCGATTCAAGTATCTTACAACTACCTCGCTGTCTATTACCACTTTATGTGGAACGAATGACGCGGGGAGACTTTCTTTAAGGTAAGGAGCACTGCCCTAGCTTCTAGAAAGTTTTATGAGAAAGGTCTTGAATAGCCTGGACCAAGTCCCCTGGACTTTTTTCCGATGAGCGTGACCTCCCCATCCCTCCTTTGAGGCGTCTGAGTGAATCGTCACCGACGGGGGAGGTGGCTGAAGAAGAACCTGACTTCTTTAGATGTCTGGCTTGGGACCAAGGCCTGAGAAGAGTACTTAGCCGAAGCGGCTGGTCTTCTCAGATCTCTTCACGCGTTTGATGCATAACTTCTCCAAACTCCGATTGCATCCTTTAGCTGTGCTCTTAGCACTGGGTCTGTCACCGAAGCAAACTGGAGAGAGCGCAGTACTCTCTCCTGCTCGTGTCTTGATATCCTTTCGGAATCTTGAAGTCTCTTGACAGAACCCGCTATCTCCTTCCTTTTCTTCGCCGGGGTGGAGAAACGGTGTGACAAAAGGTCCCAGTGGATCTTAGCCACTGGAACTTTTGAGATGGAGAAAGTCGAGACTTTTTCTGTTGATCTTGAAGCCTAGGTACTCTAGGAACTGGATCACTTGACTGGAAGCTTGCAAGCATTCTGTCTCGGATGCTGCCCACACCAACCAGTCGTCCAGGTAGGCTACTACCTGAATTCCCTTTAGGCGAAATTGTTTGAGAGCTACGCTCGCAAGCTTCGTAAAAATCCTTGGGGCTATGTTTAGCCCGAATGGCATGGCTCCGAAGGCGTATAGTCTTCGTTGTAGCCTGAACCCTAGGTAGGGGGAGAGTCGATGGCTAATTGGAATGTGCCAGTAGGCGTCTGACAAGTCTATAGAGACGGAATATGCCCTCTTGGGCAGTAAGGTCCTTATGTGTTGCAGTGTTAGCATTTTGAATTTGCAATTCATTATGAACTTGTTAAGTGGCGACAAGTCCAGAATGACTCTGAGCTTTTCCGAGTCTTTCTGGAACACAAAACAGCCTCCCTTAGAAATTGATGGGCTTCACCCTTTTTCTCCAACCGTTCTTGAACGTACTCCTCCATAACGGGGGTGGAGTGTTGGAAAAAACCGAAGGTACGGGGGTGGAGTGCTGTACCAGCTCCCGCCCAGTCCATTCTTGAGTAGGCTGTGGGCCCAGGGATCGAAGGTCCACCGATCCCGAAATTTCAGAAGTCTCCCTCCTACCGGTATCACCTCACTTGGACTGCCGTCCTGAGGTCTTGCCTTCCTGACCACGACCACCCCTTAATCCCCTTCCCCTTGAGGGGCGTCTAGACGAGCCTCTGGCTGCTCCTCTAGGCTTTGCTCGAAAGGAAGTAGACTGCCCTTCGAACGCTGGGGTGGATGCCGTGGACTGTGTCGACACGGCCTGGGGTACCCACTGAAAGGTGGTCGGGGTTTGTGCCACGATCTGGGGCACTGGGGGCAATGGCAATTGCAGTTGCTGTTGCTGTCTAAGAGGCTTGGCTGGCCGAGACGGTAGCCTAGTCCTTATATTCTTCCTCTTTGGTTGAGGACCCTCATCCGGGGAAGACTTTCTTTTGATAGCCAGGCCCCACTTCTGGAGAAGGTTTCTATTCTCCGAGGCGGCTTTATCAAAAACTTCTTTGACCAAGTCGGTAGGGAAAAAGGTCTTTTCCCCAAATGTTGGAGGAGATTAGTTTCTTTAGCTCGTGCCTCACCGTAGCCGAGGTAAAAACGAACTCCCTACAAGCTCTCCTTGCCTTGACGAAGCCATAAAGGTCCTTCGTCACTGTGGCCAGATGAGGCTTGGCCACTACCATGAACATTTCATGAACCTTGGGGTCACTTGCCATCGTCTCGAGAGTAGTCTGAAGAGACATTGAGGCAGTCAGTCTTTCTTTTGTATCGAACTCACTTCGCAAAAGAAAGTCAGACAGCTTAGGGAGGTCCTTGCCGAACTGACGTCCGGCAATATCAGCCTCCAACTTTCCCACTGAGAACGTAAGATGGACGTCCTTTCAGTCTTTGTGGTCCATAGGCAGGGCCAGCGACAAGGTTTACACTCCTCTAGGGAGGGGCAAGACTTGCCGGCCTCGATTGCTTTTAGTACAGCCAGAAACCCTTTCTGTAAAAGGGGGAAGGCTCTAGTAGGCGAGGACACAAAGGAAGGGAGCTTCCTATTCAATGCAGCTACCTTTGAGTTAGAGAAGCCCCTCTCTTTCATCGAGGATGAAAGTAGAGCTTGAGCCTTAGCATGGACCATCACTATGACCTCCTTCGGCTCTGTCTCCTCCTTTGAAGCTGGTTCCTTCCTCAGTCGGACATAACAGTCCGGATATGATGCCTTGCTTGGCCAGAATTCCACCCTCCAAGGGAACTGAGCCCAGCTTATCCGAGATGACGATCTTTCCAGTCGTTATCGGCATGTGCTCAGCATACCTCCATGGGTTAGCATCTGAGCACAAGGGAAGGTCTTTCACATTGAGCTTTTTCTGGGGCCCATGTGATTCTGCAAGGCACTGCATTCGCAGTTTTATTGCAGCCGCCTTCTCCTGATTCTCCTTCTGCATTTGTTGGATCATTCCAACAATAGAAGAGAGGGCCTGTCCCAGCTCTACTGGGAGACCGGCCGATGTAGAGGGGCTTGAACTTCATCCTGGGTTTCTGCCAGGAGGTCTTCCTCCTGACACCCGTCCACATCAGATATCCTGTCATTTAGCTGGAATTCTTGCATCGCGACTGCGACTTCAGCATCCACCTGGATCTGAACTTAGGGGATCTCCTCTTGAGGCTGGGGAATCACTGCATCAGCTGATGCCTTAGGGAAAAGATACGCCCTTATCTTCTCACTTGGAAGATAAGGGCCAGAAGTGTTCTTTTGGAAGCCCCTTACCCAGGTACGAAGCTTCTTCCTAGCTATTTAAATGTCTCATTAATCAGGTTAGTGCACACAGTACATACCTGAGGGTCCCAATACCGGAGATCATCCTTGGAGACAGCGTATGCTGCGTGTCTCCTACAAAACTCATGTCCGCAGAGGTTCTTGCTGCTGACATTGCAGAAAGCACTTCCCCACTTCGGAGTGTCCTTCTGTAAAGAGAAGAAATTTCCATGAGTATCAAGTGAACTATGTATCACTGGATATGCATAGTATAGCATAACAATTCAGAAAGGAAAGACACACACTTGTGTTTCCCTCACAACCCATTGCTGCAGCCTTCCAGATAATAAAATCAAAATGGTTTATCTCTTCTAGAGTAACCAATGCAAGGTTTCCAGAGGAAACAGGTGGAGCTCACACCTAGGCAATGATTTTAAAATCCTGGATAATAGACAGGGAAGAACTCTGCTTCCTATCTGAGGGCAACAGCAAAGGGCTGTGCAAGAAAACACAATAGTGTTAGAAGATACAGTGCTGTACCTAAACCTTTACTATAGTTTTCTTCTTACTGTATATGCTATACAGAAGAATACTAGTACAGTATAGGAGGATGTGTGCCAGCCTGCCTTTGCCGGCCGGCACACACCACAACTAGCTTTAAAGTATACTACTTAACAGATATAGGGCGGCAGCACTCTGGTTCAAATGCCTGTGCCGGTCGGCAGCAACTGCTGGCCGGCAACAGCCAGTGTTGGCCGGCAATGACTGCCGGCCAGCAACTACACAAGGTAGTACCCAGCTGCCGGCCACACTCTTGGTGACCGGCAGACAAGGACTGACATAAGCCGGCCGGCAAAGGTACAAGACCGATGACCACCGGCAGAAAAAGAACCAGAAGACTACACCTGCCCGGCTGCCGGCCTCATAGGCCGGCAGCCGGGACAGGTACAGCACTAGAAGAAAATAGAATGGATGCCGGGATAAGAGTGTACACAACCCCCCAAGCCCGGCAACCGAAAGAGTGCATATAAGGAAGGGGAGAAACTTAATTCAGGCTTCCTTGACCAATGCCGTCCGGCTCTGCCGGCAGGCATGGATGAGGGACCAAGAGATGTCCGGGCAGCACTCGAAAACATAAGACCCTTGCCGGCCAGCATCTCTGCCGGCCGGCAATGGGCTTAGTCAATTCCACATCCCAACCTATACTAGGTCCAGAAGTAGAACGACTTACAGTACAGTAATACCCCTGCCGGCCAGCTCTGCCGGCCGGCAAGGTACAGTACAGTAATGGCTAGGCCATTACGGAGATAGAGGGGGAAGGAACAAGAGGGTCCTGCCAACCTTGCTTTAGTGACAGATCACCCGCAGCCAAGAACTTTGTCTTAGCCTAAGGGAGATCTAAGGGAAAGGGCCAGCAATACTTGCCAGCTTCCAGAGCACCAAAGCAAGGAAGGCGTTGCTACTCCCAAGGTAAGAACTTATCCTCCCCCGAGAACAGCAACAGGACTTAGTCTGGTCGATCACAAAAGAAGGAATCATAACTTACAGAAACCTTCGGTAGTGACCTAAGGGAGCTAAGCTCCCTTTGTAAGTGTTAGGTCAGCGAGGGAGACTCTGCCCCAAGCCAGACAACACGGACTCAGACTAAAAACTCTGTTGTTCTGTCCCTCTTTGAACCAGACTTACTGGAACAGGAAGGTACAGTAACACCCTAGTATAGTTTTATCGAAAATAAATTCGGAAAAAACCACTTAGGGATAAGCCCAAGGCTTAAACAGAGGGAAAGGGATTGCATACCTTCTCCAAAGAAAAGAAAGCAACCGGGGAGTATGATAAAGTATACTAAGGCTCCATAAGCAATTAGCCTAGGCACCAAGAGAATCGATTACCTAATTCACCGAAACTCACACGTATACAATCTTGGAAATATTCCACACAGTCTTAAATGTATAAAATATAGCCTAAAGCTTCAATAAAATTTTAATTACACTCGGAAAAAACCAAAATCATGCATGAAGTACTAGGACCAAACGACTAGGCTACATGGCCTAGCGTAGGCCAGAATGGCGAATACTTCGCCAAATAATACTAAGCACGAAAGGAAATCCTATGTAAAGCTAAATAGCTAAAATTTATTAAAGCAAAACAACCAGGAATGTCACTCTGACTAACTAATTTATACCTAGCGAGTGACAGTGTCCAGGACACCTCTGGTAGGCTACGGCTCTTGTATCAAAGATTAATCCTATTAATCACTCAAAATTTTACCAAGAGCCTACATTTATACATAACAGACACTATACTCAACTTATCCGAGGCCAACGAAGACGGAGAAGCCATGAAAAGCTGAATAAATCCAAGATTTGCGAGAAAAACAGGAAAAAACACCGAGTTGTTAAGCTACGCAAAAAGGAATACAGATGGCGCCAGGATTGGCGCCAGGCACGCATACGAATCGGGGGATAGGGAAGCCTTGGGAGCGGCTCCCCTTTTTCTTTCCCGAATTCGTATCTCGTCAATCACCTCCTACGAGACGAAATCTCTGTTCAGGTCGTAGATTGCCATGTGACGTGTCTAGAATACGTCCTCTGATATGTCGCGATATCCCTTTCACGAGGGATACTCGCTCCAGGAGTTAGAATTCTGGTACCTTAAGGTAAATTCTCTGGGAATATCGCCGTAGTTGTAATATACCCTAGGAAGCTACCCTATAGGAACTTCCATCAGGACGACATGGCTTGAGCCCAAAAATATATATATATAATCTATATATAAATAAATATATATATATATATATATATATATGTATATATATATATATATATACACAAACACACACACACACACACATATATATATATATATATATATATTTACTGTATATAAACATACACATACACACACACACACAGACACACACACACACACATATATATATATATATATATACAAATATATATATTTATGTATGTATATATATATATATATATATATTTATATATATATATGTATATATATATATATATATATATATAAATGATACATATACGTTTCCCACCAAATTGTATTTAAAGACGTAATTGGTAATTTATCTTAGTATCCTTGTTTTGTAATTGGATTGTTATTCTAAATTGTTAATAATGAGTTTTGCTTACATCTATGGTGTAAATAATATTTTGGTTACTAATAAACCATTAAACAGCTAACGTCTCTTGAATACCTGTTTATCATTTGGTAGCAGAGCGTCCGATCTGAATTGTTTTTTACATCAGGAAAGTTTATACTACATACCCTGCTGGTTTCCATAACTTCAAAGCATCAAGAAAGGTTTATAGTGAGTTTAATGTGTAATGCTGCAACGTAATATCATGACGATGGAGTAGACTTACACTTTCACCGCCGGGATGGGGGGATTTTCAAGTCAGCTGGCAAATTCTTATTTGTTGTTTCACTTGTTGGATTCAAGTATAAAGCATGATACCAAGACATCCCCTACTTTGAATATTTGCTGAAGGAAGACTCAGGAATGACGGATGGTTAACGAACGTGATCCCAGAGGATGAGATCTTCGTTTGGCTGAATTGCAAGTACTCTCGCTATACTTATGTCTAAACTTGAAGCTTTGTATTGGCGCTGGAAGCACATCATGAAGTAATGCCTGTAGTGGAAGAAACTTACTGAAGTAATGCTTTCACGGAGAAACACATGATGATTGTAATGCCAGTCTTTACGTATACAGAATATCTGTGAGTAGACTATGGAGCAAATCGAATGATTCGCAAATGTTAATATAGAAGGGCACCAAAGGCCTAGTTTTGCAGTATTTTGTTATTTCCGTAGTTGATAACTTTTTGCAATTGAACTTAATACTTCAAATTTAGCTGTAATTTTTCATTCTTTCACTTATTTATAAATATATAAAAAAATTCACGTTTTGCTTTTGTGATTACATTTAAAGTTTTACTTTGTCATTAACAGACATTAGGTATAATTTAATTTATAGTTTCTAATATTGAGGTGGGATTGATATTTTTACTGAAATTATTTATTTGCTCAGTATGGCTTGGAATGATCCTAATATCCCTGGTGGTGGTCTTTAGAGAAATAAATATTTTTTCATTTGATACCACTGGATACAAAAATGATAACGACCTTGCTAATGATATTGATAACCTTTTGAATTTCGGGGAAATAAATAAGGTTACCGGAGAATTTGATTTTGTGAAATGTAAAACTTATAATGGCCCTCTCTTTGGTCATATTGGTACGGAAGATGATTGTGCTAAGTCGAAATCAAAGAAATTCAAGGATAAGGACGTTAAGACTTTAATGGACCATTTCAGAAATTTGACCTGTGTTAAGTATAAGATGCTCACAATAGATAAAAGAACATATCAAACTTACTGTGACGTGTGCGAGGAAAATATAGAAAATAGACTTAATTTCATTATGCACATGGAGTCAACACACAAGTCTAAGGTTAGTGATCACAGAGTCAACGGCTCTGCTGATTCTATTAGCTCTGGGCCAGACTTAACAGATGTGTTAACACAACAAAATGATATTCTGATAGAGTTACTGGAAAACACTTCAAAAATTAAATCTTTTCCAACTACAACTCGGATTACAAAAGCCAAGTTTCCGCCGATTTGGGTTGGACAAACTTTTGAGAGATTCAGAGTTGAAATTGAGGATTGGAGCAGTAATAACAAAGATAGTGAGTACAATAAATATAACGATTTAATTGAAAGATTGAAGAAGAACGAGAGGGTTAAGGAATACGTGATTACAGTTGTAATCGATCGTACAGCTAACAGCACTTTGAAGACAGTAAAAAGTATTTTAGAGGTTTTGGCTGAGAAATATGCGAAACCTAAGGCTGAAAATTGTAGTGACATTATGCAGAAGATTATCGCCTTTTCTACAGATAAATCAGAAAGTTGCGAGAAATTTCTTGATAAGTTTGAGGGTTTGATGGCTGAAGTATCAAGGGAAAAAAATCAATTCTTGTCTCAAATATGCATTGAGTTTATTAATGATAAAGAGAGCTCATGAAGGAAGTAAAATAACCTCGGATGAGAAGACTCGCCTTAAAGAAGTTATTGAATATGGAGTGGAAAGGAAAACTCTTGATGAAGATGATGTTGCTACTAGATTGAAGATGGAGTTTAGGAAGCAGAAAATAGAAAATAATAGAGATTCAACATCAGATATATCTTTAAATATTTCTACATTTTACACTGATAACAGGAGTCGTTACCAAGAGTGGAAAAAGTTTAAAGAGCTACCAAATTTTAACAGATATAGAAGATCCACTTCAAATCCTGGATTTTGGAGAACAGCATCAGGTAACTATAGAAGAGAGCGTTCAAGAGCACCGTCTCGGTCATCATCAAGAACGTCGTTTAGATTGGCCTCAAGACCACGTGACAGTTCAGCAAGGAGATTTGACAGATCGTCTTCGAACTTTGAATCACAATCAGAAATGAAAGTTGATGAAAGACTAAGAAATCTTGAACAAGGCAATGAGAAACTTATGAAGGGAATGAAAGAGTTAAAAGAGATAATAAAGAAGGCAAATACTGTCAAATTTGTAGCTGAAGAAAGCAGGGAGATAGTAATTGATCACACTATGGATGTTCATTTCACGAAAGAAGTTGATGAAGTGGAAGCAATGATTGTTGATACCGGGTGCCCAAAAACTTTAGTTGGAAGGAAATGGCTAGACAGGTATCTCAATATTAACGATATAAGAAAGGAGGATTTGGAAAGTAAATCTTGTTCTCAGGATTTTAGATTTGGTGATGAACCTGTTTTTCCTAGGGCAGAAATAATCAGTCTTCCAGTTGTATGGAAGGAAAAAGATTCTGAAGATGGTTTTGTAAACATGATAGTTAAAACCTATATGATTGACGCCAAAAATATTCCTTTCTTGTTCGGCAAAAATAAATTAAAGGAATGGAACGTAGATATCATGCATGATAATATCATGGTTATTAATTTACAGGAGTCAAAAAGATTTCAGTTGCATGATACTGATGGAGGACATCAAGCTTTGCAACTATACAAGTGTGGCACATGGACTACAAATGAGACAAGTTTTCTTTATGAAAAAGGAAGATGTACAAAGTTATAAACAAGTTGAAAGAATTCACGAGGTAACTAACCACAAAGGAGAAGAACAACTAATTTGGGCGTATAAAAATGCTAATCTGTTAAATGATGAAAATAGGAAAACAATTAAAAAGGTAGTAATTAATTGTAGAGTTTGTCAGAAATTCAAAAGATCTTTGGGAAGGCCAAAAGTAGCAATTCCAAAAGTAACTGATTTTAACAAGATTGTAGCTATCGATTTGAAGCAGAATGGAAATAAGTACATACTTTGGATGGTTTGCTCATTCACAAGATTTATTTCAGGTGTAGTACTTTCAAATAAACGAATGGAAACTATAGTCAATGGTTTGAATAATGGTTGGAACTGGCGGTTTGGTTTTCCTTCAATTGCCTTTTGGGCTGACAATGGAAATGAATTTCAGAATGAGGAGTTAAATGAATATGCAATTAAGTTTGACTTTACAGTAAAGTTTGGTCCACCATACTCTCCTTGGAGCAATGGCTTAAATGGAAGAAATCATCATTCTGCTGATGTTACTGTGAACAAGATGCTAGAGACAGACAAAAAGATGGATTTAAAAATGGCAGTAAATATGGCAGCATGGACACATAACACTAATGTAAATATACTTAGATATGAACCCATGAGACTGGTTACAGGGAAATCAATTACTTTTCAGGAATCTCAACAGGTAATTTATCTACAGAGAGTTTATTTGAGAGTGAAACGATTTCAAAGATCATGGAAAGGCACCATGAGATAACCAAGAAATTTAGGGAAGAGGAATTTGAAAATAAGTTGATCAAAGCTTCGGAAGTGAGAAAGGGTAGTTTTAATGACATTAAATATGAAGAGGGCGATCTTGTATTTTATCAAGACAAGAATAATAAAAGCTGGTGAGGCCCAGTAAATGTATTTTGTCACAGGAACAGAGATGTTTTCATATGGGCAAACGGTGATTTAAAAAAGGTGGCAGATTGAAGGGAGAGCCATATAGAGTTTATGCCCGTGAAGACAGTGATAAAGAGCTGATTAACAAAGTAAGTAACATTACTGAGGAGAAACTTGATAAAGAGAAAGATGAAATAAAAAATTAATGCAGAAGAAAAACGAGATCTCAATCTAGGAAGGTTGAGTTAATTGAAAAGGGAGATGAAGAGGAAAGAAACCAGAATGAGGTCAGTAATTTTATGAAAGAGAGAGAGGAAAAGAGCACATGTAATCATGAAAGCATTAATTATGCTGAGCAAAAGGGTGATTCTATTGGTGCCTATTGGCTGAGGTCTAAGAAGACCGAATGCTTTCACCTTGTTAATACCGTATTTGTAGTGGAAGTCCCATTTAAATATCATAAGATGCCGGAAGTGATTGAAGCTAAAGAAAAAGAATATAAAAATCTCCAAGATTATGATTCTTTTGAGGAAGTCAAAGATTATGGACAACAAAGAATCCGCAGTAGATGGGTAATTACAAAAAAAGGAAAAACTTGATGGGCAAAGGACTGATTATAAAGCCAGATTGGTTGCAAGAGGCTTCCAGGAAGAGTGCAAACCTCAAGCGGATTCTCCTATTACTATGAGGGAAAGTGTAAAAATATTTCTAGCTATAGCAGCAAATGAAAAGTTCAATGTGCAATCAGTTGATGTTAGGGCTTCTTTCTTGCAGTCTAAAACTTTGGATCGAGATGTCTCTATTGAACCTCCTAAAGAATTGAAGAAAGAAGGTGTAATTTGGAAATTGAAGAAACCTTTGTATGGTCTTGATGATGCCAGCAGAAAATTATGGCTGAGAATAAGAGATATATTTAAACAGGAAGGTTTGAGTAATGTAAGTGGTGATGAAGCATTTTATTATCAGCATGATGGAAGTGATCTTATAGGGATGGTAATTACTCACGTGGATGATTTCAGCATAGCAGGAACAAAGGAATTTGTTAATGAACTCACAGAAAAAGTGCAAAGTGTTTTGACAGTTTCGAAGGTAGAAGAGGATAAATTTAGATTCACTGGTATAAATATACAAAAGACCAGAGATGAAATTGTAATCTCGATGGAAGATTATGCAAATAGTATTGAAGAGATACAAGAAATTCGTAAAGCTAAGCCTGGTGATCCATTCACAAAGCAGGAAAAGAAAGTTTATAGAAAATATGCAGGAAAGATAAGTTGGTTAGCCACAAATACTAGACCAGATTTGTCAATAACTGCTTTATTAATGTCAATGAAGAATAATGAAGCAAAGATACGAGATCTTAAGAGGGTAAATCAGGTCGTTAAGAGAATCCATAGAAAATCAAATAAAGTTGTGTTCTCCAGAGTTGGCAATAAAACGGATCTTGTTATTTATGGTCTAGGGGACGCTTCTCATAGGACTGATGATAAAAGTATAGGAGGAAATTTTATTTTATTGGGATCAAAGAATATGTATGATGCTGTGCCTATCTTTTGGAAATCAAAGACAATACGAAAGGTTTGTCATTCTGCAAAGGCGGCGGAAACAAGGAATTTGTCTAAATTAGTTGATGATTCGGTATTCTTTGCTGCACAGCTTGGGCAATTACACTTTGGAAAAGCTATTAAAGATTCAGTGAATCTTCCTGTCAGGTTGTTTACTGATTCTAGGACTTTGCTGGAATCAATTGGTAGTGCAAAGCAGGTGGAGGAGCGATTGCTTCCTAATACAATAACAGATTTGAAAAAAAAGTTGGAAGATAATTCTGTTGAATCTTATAGCTGGCTTGAAACAAAAGAGATGATTGCAGATATTTTGACAAAGGAAGGTAAATATAACCCAGAGGTGCATAATATCATTTTTGGGCTCAAGCCATGTCGTCCTGATGGAAGTTCCTATAGGGTAGCTTCCCAGGGTATATTACAACTACGGCGATATTCCCCGAGAATTTACCTTAAGGTACCCAGAATTCTAACTCCTGGAGCGAATATCCCTAATGAAAGTACCAGGGATATCGCGAAATATCAGAGGACGTATTCTTGACACGCCACATGGCAATCTGCATCCCGAACAGAGATAACACTTCGAAGGGGTCAATTGGCAAGAAAACGAAAACGAGAAAGAAAAAGGAGAGCCGTTCGCAAAGCTCTCTCTTCTCCCGTTTCGTAAGCGTGCATTGCGCCGATTCTGGCGCCATCTGTATTCCTTTTTGCGTAGCTTAACAACTCGGTGTTTTTTCCTTTGTTTCTCGCAAATCTTGGATTTAATTGCTTTATTATGCTTTCTCCAACTTTGTCTGCCTCTGATAAATTGAGTATTATTTTCTTTTATGTATAAATGTAGGCTCTTGGTAATTTTTAAAGTGATTAATAGTAATAATCTTTGTTACAAGAGCCGTTGCCTATGAGAGGCGTCCTGGACGCTGTCGCTCGCTAGGTATGAGTTTTAGTTAGCCAGAGCGACGTTCCCGGCTGTTTTGCTTTAATAATTTTAGCTGTTTAGCGTTACATAGGATTTCCTTATTCGGGCTTTTAGTATTATTTGTTTTGGCGAAGTATTCGCCAATTCTGGCCTACGCTAGACCATGTAGCCTAGTCGTTTGGCCCTAGTACTTTCCTGCATGAATTTTGGATTTTCGAGTGTTTTAAAATTTATTGAAGCTTTAGGCAGTTTTATACATTTAAGATTATATTGATTATTTCCAAGATAGTATACGAGTGAGTTTCGGTGATTTAGGTAATCGATTCTCTTGGTGCCTAGGCTAAGTTGCCTATGGAGCCTTAGTATACTTTCTCATACTCCCCGGTTGCTTTCTTTTCTTCGGAGAAGGTATGCAATCCCTTTCCCTCTGTTTAAGCCTTGGGCTTAACCCTAGTGGTTTATCTGAATTAACTTTCGATACAACTATATTGGGGTGTTACTGTACCCTTCCTGTTCCAGTAAGTCTGGCTTCAGAGAGGGGCGGAACATCAGAGTTTTTAGTCTGAGTCTGTGTTTGTCTGGCTTGGGGTTGAGCTCCCTCGCTAGTCTGACGAAGGTTTCTGTACGAGATGATTCCCTCTTTTGTGATCTAGCAGACTAGTCCTTGTTGCTGTTCTCGGTGGGAGGATAAGATCCTTTCCCCGGGAGTAGCAACACCTTCCTTGCTTTGGTTCAGTGGGGGTTGGCAAGTATTACTGGCCTCCCAACTTGGATCTCCCTTAGGCTAAGATGAGTTTTCTTGGCTGCTGGTGATTCTTTACTAAAGCAAGGTTGGTAGGACCCTCTTTGTCCCTTCCCCCTCTATCTCTGTAATGGCCTAGCCGTTACAGTACTGTACGTCATTCTACATCTGGACCTAGTATAGGTCCAGAGTGTGCCGGCCGACAAAGGTCTCCTGCTTTGAGTGCTGCCCGGACCTCCCTTGGTCCCTCATTCATGTCTGTCTGTAGAGCCAGACAGCATTGGTCAGGAAGCCTGAATTAGATTCTCCCATTCCTTATTTGCACTCTTTCGGATTGCCGGGCTTTGAGGTAGTACACTCTCTTATCCTGGCATCCATTCTGTTTTCTTCTAGTGCTGTACCCGACCCGGCTGCCGGCCTAAGTGGCTGGCAGCCGGGCAGTCGGAGTTCTCTGGTTCTTTTGCTGCTGGCCGGCATCGGTTGTTTACCTTTGCCGGCCGGCTATTGTCACGCCCTTGTCTGCCGGTCGCTACGAGCGGTGGACGGCAGCCAGGTGCTACCTTGTGTAGTTGCCGGCCGGCCGACATTGGCTGTTGCCGGCCGGCACATGCATTTGAACCAGCGTTCTGCCGCCTTATAGCTGTTAAGTAGTATACTTTAAAGCTAGTTATGGTGTGTGCTGCCGGCCGGCGCATTACCTTCTATACTGTACCAGTATTCTTCAGTATAGCATATACTGTAGGGAGAAAACTATAGTATAGTATTGGTACAACACTGTGGTTTCTAACACTTTTGTGTTATCTTGCACAGCCCTTTGGTGTTGCCTTACAGATAAGAAAGTGAGTTCTTTCTTGTCTATTATCCGGTATTTTAAAATCATATCTTAGGTGTGAGCTCCACCTGTTTCCTCTGGAAATTTTTCATTGGTTACTCTAGGACAGATTAACCATACGATTTTATTATCTGGAAGGCTGCAACAATTGGTTGTGCAGGAAACACAAGTGTGTGTCTTTCCTTCCTGATTTGTTGTGCTAAACTGTGCATATCCTGTGATACGTAGTTCACTTGATACTCATGGAAATTTCTTCTCTTTACAGGAGGACCATCCGAAGTGCGGAAGTGCTTTCTGTAACGTCCGCAGTAAGAACTTCTGCGGACATGAGTTATGTAGGGGGCACGCAGCATGCGCTGTCTCCAAGGGTGATCTCCGGTATTGGGACCCTCAGGTATATACCGTGTGCTCTAACCTGATTACTGAGGCTTTTAATTCCCCTAGGACGGCGGAATCAAGGGATATAGCAAGGGAGAAGCTTCGTACCTGGGTAAGGGGCTTCCAAAAGAACACCTCTGGACCTTATCTTCCAAGTGAGAAGATGAGGGCTTACCTTTTCCCTAGGGCATCAGCTGATGCAGTAATTCCCCAGCCTCAGGAGAAGATCCCCCTAGTTCAGATCCCGGTGGATGCTGAAGTCGCGGTCGCCTTGCAAGACATCCAGTTGGACGACAGGATGTCAGACGTGTCCGAGCGTCTGGAGGAGGACCTCCTGGCAGAAGGCCAGGATGAAGATCAAGCCCCAGACATTGTAGAGGAAGAGGCCGACGAGGTGTCGGCTGCTCCGGTTCAGATCCCTGAACCTATTCCCTCAACATCGTCCGCTCTCCCAGTAGAGCTGGGACAGGCCCTCTCCTCCATTGTTGGAATGATCCAACAAATGCAGAAGGAGAATAATGAGAAGGCGGCTGCAATGGAACTGCAGATGCAGAAACTTGCAGCATCACGTGGGCCCCAGAAAAGGCTCAATGTGAAAGACCTTCCCTTGTGCTCAGATGCTAACCCGTGGAGATATGCTGAGCACATGCCGATGACGATTGGGAAGATCGTCTTGTCGGATAAGTTGGGTTCAGTTCCCCTAGAGGAGGTGGAATTCTGGCCCAGCAAAGGGTCATATCCGGACTGTTATGTCCGGTTGAGGAAGGAACCAGCTTCAAAGGAGGAGACAGAGCCGAAGGAGGTCATAGTGATGGACCATGCTAAGGCTCAAGCTTTGCTTTCATGTTCGATGAAAGAGAGGGGCTTCACGAACTCAAAGGTGGCTGCATTGAGTAAGAAGCTCCCTTCCTTTATGTCCTCTCCTGCTAGAGCCTTCCCCTTTTTGCAGAAAGGGTTTGCGGCTGTGTTAAAAGCAGTCGAGGCTGGCAAGCCTTGCCCCTCCTTGGAGGAGTGTAAACCCTTCTCGCTGGCCCTACCTATGGACCACAAGGACTGGAAGGACGTCCATCTTACCTTCTCAGTCGGGAAGTTGGAGGCTGATATTGCCGGACGTCAGTTCGGTGAGAACCTCCCTAAGCTGTCTGACTTTCTTTTGCGGAGAGAGCTCGATACAAAAGAAAGACTGGCTGCCTCAATGTCTCTTCAGACCACTCTTGAGACGATGGCAAGTGACCCCAAGGTCCATGAAATGTTCATGGTAGTGGCCAAGACTCATCTGGACACAGTGACGAAGGATCTTTACAGCTTCGTCAGGGCGAGGAGAGCTTGTAGGGAGTTCGTGTTCACCTCGGCTACGGTGAGGCACGAGCCAAGGAAGCTAATCTCCTCCAACATTTGGGGCAAAGACCTTTTCCCTACCGAATCGGTCAAAGAAATAATTGATAAGGCCGCCACGGAGAATAGAAACCTTCTCCAGAAGTGGGGCCTGTCTTTCAAGAGAAAGTCTTCCCCGGATGAGGGTCCCCAACTAAAGAGGAAGACTAAGAGGACTAGGCTACCGTCTCGGCCAGCCAAGCCATTTAGACAGCAACAGAAACAGCAATTGCCGATGCCTTCAGTGCCCCAGATGGTGGCACAAACCCCGACCACATTCCAGTGGGTACCCCAGGCCGTGTCGACACAGTCCCCGGCATTCAACCCAACGTTCGAAGGGCAGTCAACTTCCTTTCGAGCAAAGCCTAGAGGAGCAGTCAGAGGCTCGTCTAGGCGCTCCTCAAGGGGAAGGGGATTCAGGGGTGGTCGCGGTCAAGGTGGCAAGACCTCAGGACAACAGTCCAAGTGAGATGATACCGGTAGGAGGGAGACTTCAGAATTTTCGGGATCGGTGGACCTTCGATCCCTGGGCCCACAGCCTACTCAAGAATGGACTGGGCTGGAGCTGGTACAGCACTCCACCCCCGTGCCCTCCGGTTTTTCCAACACTCCACCCCCGTTCTGGAGGAGTATATCCAAGATCTGTTGGAGAAAAAAGTGATCCGAAGGGTAAAGTCCATCAAATTCCAAGGGAGGCGGTTTTGTGTTCCCAAGAAGGACTCGGAAAAACAGAGTCATTCTAGACTTGTCGCCACTCAACAAGTTCATAGTGAACTGCAAGTTCAAGATGCTAACACTGCAACACATAAGGACCTTACTGCCCAAAAGGGCATTTACCGTCTCCATAGATTTGTCAGACGCCTATTGGCACATTCCAATCAATCGTCGACTCTCCCCCTACCTAGGGTTCAAGCTACAACGAAGACTATACGCCTTCAGAGCCATGCCATTCGGGCTAAATATAGCCCCAAGGATCTTCACGAAGCTTGCGAGCGTAGCTCTCAAACAATTACGCCTAAAGGGAATTCAGGTAGTAGCCTACCTGGACGACTGGCTGGTGTGGGCAGCATCCAAGACAGAATGCTTGCAAGCTTCCCTGCAGGTGATCCAGTTCCTAGAGTATCTAGGCTTCAAGATCAACCGAAAAAATTCTCGACTTTCTCCATCTCAAAAGTTCCAGTGGTTGGGAATCCACTGGGACCTAATGTCACACCAATTCTCCATCCCGGCAAAGAAAAGGAAGGAGATAGATGGTTCTGTCAAGAGACTTCTAGATTCCGAAAGGATATCAAGACGCGAACAGGAGAGAGTACTGGGTTCTCTCCAGTTTGCTTCGGTAACAGACCCGGTGCTAAGAGCACAGCTAAAGGATGCAACCGGAGTTTGGAGAAGTTATGCATCAAACGCGCGAAGAGATCTGAGAAGACCAGTTCCACTTCGTCTACGTACTCTTCTCAGGCCTTGGTCCCAAGCCAGACATCTAAAGAAGTCTGTACTTCTTCAGCCACCTCCCCCGTTGGTGACGATTCACACAGACGCCTCGAAGGAGTGGTGGGGAGGTCACTCTCATCGGAAAAAGGCCCAAGGGACTTGGTCCAATCTATTCAAGACCTTTCACATAAACTTTCTAGAAGCTCTGGCAGTGCTCCTTACCTTAAAGAAAGTCTCCCCGCGTCACTCGATCCACATAAGGTTGGTGCAGGACAGCGAGGTAGTTGTGAGATGCTTGAATCGACAAGGATCAAGGCTGCCACCTCTCAACCAGGTGATGTTGGCCATCTTCCAATTGGCGGAAAAGAAGAAGTGGTACCTGTCGGTAGTTCACTTTCAAGGAGTCCGCAATGTGACAGCGGACGCTCTATCCAGGTTCACACCAATAGAGTCGGAATGGTCCCTAGACGCAGGATCATTCTCCTTCATCTTGAGTCAATTCCCAGAACTGCAGATAGACCTCTTTGCGACGAAAGACAACAAGAAGTTGCCCCTGTACGTGTCCCCGTACGAGGACCCCTTGGCGGAAGCAGTGGACGCGATGTCCCTCGACTGGAACAGATGGTCCAGGATTTATCTGTTCCCATCCTCACAGCCTTCTGTTAGGGTCCTCAACAAACTGAGATCCTTCAAGGGAGTAGCGGCAATAGTGGCCCACAAGTGGCCGAACAGCGTGTGGTTCCCCCTGGCATTGGAACTACGGCTGAAGTTTGTACCGCTACCAGATCCAGTTCTGACCCAGCGAGTCCAGAATTCGACTGTCTGCGCTTCATTACAGAAAACCCGGACCCTGCAGCTCATGATTTTCTCTCCCTAGCGGTGAGAAAGCGTTTCGGGATTTCGAAAGCCAGCATAGACTTCCTAGAGGAATATAAGTGCAAATCTACTAGAAGGCAATATGAGTCATCTTGGGGAAAATGGATGGCCTTTGTCAAGGCGAAGAATCCGTAGGAGATATCGACGGACTTCTGCTTATCTTTCTTCATCCACCTCCATGGTCAAGGGTTGGCAGCTAACACGATTTTAACGTGTAAGTCTGCTTTGACAAGACCCATTCTATATGCCTTCCAGGTCGACCTCGGTAACGAGATCTTTAATAAAGTTCCGAAAGCCTGCGCTAGGCTCAGACCTTCAGCACCTCCAAAGCCCATTTCATGGTCTTTAGATAAACTTCTTCATTTCGCTTCACTGTTGAACAATGAGGAGTGTGTGTTAAAGGATTTGACCCAAAAAGTTATTTTCCTATTTGCACTCGCGTCCGGGGCCAGGGTTAGTGAGATTGTAGCCCTCTCGAGAGAGGAAGGTCGTGTTCAGTTCCTGGATGGGGGAGAACTGAACCTGTTTCCGGATCCTACGTTTCTCGCCAAGAACGAGTTACCCACCAACAGGTGGGGTCCCTGGAGAATCTGCCCTCTGAAAGAAGATGCATCTCTATGTCCAGTAGAATGCCTAAAGGTCTATCTTCGTAGAACTTCAGACTTCAAGGGTAGTCAACTATTCAGGGGAGAAACATCAGGCTCAAATTTATCACTGAAACAACTCAGGGCGAAAATCACATATTTTATTCGCAGAGCGGATCCTGACAGTACACCCGCAGGTCACAATCCGAGGAAAGTTGCCTCATCCTTAAATTTCTTCAATTGTATGGATTTTGAACATCTTCGTTCATACACTGGCTGGAAGTCTTCCAGAGTGTTCTTTCCTCACTATGCGAAGCAAGTGGAGCAACTAAAGAGATCTGTGGTAGCAGTGGGTTGCGTCGTTAACCCTGCTGTTTAACTCTGCGAGGAACAGTGGTTTTAATTGGGACGATTAATTCCAGGGTGAGTGTGTAGTTACATATTGTGCTACAAACTAAGTGAGGGCACCAAGTTGCCCACGTTGACTGTTCCACTTCCAAAGGTGAACCTAGCATAAGTGCAGACATGTTTGCCGAGCGTTTCTAACGCTAATGTGACTGATTAGTAATACAGACTTTTATGACTTTGATACCTCGGTATGTTAAAAGTGGCACTAATGTTTTTCTTTCAGATAAACAAGTTTCTGTTTACTATCATACTTATGCTTAAAGTTTTGGTTATCCTCCTCTTATATATATATATATATATATATATATAGATAGATATATATATATATATATATATATATAATTGTTGTTAACCTGTCTATTTATGGTCTGTCAATAAACTTGTTCTTGAGAACCTTGCATCTCCTTCACCTGTGTCGATTTATTGGTATAATTGAGCATTCATTCTATGTATATTTATGTGGGATAATTCTAATAGATTGTTCCTTTATGCAAGCTAATGTTGCATTGGTTTATGCTTTCCCTTAGTGGGAGGACTCCATCCCATAAGGGGACGGCGGCGGATTTACAAGTTTCCTCCTATGCGGATATAAACCTTTGTCCAATACAAGTATTGAGCGGAGAACTGGTCGATATTTCATATTGATGCAGTGGTTCTTTACAAACTATGCTTTACTTAATATAGGGTGAGACCACTATATTGGCTTGCCTGGTATTCATACATAGGTATATGTACTCTTCGAGACTTTTCCAGAGTCTAGTAGGACTCTTCCCTGTAGGGGGCAGGAAGCTCTAACATGGTTTATGGTTAGTTGAAAAGATGTATAACGGTAACATCTTAGGGCTCTAGGTCTAGTCGACCGGGGAAATACCTCCGGGGAGTACGGCACGTTCTGAGAATCCACAGATACAGTAATGCTCTGGTATACTTCCATCAGGACGACATGGCTTGAGCCCAAAAAACGGATTTTGAGCGAAGCGAAAAATCTATTTTTGGGTGAGATGGCCATGTCGTCCTGATGGACCCGCCCTTCCCTTTCTATGAAAGGGCTGTAGGACCCCTCCTTACATACAGTATCTGTAGCACCTCGTGTATCGCTACAAGGAATACAGATGGCGCCAGAATCGGCGCAATGCACGCTTACGAAACGGGAGAAGAGAGAGCCTTGCGAACGGCTCTCCTTTTTCTTTCTCGTTTCCGTTTTCTTGCAAATTGACCCCTTCGAAGTGTTATCTCTGTTCGGGGTGCAGATTGCCATATGGCGTGTCAAGAATACGTCCTCTGATATTTCGCGATATCCCTGGTACTTTCATTAGGGATATTCGCTCCAGGAGTTAGAATTCTGGGTACCTTAAGGTAAATTCTCTGGGAATATTGCCGTAGTTGTAATATACCCTGGGAAGCTACCCTATAGGAACTTCCATCAGGACGACATGGCCATCTCACCCAAAAATAGATTTTTCGCTTCACTCAAAATCCGTTTATTGAGAACAAATTTTGTCGTGCTAGAAATAAGAAGAATCTGGTGTCATATATCAATGGTGAAATTCGCATGGAAAACTTTATTTGATTTGTTAATCTCATGAGATCAGAATGTAAATAGTTAATTTGAAACCTACATGGTCCAAGCCTTAAATGAGTACGCCATATATGAGTCCATGAATTTTATGTTGAAGAAATTCTATTTGTTAATTAAGAATTTTGCTTACTTTTGTTTATTGTAATCTATATTTGTTCCATTTTTTATTTTTTTTTTGTGACTTTTACATTTTTTTGGGGAAGTCACTGTATGTCATGATTTTGAAAAGTCAACTATTTTATTATAACATTGTTTTTTATTCTCAATTCATATATTTATATTTTGCTTTACTTTTTTGTAAAATCCAAGCAAACAGAGAAGGGGGAAGACTTTATTGACTCTCGTGGCCTTGGCCTTGGCGTTTCACCCATTGACTCCTAAATCATAAGATAGGCAATTTAATTAAGCAAATATTTAACACTATTTTCATGCAAATCATATAAATATTGCCCACGATATAGCAAAAAAATATTTTTGACTTTTCTGTGATCATGACCTTGACCTTTGACCTAATCACGGACAAAGTCTTATCAAGTTATACTTGTATCAAATTCTATCATGTGACATTGAATTATATTTTTCATAATCTACGTTATATAATAGGTGACCGTAACAAAAAATAATGTTCGAGTTTTGTGATATGCCTGTTCATTGGTGGTGAGTTTTTGTGAAAGATGTTTGCTAGCTTTTGTGTTGGAATGGAAAAGTATCAAGAAACTAAACATGAGACACTCTAAGAACTTTTCATTTTCCGGAAAACAGGAAAGAGAAAAAAGTTGGTTAAAATATTCTTTAAAAGTATCTAAAATAGTGTAAGCAAGAAATTAAATTAATATGTTTCTCTTCTAGATTTTTGCGAAATATAACAGGTAGGAGTTAATGGCATTATTTTAAAAAATTATAGTGGAACTCCTCAATAAGGTTATATGCTCAGAAAAATAAAGTCATACACACATGTATATATAAATATATCCTCGTTATATATAATATTGTCCACAAAAGAGATGGAATAATACAAATTTCTGAGGATTCCTATACAATAAAATACAATAGTGATAAAACAATTACCTTTTCCATAGAAATAATGAAACAAATGAGCCGGTACCAAACACAACATTAGGAGAATTAATGAAAGAATTAATAAGTATGTAAAGACGCAAATAGCAGGAGAGCATGGCCTAACAATCAATTTAATAATAGATAGAGAAGATTTCATGGTAGTAAAACTCGCTATATACCAAATATATGCAAGAATGCTCTATGCCTACAGCTAGTAAAAGAACTTTATCATTATACTAATTCACAACAAGGGAGAAACAGAAGAAATTGAATATAGATAAAAGGCTATATATATATATATATATATATATATATATATATATATATATATATATATATATATATATATATATATATATATATATATTGCTTAAGAGGATAGGAAAGAAAAAAAGAAAAGTGGATTGAGTTTTCTTATTGATAAAAATCTCGCAGGTAACATAAAAGATTTTTTTAGTGCTAGTGATAGAGTTGCAGTTTTAATTTCCAAACTAAATAAGAAGCATAAACTGAAGATTATTCAAACATATGAACTAACAGCATCCCATAAAGAGGAGGAACTATAAATTTGGGGGTGGGCGGATTTCAATATTCAAGTAAGTCATAGAAAAAGAGAAGAATCAGCAGTAGGCAAATTTGGAGTAGGGTTAAGGAATGGAAGAGGAGAGATGCTAGTATAAATTGTTGAAAGAAACTATCTCAAAAGCCGTAACTCGTTCTTTTATAAAAATGGAACATAGAAAATGGACATAGAAAAGCACAGAGGGAGAAATTAAAAATAAATAGATTCTATTTGAAGCAAAAAGTAAATTTAGTTGAAGATATAGCGGTGTTAAATAAGTTGAAGCCAGGTGGTCATAGGATGGAGAAGAAAAATCTTTTTTGGTCTAAGGAAAGATGAAGAAAAATTATTATGAAAAATGAAAATAAACACTCCTGTAACAAAAGAAAAATCTGAAAAATTTTCTTTAGCAACACAAAATAGGTACTTCCAGCTACATGATGAACTGGTAGCAAGTAAAGAAGAAAGCAACAGTAAATTATCAATATTCATTTTGGAATCAAAATACCAGACAGTGGAAAAGTTCTAAACAAAATCAAGGGGAATACTCAGAAAAAACCTAATATTTAATAAAAAGTTAGATTGGAAATGAGGGTAAAATCCAAGAGATATGAAATTTGATTAGCAGGACTATCCAAAATAATAAATAAACTAGAAAATTTAAGATATTCGTAACCACAATTTGACCAACATTGATGAAACACTTAAGAAGTTAAGAAATATCAACATGATGAGAAGAAGACTTCAAACAAGGTGCCAACGGATGTTTTCTTAAAAACATGAAAGTGGAAATATTCGCTATGATAAATATGGAGTGATAAAAATATTTCCAAAGAACATACTAGGCCGAATAGATAGACGGGCAGACTTCAATCAAACAAGACGGCAGGCAGGCTTTAGAAGTAGATATTCAACAAATGACCATATCCATTGTAATTTATCAGATAATGGAAAAATCGTTGGAGCATGACAAACCACTATGTATGGTGTTTATAAACTATGAGAAAACTTTTGCTTCACCAAAAACCTCAGTAGTAATGAAAACCCTTCCAAAACCCAGGAATAGAAGAATCTTATATTAGTGCACTTGAAAATATCTATACAAAGAACAGCAACTCTAAAACTATATAAATATATTGAGAAAATTCCGATTGAGAAAGATTTTGTCATTAATACCGCATATCTCCTAAATCATTCACAGCATGCCTAAAACACGTTTTTAAGAATTTAGATTTAGAAAAGTTTTGCATTAATAATAATTGGGGAATACCTTAACAACTTAATATTTAACATACGATATAGTTGTGTTAGTGAATCATGGAGGGAATTACAAAAGATAATAGAAAATATGAATCATGAAAGCTGAAATGTAAAACTGAAAATGAATATAACTAAAGCCAATATAATACTAATGGACAATAAATAGAGATAAGAAATAAAAGTTATTGTTGAACCTCTCGATATTGTTAATAAACATACTGAGTATGAACAAATACCAAGTGTTTTGATAGACAAGAGAAGGAAATTAAAAGAAGGATAAGTATGGGGTGGAGAGCATCTAGTAATCTAAATGAGATTATGAAAAGTTAATTTTATAATTGATGTCTCATTTTCATAATTGTCTTCAGACAGACATTGAAATGCTTCCTCTGTCCCCCAATTCTTTGGTTTTCCTTAATTAAATTTAAGTAGATTCTTTGTTTTGGAGATGATATTTCCTTCATTTTTATTACATGACCAGTCCATCCTAATTGACTACGAGTGACAAGGGCTTCAATACTTAAGCAAGTTTACACTTCTAAAATGCTGATGTTTCTTTGATGATCTGGCCAACAGATTATTATGACTTTTAGCATGCAATGTTTATGATATTTATCAAGAGTTTTTATGTGACGTCTGTAGATGGTCTGTGATGGGCCAAGAGTATGTTATGACTGAAAGGCGAGATGAAAGGAACTGAGTAACTTTATTACGACACATCTAGTATATATACACACTATGTCCTGGTAAAAAGGTCACGAAATACAGACATTCTATTTCTTGTCAATCCGAGAACCGGTTCTGTTAACAGTTAACAATAAGATGACCCAGATAGGTTAAAACAATTTGCTGTCAGATACAAAAGATAATATATAAAAAAAGAGAAATGTTACTATGTACCTTTTGTGACACATGGGTGGTACATAGCTCCCCCCTAAAAATGACATATTGTACATGTTGAATAGGGCGTCCTGATCTAGAGAGGCGAACTGTAGGCAGGTCATCTGGCAGGAGATAATCATGTTTTAGACGATCAATGGAGACCCAGTCTTCTTTGCCAGGAATGCTTTTGGATTGTGTCGGATCACAAGGAAAGGGCCCGTGTAAGGGGGCGTTAGCAGTGACTTTTTAGTGTTGTTGAGTAGGAAGATGTACATTGCAGAGTGCAAGTCTGTCGGTATGTGTGATGCTTTGGTTAGGGGCTTGCAAGTGTGGCGGCATTGGGTAAATTTTCCCACAAGGTTACGCATGTGCTGGAGATCGTCAGAGGAGGCTGCAGAAATAAAAGATTCAGCAGGGATGACGAACAGGTCGCCATACACCATTTCAGCTGCCGAGAGGTCCAGGGCGTCTTTAGGAGTGGTCCTTAGTCACAGGATGACCCAGGGAAGTTGATTAAACCAGTTGGAGTCTTTGTAGTAGGACATCAAGCTGCTTTGAGAGTGCGATGAAAACGTTCAACCATTCCACTGGCAGCGGGATTGTAGGCAGTTTTCTGATGTAGAGTGATGCCCAGGAGATTCTCTAACGATGTCCACAATTGAGAGGTGAAAATGGTACCTGTGTCAGAAGTAATATGCTTCAGGATACCAAATCTTGCTATCTATCCATAGAGTAAGGCAGATGTACATGATGCAGATGTTGCAGTGTCCATAGGAATGGCTTCAGGCCAACGAGTGGAGCGATTGATGACGGTAAACAGATAACGATATTCTTGTGATGTGGTAGGGGGCCTAAAATGATGACGTGAATGTGGGCGTAACACCGCTGAGGTTGAGGAAAGGTGCCCACTCTTGAATCCGTATAATGCCGTGCCAAATAAACTTTGTCTTCAGCAGCTGTGCAGTAGAACGGCGCGAGGGATGTGAAAGCCCGTGAATGAAATCAAACACATGTCGGCGCATGGGAGCAGGAATCCAAGGTCGCGGTCCACCAGCACTGACGTCACAGAGGAGGGTAGTGTTAAAGTTGTCGAGGGGGACGTCTTCCAAACGGAGTGATATGCAGGATGTCCTACATGCTTCATACCCTAGATCCTGTCGTTGGACTTCAGCCAAGGAGTTGTAATCCAATCCCAGTTGAACGACGGCCAACATGTTTCTTGACAGGGCATCGGCAATGGGATTCATTTTCCCAAGGCAGTGTTGAAGAGTACAATTGTATTCAACCACGGCGGAGAGGAGAGATGTCGGCGTTGAAGAGTGGACCCGGCGTCAGAGAGTCGAGTGAAGGCGTGCACCAAAGGCATGTGGTCTGTGTGAATGAAGAAGGGCATAACTTCTAAGAAATTGCTAGAGTGACAGACAGCCAAGTGCACCACCAGCAATTCACGATCGAAGGTAGAATAACCCGAAAATACTTGGACAGTTTTCTGCTGAAGAAGGACAATGGGCGGGGCGAGCCGTTGACCACCTGTTTGAGTACTGAACGAAGCTGGTGTAGCATGGAGTAGATATTTCATTTATATATTTCATTTGTGTATTTAGGAGATGTGCAGCCAGCTCATAAGGTGAGTTCATCGCATGTAGGTTTAAATAATGTATGTGGATTACATAGGACGTTCATCATTCATTTAATTGTATTTTCATTCAATTCCGTGTATGTAAATTTATGATATTTTTTAGAATTAACTTTTTATTTCATTAATTTTTTTTATGAAGTGTTATGTAACCCTAATTAGGTATGATGTATGACACACATGTAGTGGGTTGGCCAGGGCACCAGCTGCCTGATGAGATATTACCACTAGAGAGGTATTGGATCCTTTGACTGGCCAGATATTAATGCATTGGATCCCTCTCTCTGGTTACGGCCTTTTTTTCTTTGCCTACACTTGCATAGAATAGTCTGGCCTATTTTTTTACATATTCTCGCCTTTCCTCATATACCTGACAACAATGAGATACTAAACGCTTCTTCACCCAAGGGGTCAATTACTGTACTGCAATTGTTCACTGTACTTTCCTCTTGGTAAGGGTAGAAGAGACTCTTTAGCTATGGTAAGCAGCTCTTCTAGGAGGACACTCAAAAATTAAACCATTGTTCTCTAGTCTGTACCATGGTCTCCCACTGTCTTGGGTTAGAGTTCTCTTGCTTGAGGGTACACTCGGGCACATTATTCTATCTCATTATTTTTTTCTTCCTCTTGTTTTTTTGAAGTGCTGTGTTGGGCAGGCTTAATAGAAGGGCCATGGATGTCTGGTGGTTTATCAAGAGGTCGTCTTTTCATTTTCTTATTCTTTTTTTTCTCAAAACCATCCTTACTGCCCTCCCTTCAGTTGAGGCGGCTATTCTGGAGGGTATTTAGCCTTGCATGGTGTATCGGCTCCTCCATGTTGACCAGATTTTCCGACATTTTACTATAGTCTATGGGTTTCATCAATCACTTTATTTATAATTCTGTACATATTATTTTTGTTATAATTCTTGTTAATCTAGTTTTTAAGTATGATGTCTCTTTTTTTATTTCTATTAATTCTTATGCTGTCTGGAGACATTGTGCGAAGTCCTGGACCAGTACGTTCTAGATTTTGTCAATGTCGTCTTCTCTATTGCAATAATCGTGATCTTCTTGCATATAATCAAGACCTTACAGTTGTGTCCAGACAGTATGATATTCTTTTGTGCTCAGAAACTTTGGTTTCTTATATGAGGCACTCATCTGGGCTCCTTATAACTGGTTTTAAGAAGCCAATATTGTTGAAATGTGATGCACTCCCTAGGGCCAGGAGAATGGCTGTGTATATTAGGACTGAGTACCCTGCTTCTCATAAGTCCTACTATCAATTTGGATATCATGATATTCGGGAATAACAACTTTTATTTGTGTTTGATCTACCGGAATCCAGATGATTCTATCTTCGATTTTCCTCTTATTGTTATGGCTAAGATACAAGAAGATGATAGAAAGGCTTCTTTTGTCTTTGTTGGTGATTTTAATGCTCACCATAGGGAGTGGTTAAGTTGTATCTCTCCTACTGATCGCCATGACCTAAGAGCTTTAGACTTTGCCTCTGAATCAGGCTGTGACTAAATCATAAATGAAGCTATCCACAGGTCTGGTAATTGCTTGGACCTCGTATACACTGACTGCCCTGGTGTTATAACAAGTAAGGATGGTTCTCCAGTCGGAACATCTGATCATGCCTTGATTTCATTAGTAGTGTAGACTGAGTAGCCTGTCCCTGATATGTCATAGTCTTGTAAAATTTATATGAAATTCCAAGCAGACTGGAATGGGATTTTGCATGATCTTTTGTGCTTGAATTGGTCACAATTATATAGTAGTGTAGATCCTGTTGTCCCTTTGAATGAAAATATATTCAACATACTTGATAAGCGTATCCCTTCTTGTGTTCTAAGGTACCAAGTGAAGGGCAAACCGTGGTTCAATGATGATTGTAGATGTGCTTATTTGGAGAAGCAGGAGGCCTATCATCTTCGGAAGGGTAACAGATCAGATTTGACATGGAATAACTATACTCAGCTTCAAGCTTCTGCTCAGAGAGTTTATGCCTCAACTGAAAAGGAGTACAATTTAACCATAAAAGTAACTCTTTCTGGTACAACTCAGGAATATAAATGGTGGTCTACCCTTAAATCTACACTCTTTGGTGTAGAAGCAACAGTTCCTAATTTACTTAAACCAGATGGCTCAGTCTCTCACTGTCCAAAGGAAAAAGCAACCCTTTTGGCTGATGTTTTTGACAGTAAACAGAGTAATGAAAAATTCAACTTCCTTATTCCTGTTTTCCTGAGGCTAAACTAACTAGGCTAGCTTTTTGATCTCGTGAAATTAAAGCTCTCTTGATGGACCTTGATGCTTATGGAGGTGTAGACCCATATGATATTTTTCCATTGTTTTTTATAGACAGCAAATTTCTTAGCTCCAAGGTTATCTGTTATTTTGTGCAATTTAGCAAGAAAAGAAGCTTTTAGCATTTGTTGGAGGATTGGTAATGTTACTCCTCTATGTAAATGTGTTTGTGGTAGCTCAAATCCCACTGATTACTGCCCAATTTCCATAACTCCCATAATATCTACAGTTTTTTAATGTCTTCTGGCAAAACGTCTTAATTGGTTTGCTGAAAGTAATCATCTATTCCGCAGTTCGCGATTGAGTTTTCGTAAAGGCCTTGGAGCATGTGAGGCCCTTCTTACAATCTCCAATGCTATACAGAAATTCCTTGATTGTGGTCAGACAGTTCGTATAATTGGCATTTGATTTTAGTGCTGCCTTTGACCATAATAATCATGAGGCCCTTATTTTCAAACTCAAACAGTGGGGAGTGGTGGGTCGTTTCTTAACATTATTATTGATTTTATAAGTAATAGATCTCAAAGTGTTGTTGTTGATGGGCACCATAGTGAGAATAGGAATGTGATAAGCGGTGTTCCACAGGGTAGTGTTCCTTGCCCATTACTTTTCATATTATATAAACATGACATGTGGTTTGGCCTAGAAAAGAAGCTTGTTGTATATGCAGATGATGCTACTCTCTTTGCATCAATTCTATCCCCTGAATGTAGATCTGGGGTTGGTGAATCCCTTAATAGAGGTTTAGCTAAAATTGGTGCATAGTGCAAATTATGGGGTGTGAAGTTGAATCCAAACAAGACTCAAAGTATGATTGTAAGTAGGTCAAGGACGGTGGCTCCTCAACATTCAGATCTCAGTATTGATAATGTTTCTTTAAATTTGTATGACTCCTAAAATTTTAGGTGCGATTCTCGACGGCAAATATATTTTTGAGAAACACATTAGGTCCCTGTCTTCTTCAATTGCACAAAAAATAGGCTTATTGAGAAAGTTTTCTAAGATTTTCGGTGATCAATCTATTCTGAAGAAGTGTTTTAATTCTCTCATTCTACCCTGTTTTGAGTACTTTCATTCTACCCTGTTTTGAGTATTGTCCTCCAGTCTGGTGTTCAGCTGCTGATTCTCATCTTAATTTATTGGACAGAAACTTACGGTCTATTAAATTTCTTATTACTGATCTAGATATTTATCTTTGGCACTGTCGTTCAATTAGTTCATTATGCAGGTTGCATAAGATTTTTCATAATTCTGACCATCCTTTACATTCAGATCTCCCTGGACAATTCTATCCTGTTCGTAATACTAGGCATGCAGTTAATTCTAAGAGCCAAGCCTTCTCCATCATGAGGCTCAATACTACACAGTATTCTAGAAGTTTTATTCTAGCTGTTACCAAGTTGTAGAATGATCTTCCTAATCGGGTAGTTAAATCAGTACAACTTCAAAAAGTAAAAAATTATAGCAAATACTTTTATGTTGACCAGGTTGACATGAGTCTTTTTATAGTTTATATATGACATATCTATTTTTGATGTTGTTAATAGTTTATATAGGACATATCTGCTTTGGCGTTTTTATTGTTTTAGAATGATTTATTGTTAACTTTTTCTCATCATTTATTTATTTCTTTATTTCTTTTCCTCACTGGGATATTTTTACTTATTGGAGCTGTTGGGCTTATAGCATCTTGCTTTTCCAACTGGGGTTGTAGCTTGGCTAGTAATAATAATAATAATAATAATGAGCACGAAGGATTACGAAATCTTTATGTTTTCACGTGGTTAGAAATTG